>NW_025964223.1:7625021-7992521 GCF_023055435.1 Haliotis rufescens
TATCCACTTTATAAATCTGGAAATAAACACAGAATTGACATCTATGGGTTCTGTCATCATTGAAAGATAGTTATGTACAGTGAATCATTCATATGTGTTGGTTGATAGGCCATTTGACAAAGACACCACGGCACACCCACAAGACACACACACACACACACACACTACACCACACACACACACACACACACTACACACACACACCACACCACACTAACACCACACCACACACATACACCACACACACACACACACACCACACCACACACACACACACACACACACACACCACACACACATACACCACACACACACACATAAGTACATGAACTTTACATTAAACACATATTGGGTGGAGGTAATAGTGTCTCGACTATCGTGGCAAAAGGAGTAACAAGCAATTCCTCTTATCATTTACATGAAAGTATTTTTATTCGAGTACATATCGCTACAACTGTTATATTCTATGGCATGTAGGTTTTCATTCAGACAGTGTTCGTTTATTCGTTGTCCGTTCATTCATGGATCTGATTTGTGCACAGATGAAAGGTTTCAGACATAACATCATTTTCCATTACCAATGAGTAAGCGTTATACCTTTTATTGTTGGTTTCTCATTCACAACCAAACCGGACTGATCGTTCACTTTTAAACATAGTTTATTTCAATGTTCGAAGGTTAACTTTACGAACAATTGCTACCAACAAGACAAGTCTGCGTGGTTGACTGGTTAACACTTCAGTCTAGAGAGAACTTTAGAATTCCTGATAAACTATTCAAAGTGACATTCCACTTCGCTTAGCCATTCAACATGAAGAGAAAGTTGGAATTTTGGATAAACTATTCAGAGCGACATTCCAATTCATTTAATGAATACCATTTTCAAAATGATAAAACGTGTTCGACACGGGTGACCCACATCGTCTCCCAACAGATGCAGCCTAAATTCACGCACGGTTTAGCAATGCCTGAGGTAATCACAGGCGTCCGTATCTAAAAATAGACGCCCTCATGCAGGGCTCGCGTGTGGAGATGGTCATGAATATGCATGAGGGCGTCTATTTTTAGATACAGACTCCTGTGAGGTAATGTATCCATCTAGGTCAATCAGTACAACGCGTGTCTCGCCCATTCATACAGCTTAATGTCGGATGGGGTAGACATTATTTTCAGAGTACATACTAACGTTTTATCTCTAACCGGGGTACTGTAACTTATACATGGGTTACCATAAGGGGGGACCATTTACGGTATATCACAGCGTAGGGTTGAGGTGGGTAAACATTCTTAAAGCCAATACATGTTGAAAATTAAGATTGAAAATAAGATCAAGACTGATTTTTTACGACGAAATATATCACAGAGTTGAAAATTTAGACTGGAAGCAGAATGTCTTTTAAGTAAGCAGACTGATGATATTTTGCAAGAGATGCTTTTCGCACTACATCACAGCTAACACTGTCCCACTTCAATTGGTTAAACTGTCTCACACTTTTACCCAATCGTTTCTGCTCTGCAGGTGATGAACATTTTAATATCTCCTCGGCTGTGTCCCAGTCTTCAAACGTTACTGCTTTGCAATACATGTAATATTGTTCAGCACAGTTAAATTCTTTATCATTGATATGAATGGCAGTAGCATAGTGTTGACTAAATGGAGAGGACTTGGAATAAAACAATACGAACCTATCTGCTATCAGTGTTGCCATGATGAGACGTTCAAACACATAGACGTTTTCCCAACTCAACTCGACAGTTGAAATGGAAGAATAAACGAATGTACGCATGCATTATATCTAGAAATAAGTTTTAAACTCATTCTCGTTTATTCATGTGAAGATATCAACCCCGACTACATTCCACATAGCTGGGATTCCTAAAGAATTCTTCAACCATGACATTTTAACAAAGGCCGCCTTCTTGACATTCTTAACAAAGGCCGCATTCTTGACATTCTTAACATGCATGCACAATGACTCCGTTCTCTTTGTGACGTCATGCATGTCTATTAGCATAACAATAGGCTCATGAATATTCATAGGGCGCCTTCCGCAGAAGGCGCTGAATGTATTACTTTTATACTACTGATATGTAGGCTATCTATGTATTCATACGCACGTTTTTTGTGAAAAGGCTTAATATATTTAAAAGGAAACCTCTTTTTAACCAAACAAAATCAAGCATTCATCAATGTCATGGTAGAATCATGAACACATGCTCATGATATAGTCTGAATTGTACAATCGACTCTGCTTCATGCTGAGATTTCTATTGGACATGGAAAGGGTTTCGTCGCGTTATTTATTATCATAGTCGGAATAGAACAATGGACTCTGCTTTTAGCAGACATTTTTCGGATTAGGGAAAGGTTTTTGTTTGTTATATTGGAACAGTTTTTTAGCTCTTAACTCCTCCACCTTAGTTTGAGACTTATCTAATCTCATAGTTACATGTTATATGTCCAGGGATGTGTTTGTTCCCATGACTTCAGAACGTCAGTGCTATGTGTTCCATTCCTCCATATTCAGAACTTTCTTAAAGAAAAGATAAGCCACGGCTCTGATGAAGTATTTCATTTCAAACCTGTATTGTAAAGTTCTGTCAGCATCAAGAATGTATTTGCAGACATCATGCAAATGAAATTTGTTCTTTCGACGAGGATCGGAATATCAAGGAATTTTTTTTATAATGAGCACTTTCAAGTGACATCAAGTGAAGTCGTTGCACAAACGGAATGTAGAATATGTGTATTTGAGTCACCCAATTTGAAATCAATGTGTGCTTATGAAATTCATTTTGATGCCAAGACTAGTTGTTAAAGAAGTCAATACCCATTAAATTCTATGTCACAATCTCAAGTTTCAAATAAACTAGTGTCCAAAAGAAACGATACCACCTGCTTGCAACGACATAAAAGAAAAACTAAACAATGCAGAAGTTTAGGATTTGTGTTATGCTTTTGAGAAATCCTTTCACAACATCTGTACAAAAATTTCATTGCAATAAAATCTGTACAACCAATATGACAAGCCTTTAAAGATGGGTGGGGTCGAAAAATGAACATTTCGTTAGAGCACTGATCACAGAAACAACGGGAAATGTCACACCACACGTCTCAAAGTCAAGTCAGTAGCGGGTATGTCCACCGTGAGCATCAATACATGCCAGAACACGCCTACGGACTGATGACGTCAAACGTCCGATGACGTTGGGAGTGATGCATTGCCATTCCTCGAGGAGACATCGTTGCAAGTCCTGGACGTTGACTGGAGGCACACGGCGACGTCGGATTTGCCGATCCAGGTGGTCCCATAAGTGCTCGATGGGATTCATGTCCGGTGAACATGCGGGCCATGGCTAAACCTGTACGTTGGCGTTGGCAAGGAAGTTCTGTGTCAATCTTGCTGTGTGTGGCCTTGCATTGTCATGTTGGAAAAGGAGTCCACAAGGCTGTTGCTGAATGAAGGGCACCACAACAGGCCGTAGGATGTCAACAAGATAACGCTGTGCATTCAGGTTTCCACGAATTACGACAAGAATCGTTTTGACGTCACCACATATGCCACCCCAAACCATTAACCCTCCACCACCAAACGGCCGGACCTGTTGGATACAGTTAGGCGCCAAACGTTCACCAAATCGTCGGTATACAAGCTGCTGTTCATCGTTTCTGAAGATGAGGAATCTGCTCTCATCAGAGAACATAACACGTGCCCAGTCCCGCCGTTGCCAACGTCGAACTCGCCTGGCCCAGATCAGTCTGTTGTTCCGGTGTCGAGGCGTCAGGAGCGGTCCGCGGTAGGGATGACGTGGCCGGATACCATACTGCCGTAGTCTCCTGTAGACGGTCTGTCGACTGATCCTGTGTCCCAGTGCTGTAGCCGACGTCGCTGTTACGGTGCGGTTCCTCAGGTGTAATACCCGGATGTAACGATCTTCACGGGGCGTGGTTACTCGTGGTCTTCCACTCCTGGGCCTGTCTGACGTCTGACCTGTCTGACGTAACCGCTGCATCAACCTGGACATAGTGATGCGTGCGCAGCCCAACCTTCTGGCGACGTCGACGTGTGACGCTCCTTGTTGGACCATTCCAACGGCTCTCTCTCTCTCGATGGCTGTCAAACATGGCATATCTTGTGTTCTTTCTGTTGCTGAGATATCAACGTGTCTGATCAGCCGTTTTATACAGTTTTTCTGCACGTGCAGAACATGCTAGAGAGGGAAATGTCACTTTCACGAAATTTACCTTTTTCCCCGGAAGTGATCACGTGTTCCCGGTATTTTTTATCGACTATGCTGTGTTTGGGATGTGCAATACGAATTGGCATGTTTTCATACTTGACAATTCACTTAGTAAAAAACAATTTTGAAAATAAGTTGGTATCGTTTCTTTTGGACACTAGTTTAAAACAATTGTATGTATAAGCATAGGATACCGTTGGCGTGAATATGGCAAATGTGGGATTTTGAAGCAAAGGCTCTCAGAAGGTTACGGAAGCCTTTTAGGGCCATTTTTTTCTTGAAATTTCAAGATGTTATGTTAAAATTTCAAGATACATTCTGAGTTGAATTTTCAAGATAATCAGTTAATTTCTTGAAATTTCAACTTAGCATCTTGAAAATTCAAGTTAGTATCTTGAAATTTCAACTTACATGTATGTATCTTGAGATTTCTACTTAGTATCTTGAGATGTCAATAAAAGAAATTAAACAACAAATGGCCCTAAAAGGCTTCAGTAGAAGGTAGATGGGGCGGTTGTATTTGTAATAAATAGGTACATGCCTTTATTACACAGAGAGCTTTTAAACATATTACTAGGACACTGTTATGATTCAAATGGAATAATAACACATATGAATACAGTTTTCCTTCATGACCTTATTCCTTAACATTTTTCAAAGGAAAAAGCGACATGAGTGTCATGTCTTCTATTGTAGTAAAAAATATCCTGCTAAAAATAACATCATACTATATGGGTTTTAAACTTGTTTTGTATGTTTTTGTATGCACAAGCCTTAGAAACAAACTGTGCATATAATGTACAGGGGGCTGTCTCACTATGTTATGCATTTGGGGAAACGCATGGAAGATATCGAACCACATATATTGTGACAAGGTCACATTTCAGTAAGTGTTAAAACATAGAATGAGTTTCTACCCCAGTGAAATGTTTATCCAACGTCCAGATAAGTTAATGTACCGTCAGGTGTGGCTATGGAAATATCCCTTTATGTTGTTTTTTCAATTGTGTTGCATATGTATTACAACAGTTTGAATAATAAACACAAAAATGTTTCTACGTATTTTGTCCTATTTGTATTATCTTTTATAGGTGTATAATAATATAAGCTGTTGTACCACCGCCAGTTATGTGTGGGAAAAACTGATTTGATTCGGTGACCATAAGGCGAACATCATGTGTTGGAATGGAAAGGATTGTGTAACAAGCATTACACTGTAAATATATGTGGCGTGGATGGGTATTATATTGACCAGGTTTCACTCATATGATTTTGGGAGCCGATACATTTGACAGGTGGGTTCTACTCCAAATTAAAAGTGGCAGTTAGGAAGCCTGGCGCTTAAGACATTCGGATGGGATTATGTCAAACATCAATATAATGACTCTTATTTCAGATGGATTAGTTAGGTCTGGGTTAACAGTATACGATTGGCACAAAGTACGAAAAAAGTGTATTCCCAAATATTATATTTGTTATATAAGCACAACATGTTAATCGTCTGTTACATGTTTGCGAGATAACACGCGAAAAAGTGAAAAACACGGACAACTGCAATATGCACGATGCAACGGCAAGTCAGACACCCACAGTGATAAAAAACACACAAAAGAAATGCCACGACTCACAGCCGAACAACCTGAACGAGCCTTGGGTATGGTACAGATGGGAGCCACCCACGCCCATATTGCACGAACCTTCGGTTGCTCCCATGTTGCCGTTACCAACTTGGTGCAACGTTACAGACAGACAGAGCGGACCGCTGACAGACCAAGAACAGGCAGACCCAGGGTGACCACGCCCCATGATGACCGATACTTGCGTACCTTGCACCTCCGAAATCGCTTCCTGACAGTGACGTCATCGGCGACAAATGCCTTAGGTCACAGGGTTAGTCGACAGACAATGGCCAGGAGACTCAGGGCTCATGGAATCAGGGCTTTTAGACCATACAGAGGACAGCTATTGACAGCGCAACATCGTCGTCTGCGATTGAGATGGGCCCGGACTGTACGACGTTGGCAACGACGTGACTGGCAGAGGGTTGTCTATACTGACGAAAGTCGATTCTGTATGTTTAGGGATAATGGAAGAGAACGTGTTTACCGCTGAAGGGGTGAACGAACGGCGGCGTGTTGCGTGCAGGAGGTCGTACCATATGGTGGAGGGAGTGTCATGGTGTGGGGGGGGGGGGATCTGTGGGCAGGAGAGGACACCGCTGGTCATCGTTGATGGAAACTTGCAATTGACAGCTCAGCGTTACATGGATAACATTCTTCGTCCAGTTGTCCTACCATTTCTCCAACAGCAGCCACGTGGTGTCATTTATCAGCATGACAACGCTAGAGCCCATACAGCCAGAATTGTCACTAACTTCCACGTCAACGGCCTGCACGCTCAACCGACATGTCCCCCATAGAACACCTCTGGGACTTGATGGATCGTCGTGTTCGACAACGACCACACTCTCCAGCCAACCGGTAAGAACTGATCTTGGCCCTCCAAGAAGAATGGCGTCAAATCCCACGTGACCTCATCAGACGACTGACGTTTTCTGTGCGTCGACGAGTTTTTGCGTGTATTGAGGCATTTGGTGGTCACACACGCTACTAATGACTTGTTATTGAACGTGAGCGATTGTTTATGTACTCTGCCTATTGTCCATGATTCTGAAAGCTCGAGTTTTGTACCACACCCAACTTTGGGGGGCTCTGACGTCATTCTCGGTCGCGGTTGGATTGTCATTTTCAGTGTTGATTATGTTGATATATTGATCTTCTCAATACACTTTACTTCATGCATGTATGTTTTGTTGTTTTTGAGCAAGAGTGATTTTAAACTCTGGTAAAGTTTCTTTTGGACGTCAGTTTATTAACACAACATTCTCACTCCCCCGTATATTAGTGTCGTTCTCTGGGGTCATACGGGTGATGCTGTTTGCCAAACATTTGTCTTTCTACCATCAGTTTCATATAAAAGTGGTATGATACAAGTGCTATGCAGTTGTAATAGTAGTAATAATCATAATGCTCTTTGCTGCATATATATATTTTAATCTGTAAAAAATACCAATTTCTATAAATATCCTCCAAAGTGTGCATGTTCACATGGCGATCTAAATCATGTAAGCATTACTGGCGAGTAGGATAAGGGAATTGTAAGTAATGAAGTCTGAAGAGATGGGTTTTCAGGACTGATTTTGAATAAGCCATGGAGGGAGACTGCACGATGTCAACAGGGAGAGAACTCCAAAGTGAAGCTGCTGTAAAGATGCATGTTCTGTGACCCCAGGACGTTAGTCTTCTTTCAGGCACTGCCAGCAGGTGCTGATCCGACTTTTGCTATCACCACTGTATTTTTGATTTTTTTATACTGACCACTGCTATCATGTTATGTATTGTCATTGAATATTGTACTAGCCCTCATTTGTGTACTACATTGTAATTGCTATGCAGTAAGTTGTGTTGATTTGTAAACCTAGTTTTGTTAATTGTATCCAATTTGATGATGGTAACAATAATATGACGTGAAGGTGTACGGCATTGCCTAAAAGTCGGGCCGGGCCGGGCCAAGAGGGGTCAAAGTGTTACTGGCTAATTACTTCATTATCGGCAATCATACCTACATATAATTGATGCAACATACACACATGACATTAATGAACAATCACCAAACAAAAAAGTGCACCATAAATAAGTAATTCGGAGTAAATCGCTTGAAAACCAGAAAGTGGAGCAGTGGGTAAGCGTCGCTGATCTTGGTAACATGTAAAAGAGCAATCGTTAAACGAAGTAAGATTTGAAACGTATCAAATACTTCTAGCTATCGTGATACAAATTTCCATCTGTGAGCATAGTGTTTATAGTTATAGGAACGTTCTATATATAAGTAAATACCACTTTATAATGTCACTGATCGTCGTATTTAAAGCAGACACGTTGGTTAAAGTAGACCTCTTCTCCCTATACTCTCAACAGTCACACAGGTGTTCGGTCCGACTTGGCCCGGGCTGTCAAAATCAACTTTAAACTCTCATATGTATCATCAAATGGATTCACATCTATAAACTAGTATAATATCTACCTAAATACCACTTTATAGTGTCTCAGATCACTGTACTTAAAGAAAACAAGGTGCTCAAAGTGAAGCATTTTTACTGTATTTTCTTTAGAAAATCTCTGTCAGAAGTGTTCGGTCCGACTTGTCCCGGGCTGTCAAAATCAACTAAAACCTCACAGATGTATCATCAAATGAATTCACATCTTCAGATTAGTATTATATCTGCCTATATACCACTTTATAGTGTCTCAGATCGCTGTAATTAAAGCAAACAAGGGGCTCAAAGTGAAGCCCTTTTCCCTCTACATTCTCAACATAGTCTCTATCAGAAGTGTTTGGCTTGTGTTGGGTCCGACTTGGCCCGGGCGGTCAAAATCAACTTTAAACACACAGATATATCTTCAAATGGTTACATCTATGGATTAGTGTTATATCTACCTATATACCACTTTATAATGTCACGGTACATCGTATTAAAGAAAACAAGGTGCTCAAAGTCAAAGCATGTTTACTGTATTTTCTTAAGAAAATCTATATCAGAAGTGTTCGGTCCGACTTGGCCCGGGCTGTCAAAATCATCTTAAACCTCACAGATGTATCATCAAATGGACTCATATGTTTAGATTAGATCTACCTAAATACCACTGTATTATGTCACGGTTAATTTGATTTTAAAAAAACAAGGTGCCCAAAGTGAACCATTTTTACTGTATTTTCTTAAGAAATTCTATGTCAGAAGTGAGTAATTTTGTGCTTAAGTCACTTGGACATTGTTTAGCTTCATAAACTGTTCATAAGAAACATGTCAGACAGCTTTGACATCATTGATGACTTAGTCTTATGAGATGTGTAAACCTTAGGGGAAATGAGCTCAAGTAATTACAGAAACAGAGGGTCTAAAATTTGCCACAGTGTTAGGCCCGAAAGTCTATTTAGGATTTAAATTGTGATTAAGGAAGTAGAGGGTAGAGAGAGAACAAGATAACAAATCTTAACAAAACCTTCCTGCCAAACAAGTGCTCGTTCGTATCCGTAATCCGTCACAAACTGTGATGATCGATAGTGTGTTCGATGAAGGAAATACAGCCCTTCGGATGTTTGTTTACTGAATACACCTTGACCTATGTTCAGTGATATAATTTATAAGATATTGAAGCTACATGGCCGCCCATAGTTTCGAGGAAATGTCCTGGCTACACTTCAAGGTTTCGTGCTCAACAAATATATATGAATGTATATGATGTCTCATCTTGATGTACTTTAATAATGCAATTCGACAAAGAAGATGTACAAATGCCTCGACAGCATTTTTGGCAGTCAACTTCAAGTACAGGTAAACATGGCTATAAATGCTCATGTGTGTCAGGTTGCCCTTACCTCGCCGTCACATCTGTACACAAAGCAAGTGCATATTCTAAACTAGGATACATTTGCATTTCTTTAGCCGTTTACAGATGCCTCGACAACATTTTTCACACATGAATGACTTCAACCTTGGCTCTCAACTAGTACAGGTAAACATGGCTATTAATGCTCATGTGTGTCAGGTTGCCCCAACCTCGCCGTCATATCTGTACACAAAACAAGTGCATAGTCTAAACTAGGCTACATTTGCATTTCTTCAGCCGTTTCAATAATGCAGTGCGCTGTCACAGCATGCTGCGTAGGTGTGTACAGCACAATGTATTTTATTAGTAATTGGTCGATCCTTCATAAATCATATTTTTGCCATTCATTTCACATATGCCTCGGTAGAATTGAGGTAGGGGAAGGACTTCTGGTCAGATAACAAGGTATTCAGATATCCAGAAACTCTTTTATCCGGACAACATTTTAGAAAAAGCAATTGTCCGGATAAGCGAGGTTCGACTGTATAGCGCGTGATACATGACAAAACAGATGTGTTAGGACCTGATTCGCACTTGCTGAAGGGATACCAATGGACCCTGATCATAATACATTGGTTTATTATTATTATTATTATTATTATTATTATTATTATTATTATTATTATTATTATTATTATTATTCCTATTATTATTATTATTATTATTATTATTATTATTAAACATATTGTATTGTCCAAAAAGACAAAGGGATTGGGCACAAGTGCAGCACTTATTACCACCTTCTCCCTATATACAGTTATACATAATATTGCATAATGAAAATTGACAATTTACTCAATTTGTATTCTATTGAGTAGATTTATAATTTTAACTACGTGAAATTGTATTTCAGGGATGTTGGTTGATTTTAGATGTGGGTATTTATAGATAACAAAAAAATATGAAATATATATTATTTATGATGTTGCTAAGGTATGTGCACGTGTAAAAACTGTAGTTTGCAGTCAACCAAAGAAGATAATCAACACTTCAGATTGTATATTGTTTTGAAATGTCTCGCCTCATGAACACGTTCCTTATTTCAATATTGTATTCAATTCCACCCATGACTGTACACAACATTTATATATTTACATGTATACGACGGCTACATGGGCAAGTATAACGGTAAACACAAACGTGTGTTTGTTTAACATTTTTGTGTGTTGAAACACTGTTATATTAAAGGGAAATATAACCATTTAGTCTGTTCGGGTAACCAATTCTAGCTATTATTTCCTGAATAAAATATTATCTACTTCAGGCATACACATATTGTTTTGTGTCATGTGACACCAGATGTTGTTATGAACCAATACTCATAACGTAAACAACCATAGAAATGTGAAACATCAAAAATAGAGAATAACCAAGTTCGATTTTCCAACGAAAAAATTCCTTTTGGCGTGAACGTTGACAATAGCGGTACAAATATATTAATGGATCACTGAAAATCTGTTGCCTCCGATGAATAGATGAAGTTATGCCGCAACAGTAAGCTCTTAGAAGTCTTGTTTGCCAGCTGGGACCATGTCAATATATATATCAGGTATGAAATGCATTTACACGTTGAACGCATTTGACAGAGAGTATTAGTTATCTTGAACGGTTGGTGAAACCGCGCAAATCGAAACAGTTCATTTATGGTGTAGTATTTCCATTGGCAAATCGAAACAGTTCATTTATGGTGTAGTATTGTCCACATGTTGATATAAGACTTTATCACTGTCTTCAATTCAAAAATGTTAGATATAAACTTTCGGACCCAACACAAGCCAGATTTTATTTCGTAGGGTGGGGGAGAGTTTATTTCGAGAGGGGCTGAACTGTACCGGTATAAATTCGCCGGGAGGGGTGTGTGTGTGTGTGTGTGGGGGGGGGGGGGGGGGGGGGGGGGGAGGAGTATTCTGGGGGCGAATATATTTCGTGACACCGGAACTACTGATGTAACTGATTTCAGAGATCTTATTAATCCTCGCAAACATTCGGTTTTAACACTAACTACGTAAAAACTGTCAACATATCCACGCCGTTATACTCTGATTAAAGATCTGGGGTGGGGGAGAGTTTATTTCGAGAGGGGCGGAACTGTACCGGTATAAATTCGCCGGGGGGAGATTTTATTCTGGGGGCGAATATATTTCGTGACACCGGCCGGCTGGCCGCCATTTTCGAACCGTCACCCCCCGAGCGCTACCCCCAGGACTCGCCAACTGGCATAGATAAGTTCACGTACCATTTCCCTTATCCCTGTAAATACGTTATCTCCACTCATATCAACCCCATTTTTTGTATCACCTTTGTATGCACCATTACCACTATTATATGCCATGTAAATACGTGTATATAGTTTTTTGTGTATCACCATTACTATTGTATACCCAATACCCTCCCCTCCTACCATCATGGACCCGTCCTACTCTCCAAACATGGAAATCACCTCCCCCCTACTCTCCACCTCCATCTTCTCCACCCCTGACCCAATCGAATTTCCCGGCCTACCAAAGTCACACAATCTCAATATCATCCCGCCCAACTTTGGCCTGGACTTTGAGATCATCTCCCCCTCCCGGCCAGGTTTAATTCACCCCACCTCTCCTCTCCCCCCACAGGCTAAGACCAATAAAAGATCTAACAACTCCCCTGCCGAACTACAACTCAGCCCCCAAAAAACCTGCGACTTACCTACCCCCCCTCAAAACACCCAACCTAACCCCACTCCCAAACTACTGCTTCTGGCCTTCCATGCCAACTCAACCACCCCACTCAACGAAACATTTTCCCCAACAAATTTGCTGTTTGCCTAAAGAAAGCAAAAATCTTTAAATATATAAACGCCTGCGGCCGCGGGTTTAAAACCACTTTCTCAGATCAGCTCTCCTTAAACCAAGCAATCCGCTCCCCCATCATAGAGGGTCTTAACATTAATTGGCAGGTGCCAAAATGGCAGTCAGAAATCCAGGGTGTCATTTATCTAGACTCTAGAGACACCCCAGATGACATTCAAGAATTCATATCACTAGCAAACCACTCCCCCAATCAGCCCCAACCCCAAATCACTAACTTTAAAGCAATTAATAATCGCAAAAACTCCCAGGGTCGTCCCACCAAGCAAACTGTATTCCTCACGTTCAAGGCCACCACTCTCCCTACCCACATCACCTTCGGGGCCCTTAACTACAAGGTTCACCCCCTCCGCAAAAACCCTCCCCAATGCATTTACTGCCACGCCTTCGAACATAAATCCTCTGATTTTAAAAAATCCCCCCTCTGCCCTAAATGCGGCTCCGAAAACCACGGCATACAAGAATGCTCGTGGTTCCCATACTGCGTTAACTGCAATGCTGAAGGCCATACTTCCAATCAAAACACTTGCCCCACCAAACAAAAATACATCCTTAAACTTAACAAAAACCTTAAACAATCAGACCTTCCCAAACCTGCCGTAATCCCACTCATGCAGTACTACCCGGACGACCCTGTGGACTCTCCATTCCCCTACTCCGAACACTCCCTTAACTCCACTATCAACTCAAACCCCCCCCCCCCCCCCCCCCCCCACACACACACACACACACACACACACACACACACCTAAACATACTACCCTGCTCAAACAACGGCCACCAAAACCCAACCAACCAAGTCGACCCCGGGTCAACAACCAACAACCCAATGCCCCTCACTACATCACTAAACACCGCAAACATTACCTTTCCACCAAACTTCAAGAACTTAAAAAAGCCCCCTCTGCCAACATCATCCCCCAAAAACTCCACTCGCACTCTAGCAAACTAGTAGAATTCCTAATAGCTGCTATCCTACTTAAACAACCCACCATTAAAAAACTCCACACATTAGCTACTAAATGCAATCTCTACCAAAAATCCTTCGCATCTCTCCAGACTACCTACCTTAAAATCAAACGCTAACACCCTCGGCACACTAACCAGGTCCACTAACAAACCCCCCTAGTCTAGCCCCATTCTCTCAACACTAAATCAACAATGTCCTTTATTCAATGGAATTGTAACGGTCTCCGGCCCAACGGACATGAACTCAAAGCTCTTATAATTAACCGGAAAATCCAGCCCGATATCATAGCCCTCCAAGAAACCCTTCTCTCTCCTAGACACTCCTTCACCATCCCCGGTTACCAATTCTTACGTAAAGATAGGCCCAAACCCCAAAATAGACCCGGCCCTCCCCATGGGGGGTTGGGCATCTTCATCGCTGATTCCCTTCATTATAAAACCATCCCCATCCCTACTCCCAATCTCGAAACCCTTGCCATCGACACCACCATAAATAATATCAAGCTCAGAATCATTAACATCTACCACACCAAAACCCAACCCTTCAATCAAGAAGACCTTAATGTCCTAAGTAACCACCTTTCCACCAATACACTAATACTAGGAGATTTTAACGCCCACCACCCCCTCTGGGGAACTAAAAAATTCACTGATAAGTATGGCACACTAATAACTGAATGGATTAATAATACTAACCTTATCTCACTTAACAACAATCAACCTACCAGATACCCCACGCACCAACACCAATCCCCCACTGCAGTAGACATCTCCATCACAACCAACAAACTCTCCAGCCTGGTCAACTGGGATGTACACGAAGACACATGGGGCAGTGACCACGCCCCTATCAAGATCTCCTTTAACCACCCCCACTCGACAACTACCCCTCCCAATCACCCGGACCCCAACAGCTCTACCCGTACAATCTTCAACTACAAAAAAGCCGACTGGCAATTATTCAACAAACTATGCAAACAGACAGATACAAACTTAATATATAACAGTGACATAGACATCTTCAACGACAACTTCACCAACACCCTATATAACATCGCTACCAAAGCCATACCCACTAGTTCGTTCATCCATACCCACCCCACAACCCCCTGGTGGACTGCTGACATACAAAATCTTAGATCCAAAAGAAAAAGAGCATTAAATAAAAGTAAACGTGATAAATCCAAAATCCAAGAGTTCCTAGATCTTAGACACCAAACACAACAAGCCATCAAGTCGGCTAGGAAACAACATTGGGAAAAATTCTGTTCTACACTCAAAATCTCTAAAAACAACTCTCGCATCGTCTGGAATAAGCTTAAGGCAATTAAAGGGGTTAGAAAAAAAACCCATTATCCAAATTTCGAAAACATCAACAATAATAAAGATAAAGCCAATCTCCTAGCTAGTCATTTCGCAAAAGTCAGCAGTTCCTCCAACTACCCCGACCATTTCCAAAACCGCATCAGACAACAAACCCCCTTTGGAAAGCACTCCGACCTTGCCCACCTACCCCTAAACAAAATTATAAATATACACGAACTTAAATACGCTCTCCAAAACAAAAAAACAGCATCAGCCCCCGGCCCTGACAACATAAGCTACATTATACTTAACAAAATTCCACCCAACATACAAAACAGTCTCCTTCAACTCATAAATAAAACATGGTCAACAGGCACCACACCCAAAACTTGGAAACTCGCCCAAATCATACCAGTCCTGAAGCCAGGGAAACCCCAAAACGACCCCGACTCCTTCAGACCCATCTCCCTCACCTCACATATCTGTAAAATCATGGAATTTATTATCAACAATAGACTAAAAAACCATATCTCCCAAACCCAGCTCATAAACACGGACCAGAGCGGCTTCACTCACAATAGACAAACCCTAGAACATATACTACACCTAGAACATGACGTAAAAATAGCCCAAGCAACCAAACAATATACCATGGCCATATTTATAGATTTTAGCAAAGCTTTTGACATGGTTTGGCACGATGGCCTTCTACAAAAAATTCAAAATTCCTACATCAACGGTAGGATCCTTAACTACATCCACTCATTTCTTAAAGATAGAACAATAATGGTAAAATCGCATAACACTCTCTCTGACCCACACCCACTAGAAAATGGAACCCCCCAAGGCAGTATAATCTCGCCTACATTATTTAACTTCATGATAGATGACATTTTCCCTAACTACTTCAAAAAAGAAAAAATCACTACAGCTAAGTTTGCAGACGACATCTCCTTCTGGGCCACTTCCAAATCCATTAGCACCTTAAAAACCAAAATGCAGTCTGCACTTGATAAAATACAAGAATGGGCGTCCACATGGGGGTTCCAAATAAACACCAAAAAAACCATAGGCATTCTTTTCAAAAAACCACACATGCAAAACTACTCACCAAAAGTATATCTCAATAACGAACCAATCTCTTTTGAAAACCAAGCAAAATTCCTAGGCATCATATTCGACCAACATCGTACATGGGGTCCCCATATTTCAAACCTGGTCGCCTCTTGCGAAAAAGACTTAAATTTAATGAGATCAATCAAAGGCAATAACTGGGGATCTGACAAGCAAACACTACTTAGCATATACAAAACACTAATCCAACCAAAAATTGACTACGCCGCTCCGGTCCTTAGCGGCATTTCAACCCGTAACTATAACAAACTTAAATCCATCCAGTATAAAGCCCTTAGAATAGCTACTGGCACCAGGACTGGTACACCCCACATTACTCTCTTACTCATGACCAACACCCTCTCCATCACACACAGGATAAGCCAAACCATACTCAACTACTGGGCCGGGGCCCAACACAACCCTATCTACAAAACTATCAAATATAAATACGCCAATATAAACAAACCCACAGCACACAAATTCAAACAACATCCCAACTTAGCACCATACATGTTCCACCTTAACCATCTTATACTAACCCACAAACTCAACACCATCACCCACACACACATCCACTACCCATTATATTCTAGACCTACCCACCCCTGAAGTAGACTTATCCCTTCACTCTTTCACCCACTCCCAACCAGCGCTCTCCAAACCCGAAAAAACAAAACTTGCACTCACGCATATCAACACGGGCTGGCCCTCACACACCCACATCTACACCGACGCCTCGCAAAACAACAACCAGATATCAGGCATAGGCATACACATAGACCAGTCCCCCCCAATCTCCACAAATTTCCACTATCTTAACCACTCCAATAACAATACAGCTGAATTACTAGCCATTCTCACTGCCATCCATTCCACTAAAACAATTAACAAAAATAACTTCCTTATCATCTCCGACTCTCTTAGTGCACTCACTCAGATTAAAAACAAACATTCTAAAACCAGGCCCGACCTTATTAACAACATAATCCACCTCACCCACGAACTTTCTACAACTAACAAACATATACAATTTCTATGGTCCCCGGGACACTCAAACATTCCGGGTAATCAATCTGCACACCTACTGGCTAAAAACGGCACTACTAAGTCATCCCTCCAGATAAATTTCCATACATCTAAAGCCGAAGTTAAAACCTTACTTAAAAAATCTATTAGTCTTACTAACCACAACCAACTCCTAATGTTATCAAATTCCCAGTGGATTAAAACCCTTTACGTACAACCTAACATCAAAAGTCGTAATTATAGCCCCTACCCACTCATGGATCGAATCCTTACCAGAATCATTAGTGGAACCTACAATCTTAACTATAACCTCTTCAGACAAAATAGGCACCCGGACGGAAACTGCTCCCACTGCAAAACACCCGAGGACCTAAATCACATCATAAACAAATGTCCCTCATACACAACCCAACGCACCCAACTTTATAACTCAATCCCCGCACCCCTCCACACCAATATATACAAACTCTTCTCCCCCCTCAATACCCAACCCACATTCGACGCTATCGCTACCTTTATCACAGACAGTCACCTAAGTGATCGTTTCTAAAAAGCTCTATACTACAATTCTAACACAAACCGACTATCACTCTCCATCCATAACAAATCTAAAACAGGATCGAGATCCAACTTCTCCAAACCCGTCACCTTTCCGACGTCCGCGCGCCCATAACAGACCAACTCTTCATAGATCACTTCTCCGACGTCCGCGCCCAGCTCGCCAATCAAAACACTGAAAAACGTCTCCCACAGCCCACGGTCGTAGTCTAATAACTAGTAGTCAAATCAACACCATTCTATCTTAAACACTACCCACTAGGGTATTCCCCCACGCCAACTAGCATAGTGGATGCCCAATAGGCACTGCATCTCACCCACAACCCTACCCTATTCTCCCAAACCCAACTATATACCAGGCGGGATCGACCCAAAAAATCACATCACCAATCACTTCACCGAGGTCCGCGCCTGTAAACAGACTTAACACATGTATCTCACTCCTCCGACGTCCGACGTCCACAACTCTTCCCAAGTCCGTCTCCCACCTAGCCAACGTCTGCCGACACCCCACGCCCCACTTCAGCTGCTACAACACACGATAGCCAAGCGCCTTACCCCTGGCCCAAACTCCCCTACCCCCCCTCCCCCCCCCCCCCCCCCCCCCCCCCCTTCCCTTCTCCTACCCTTAGCATAGGTTCCCCCTTTTTCTTTCCTTTACACTATTACTAATAACTAGTAGCTTAACTACTACCATCCCTACCTAAGATCTCTAGCCTGGGACTACCATGGCTACCCAACACTAATCTATAGATGTAAACACATTTGAAGATACGTCTGTGTGTTTAGAGTCGATTTTGACCGCCCGGCCAAGTCGGACCCAACACAAGCAAAACGCTTCTGATAGAGACTATGTTGAGAATGTAGAGGGAAAAGGGCTTCACTTTGAGCCCCTTGTTTTCTTTAAATGCGATGTACCGTGACATTATAAAGTGGTATATAGGTAGATATAACACTAATCTATAGATGTAAACACATTTGAAGATAGATCTGTGTGTTTAAAGTTGATTTTGACAGCCCGGGCCAAGTCGGACCGAACACTTCTGACATAGATTTTCTTAAGAAAATACAGTAAAAATGCTTCACTTTAAGCCCCTTGTTTTCTTTAAGTACGATGTACCGTGACATAATAAAGTGGTATATAGGTAGATATAACACTAATCCAAAGATGTAAACACATTTGAAAATACATCTGGTGTGTTTAAAGTTGATTTTGACCGCCCGGGCCAAGTCGGACCCAACACAAGCCAAACACTTCTGATAGAGACTACATTGAGTTTGTAGAGGGGAAAGGGCTTCACTTTGAGCACCTTGTTTTCTTTAATTACAGCGATCTGAGACACTATAAAGTGGTATTTAGGTGGATAAGATACTAATCTAAAGATGTGAATCCATTTGATGATACATCTGTGAGGTTTAAGATGATTTAGACAGCCCGGGCCAAGTCGGACCAAACACTTCTGACATAGATTTTCTTAAGAAAATACAGTAGAAATGCTTCACTTTGAGCCCCTTGTTTTCTTTAAACACGATGTACCGTGACATTATAAAGTGGTATATAGGTAGATATAACACTAATCTATAGATATAAACACATTTGAAGATACGTCTGTGTGTTTAAAGTTGATTTTGACCGCCCGGGCCAAGTCGGACCCAACACAAGCCAAACACTTCTGATAGAGACTATGTTGAGAATGTAAAGGGAAAATAGCTTCACTTTGAGCACCTTGTTTTCTTTAAATACGATGTACCGTGACATTATAAAGTAGTATATAGGTGGATATAACACTAATCTATAGATGTAAACACATTTGAAGATACGTCTGTGTGTTTAGAGTCGATTTTGACCGCCCGGCCAAGTCGGACCCAACACAAGCAAAACACTTCTGATAGAGACTATGTTGAGAATGTAGAGGGAAAAGGGTTTCACTTTGAGCACCTTGTTTTCTTTAATTACAGCGATCTGAGACACTATAAAGTGGTATTTAGGTGGATATAATACTAATCTATTGATGTGAATCCATTTGATGATACATCTGTGAGGTTTAAGATGATTTAGACAGCCCGGGCCAAGTCGGACCGAACACTTCTGACATAGATTTTCTTAAGAAAATACAGTAAAAATTCTTCACTTTGAGCCCCTGGTTTTCTTTAAATACGATGTACCGTGACATTATAAAGTGGTATATAGGTACCAGAGGGAAAAGGGCTTCACTTTTGAGCACCGTGTTTGCTACTGCAATATGAGACACTAAAGTGTTATATAGGTAGATATGATATTATAATTAGTCTATAGATGTAAAGTATGTGTTGTAATTTTAGAAGCGCTTTGACAGTTATTAACACGTGTCGTGTCAGTCCTGTGACATTCGCGAATATCCACTTGCAGAAAACATCCTGTGTTGGTTTAACATGAATTAGTAAAGGTTAATTAGGTATGCCGAACACGTTAATTAATGAAAGAAGAGTAGTCAAAACACTGTCTTTTCGAATTCCTGCCCAGGACATCACACCCCTGCACGCTAAGGTCGGTGAGGAACCTTCTCATCAAAGTAAAGACACAGTCAAGACACTGACTTTCGGTATGAACTCTCGGTATGTAGCTATAATTATCAGTTTATTACATTGCTGAAGATACATTTTGATTCAAACTCAATTAAGTGAGCAAAACTATCCGTTTCTGGACATTTGAGATCTGCCTAGATATGCACGTTTCGTTTTATTATTCTGCAATCCATTTTTAGTATTACCCGCTGGCCCGGCCCGGCCCGACTTTTAGGCAATCCCAAGGTGTACCTTCCGTTTCAACCAAACACCTGTTGATACAACCAATGCCTTGTCTCTGCTGCAAAGACATTCAAAAGAATAATTAAATATAAAGTAGTGCAATAGATGAGGTCTATAAGTTGATAGCCTGTCCATTGCAGTTGACCTATAGGTAGCTAACATCAATATCATCCTATATCTGCTAAAACAAATTGAACAGGGCGAACAAATAATGAAGAATATTTTGTGATAAACAACATGAAGTTGATTGACCAAGGTTCCAACATGCAAGGGGCGGTCGGGTAGCCTAGAGGTTAAAGCGTTCGCTCGTCACGCCGAAGACCCGGGTTCGATTCCCGACATGGGTACAATGTGTGAAGCCTATTTCTGGTGTCCCCCGCCGTGATATTGCTGGAATATTGCTAAAAGCGGCGTAAAAACATAATCACTCACTCACTCCAACATGCAATGTCTGACGCAATTCCCAATTCTGACTTGTACCATAAGGTCCGTGTTTTTTTTCAGGTGAACACTTTACTTGACTCTGCATGGATCTTTGGGGCAGGATACGCTCAACTTTTCGCGAACTTGATATTGTCACTATTTGATAATGATTCATAATATAGTCGGAATCGAACAATGGACCCGAAGATTTCTTATGAGTATGGTGAAAGCTTTGTCGCATGTATTGTATTTATGGATTTTGATGAAACGGAGGGAGACACTTACTAAGCAAGTGATATCTAGGACAGCCATCAATACACAAACAGTGTGTGACGAGAGTTTATTTCTAATAAATGTGAACCCGCAGTTGAGATGTGTCTAGAGGTAAGGTCAAAATGTCCTTTTCACCATCTACTATCAGCTATCAGGCTAACCTCGACCTGTCAACAAAATTCAGACACTGTTGTGGGGTTTTTTTTTCACACCGTTGTCATGACACCATTCAAACTTCATGATTTGATTGGATGTTATTTATATTCCTGACTAGGAAGTGAAGTCCAACGACCATGTCCTAGAGAAGCAGTGCGTTTGCCTGGCCGTGTCTACATCACATGTGGAAATTTAAACACAGCAATACAAACCTTGGTGGACTGGACTGAGGAGAGGTCTAGAAGTATGTCATTTTGTTCATTTTTTTCTATACATCTTGTCTCCTTTTTGGGCTGTTTGCATCCTTACAACACACCGCCAACATGTTCTGTTGATTGCCAAGTTTCATCAGGTCTTTGCTTGATTTTATCCATTCGTCACCATCACTCGATACCTCTTTGTATGTCTGTATTCATTTGTTATTTTCGAATATCCTATTCTTAGTTTGGAGAGTATACTTCAAGTTTATTTTGTCCTTGTTTTGTCAAAACCTTAGTTGTTCATCAGAATGTTGGAATATAGGGGAATATCCAGGTTGAATTCAAAATGGCTGACTGGTATAAGGCAGCTGACAGATTAGGCTGATAACAAATGGGTCAGACGACCGACCCTTTCGTTTTGAGCTTTCCACGAAAACACTTATCAAATACCTGTACACATTTCTTAGAAATAGATCCACGTCACACACGGTTTGTGTGACAATGTTTGCTCAAGGTTTCCTCTTGATCAAAACCCTTAGCACTAACGTCTACAAGATTAAGTAATATCTGTATATTAGGTTATAACTAAATCATGCATTATTTGATAATATTCTGTAAGTTAAATTAAATGAAAGTTTTCAGGGTTTTAGCAGATTCAAAATGGCGGTCGTGCTTCATGGCGAGAATGGCGAGAGCCCTAAATGAAGAAGGTTACTGCGCTTCTGGACCCGTTGCTGCCATAATTGAAATCAAGCGGTTGACGACGTTTTTTTATTATGCAGCCATGTCACAAAGAGTTGAACGCTTTGTGTAAAATAATTCGTGCCTGTATTGCTTACCTGGTTAAAAAGCCATTGTATAGACTAATACAAATACATCAAACTAGATATATTCTAGGTAGATGTGTCAGCGAAAACACGAGACTAGTGCATGATATCTTGTTTCAGACATAAAAAAAAGCCTTACATACCTGGAGTACTATTACTTATAGATTTTGAAAAAGCATTTTGACTCTAAAGTTTTACTCAATAATTCATCACCAAAGTTCCATACAAATATGGCTTCGGAATAAATGTGACTAAATTACAAAAGCAAATATACCCACTTCGTGTGTAATCGAAAAAGGTAATCTATCTTCATTCTGTAGTAATGATCAAGGTTGTAGACAAGGAGATCCCCTATAACCATGTATGTTTCCTCTAGTTGCTGGAATCGTTTGGTGCATGATAAAAAATAATAACATGAATAGGATTACCCGACATGATGTCGAACACAAACTTGGACAATGTGCTGATGACACAGAGCTATTTCTGGACGGCACAGAAGAAAGACCGTATGCCTCTATAGATGTATTAAATATATTCTTTAGAATGTCAGGGTTGAAAATGAATGTAGATAAGACCAAAGTTATATAGATTGGTTCCAAGGCAGGATGTCAAAATAAACTATGTGAGGCCACTTTGAGGTATAGGAGATAAAGTTTAATCCATATATTAAGGATTTGTTGGTGATTAACATGAGAAAAAGAATTGAACATATTAATAGAATATTATCTAGTTGGAGAAAGAGGAATTTAACAATCGTGAGAAAAAACAGTATTAAAATACTGGCTCTGTTTTTCTTTTTCACAAACTAATTTCCCATCCCAACCCTTCGAATGACTTTATTCCAAAACTTAACAGAATGTATTATAGTGAGTTAGTATGGTTTTACGCTGCAATATTCCAGCAATTTCACCGCGAGGGATACCAGAAATGGGCTTCACACATTGTGCCCATGTGGGGAATTAAACCCAGATCTTCGGCGTGATGAGCGCTACCCCACCGCCCAGAATTATTATAAATTCATTTGGAACCACAAAATAGATAAAATAAAGATATCTAACCTAATAAAAAAATAAGAACTCCTTAAAATTATCAAGTCGAAGAAGACATGTACTAAACCCCAATACTAAAATCCTTCTTACAAAAAAGAGATGTTGTTTGTTTGTTTGTTTGTTTGTTATATAACGCTGCACTCATGTTGGTAGACAATGTGCTAATATGGACAAATAGACAAAATAGAGAAAGGTTGATAAGAAAGAAACTTTGTAGTTATGGCGAACATTCTGGAGAAAGTAATGATTAGAAATTAGGCCCAAAGAGGCATTTATACTATAAAAGATATATGTAACGAATGAGGTTTCTCACGGATAAAAAACATTAATGGTCATACCCAATTATTTCTTAGCATATCAGAGTCTTGGAAGGACACTGTTAAAGCCATTGGCAGCCTCGTAGTCTACAATTCGTTTAAAAAACAACCTGGACGAATGGTTGAAACCAACAGAAGGACCAAATGATATTATGAACAACTTATTACATCTGTAATCTCGGTTTGTTATGAATGGCAGGCAATGTTTGAAAGAGAAATCTCGTAGGAAAGGAACTGCATCAGATGGAACAAGTTGAAAATGACATATGCCCAAGAGAGGAGTAAGTGAACCTACCACATATATTGCGGGAATGCAAATGTCGCCGGATATAGTAGCACATTTAATATTTCACGGCTTATCTGCTTCTAGCTGTTTCCTTTTACGTACGCTTCTTATCTCACTCCTACTCCTTGTTGTCTTACCAGTAGTATTTCGTGCACATACCTGTGGTGGTACATTGGAGGAGAGGCGTTTGTTCCACACTCGTCTTGAAATCCTTTTTCAGGTATCTTTTACAGGAATGTTTCCTTATCTATCTGCATTCTTTATGGTAAGCTAACCCCTGTACCGAAAATGGAGCCATCCTTTGAAATTTGGAAACGGGAGTTGCCTTATTCGAGATAATGCCTACCCAACTGCTATTCTGGCCCAGGAAGAGAGGAAGTCCCCAACAAAGGTGAATAGGTGTTCTTCTTTCACTAGGTGAGAGGGCTATAGTTGACACTGTCGTGAGGTAACTGGAAGGACCATATGGCACTCTGGATAATCTTGAATCATTATAGCAAGCTTTCTACACTACTCGTCAACAGGTATAACACTACACTCTGAACCAACACTACAAGCGGTAGATGATGACAAGTATGCTATCCAGTTTTGAAAAGAAACAAGACCATGTGATAAGAACACTGAATGCACTTGAGATGGTACGCTGAGCGTGGCGGCAAGTCAATGTAACATCAATGAAGAACTGTTTCAGAAAAGGTGATGACGGATGGTGGGGCTGAACCCGACAGTGACGAATCTCATGACATTCTGTTGTCAGACTTGAGATTATTTGGAATTAAAGAGGCCACAGACATTCCAACGGAAGTGAGTCGCCAAGAGTTCATAGACGCCGACAGAGACATCCTTGTTGCAGGACGGCCGAGTGATAACGACAGTCCAGTCGATTGTTGAAAAGCGAGGTGGCATTAGCCGAGCGAATTCCGATGATGAAGACACGCAAGACGGGGTCGACAGTGGAACCAGCCACACCCTCCTTTGTCGATGCCAGTAAGGCTCTTGAAACACAAAAGATCTTCCTAAACACTCAAAAGTCAACAGAGAAGACATCATTTGACAGTTTGGCTGATCTCAACAATGCGGTTTTATGTATGCAGTCAGCAAAAAATCACGGACAACACATCTCCCCGTATGTAAATTGTAATATGCTAAATATGTACATCTATTTGATAAACAATGTTCTTAAAATGTTATCAGTTGAATGCTATGAAGTGATCACTGCTAATACAAGTCAATGCTACAATTACGTGTATTGTGTTTTGTTTTATCCAAGATGGCGGACGTTTCCAAGCGGAAACGTATATAACTGATATAACAAACTCATTTCTCTTGTAATTCGTCATACCCATGTTCTACTGTATATTGGAAACTCTACCACAGAGAACCACATGTGGAGGAAGCTACATGGACACTTTGTCTAGAGATATTATTTTGAGAAATAAATTCTGGAGTGGATTATATACAAAGAATGCTATCCGACCTGCATTTTACTCAGGACAGGATTTCGAGGATCTTCTGCAGACTACAAGAGAAATTGAACATGAGATGCAAGGAGAACTACATCCAAAGGTGTGATCGAAGGTTCAACAGCAACCACACGTCATGGATAGGAACCCCACACCAGATACAGATTATTCTGCCAAGATATCTCAGCAGCTATCAGAAGTTATCAAGCTGGAACTTGCACAGTGAAAGCAACAGCCCTAGGCGGACAACAAACTTTCGAAGCAGATCTTGGATAGACTTTTAGTCTTAGAAGCCCAGAAGGGGGATCCTACTGCAGATAAAAATATCTCAGTTAGAGGCCAAGGTCGTGGTACATTGGACATGGTAGACATGGTGTTTCTTTAAACTAGAACAGCGTAATGCTGAAGGGATAGCAGAGGCCAATGGAAGAGACAGCCCTAACACAACAGATATTTGTGACAGAATGATCGGAGATGATAATGAAACTCAAGTAGTCATCGCTGGTCTGCACTTTTAGATATAGGATCCCAGATTACAAATGTCGGTCAAGGCTTTTATAACTCGAACTTATCAGATATTGAATGACGGCCTCTAACTGAGTTTGAACTTCAACTAACTGGGGCTGGAGACTCTGACATAACTTCCCTTGGATACATTGATCTACATTCATTGCTATGATGTGGAATGTTCGATTCCTGAACTAATAACCAGGGATACGAATACAACAAGGACATCTCTGCAGTGATTGGCATCAATATTCACAAGAGATTAAAATCGAGAAACGAAAGGGATTACACAAGGAATCAAGGACATTTGGCATACAAAGAACAGTCAATTCAACCAGCAATGGGCCTATCAGGACTGATTCGAATCAGATGGTCAAACTCAGTGAAGTTATTCGTCACAGACCAGGGAGTTACAGAGCATCTTGAGGTTGACTACGACTTGGCGTGTCTGTCTGTCTGCTAGTAGAAGTTGGAAAACATGGAAATTCATCTAGAATACCAGATTGATGCTGCAACATGTCTGCACGAGTCATCACCATTCGTCCAAGGACTAGACTCTGTCAACTCCAACAAGTTCGTGTCGTTACACAGCTCCCCTGGATGTATCTGCTAAGAAGACCCAACATGTATCACAGGACATCATAAACTTCTTCTCAGAAGGGCAACACAAGGAAAGCCACCTTGATGATCCACTGAAGCAACTAGTCTCTGATATGATCCAGCATTGGGAGTGCATCATGCCTTCAAGTATCACAGACTTATGCAACACTGTAAGGCATGGAATTAAGTTGACAGGTGAGACTCCTTTCAAGCAGCCACATTGAAGAAACACCCCTGGATTAATTACAGAAGCAAGGGAACACATACATGTGATGATTGCGTGTGGAGCATTAGAGAATCTCACAGTCCAAACTCATCTAATGTGGTCCTGTGTTTCTGTCTTGACATGAGATTGTTGAATTCAAGAACAGTTCGGAATTCCTACTAAATTCCAAGAACTGATGAAATTTTAGTTGTCAGTCTGGATCAAGAAGGTTCTCCAGAATGGACTTATGCTCAGGATACTGAGAAATGGAACTTGAGGAAAAGAGTAGAGTGGTCCTCCTCTAGTTCCCGCCTACTATGCTACACAACACGAGAGTACAGTGGTCCTCCTCTACTTCCCGCCTACTATGCTACACAACACGAGAGTACAGTGGTCCTCCTCTAGTTCCCGCCTACCATGCTACACAACACGAGAGTAGAGTGGTCCTCCTCTAGTTCCCGCCTACCATGCTACACAACATGAGAGTACAGTGGTCCTCCTCTAGTTCCCGCCTACTATGCTACACAACATGAGAGTACAGTGGTCCTCCTCTAGTTCCCGCCTACTATGCTACACAACATGAGAGTGCAGTGGTCCTCCTCTACTTCCTGCCTACCATACTACACAACATGAGAGTACAGTGGTCCTCCTCTAGTTCCCGCCTACCATGCTACACAACACGAGAGTGCAGTGGTCCTCCTCTAGTTCCCGCCTACCATGCTACACAACATGAGAGTGCAGTGGTCCTCCTCTACTTCCCGCCTACCATGCTACACAACATGAGAGTACAGTGGTCCTCCTCTAGTTCCCGCCTACCATGCTACACAACACGAGAGTACAGTGGTCCTCCTCTAGTTCCCGCCTACCATGCTACACAACATGAGAGAACAGTGGTACTCCTCTAGTTCCCGCCTACCATGCTACACAACATGAGAGTAGAGTGGTCCTCCTCTAGTTCCCGCCTACCATGCTACACAACACGAGAATAGAGTGGTCCTCCTCTAGTTCCCGCCAACCATGCTACACAACACCAGAGTAGAGTGGTCCTCCTCTAGTTCCCGCCTACCATGCTACACAACACGAGAGTAGAGTGGTCCTCCTCTAGTTCCCGCCTACCATGCTTTACAACACGAGAGTGCAGTGGTCCTCCTCTAGTTCCCGCCTACCATGCTACACAACATGAGAGTACAGTGGTCCTCCTCTAGTTCCCGCCAACCATGCTACACAACACGAGAGTAGAGTGGTCCTCCTCTAGTTCCCGCCAACCATGCTACACAACACGAGAGTAGAGTGGTCCTCCTCTAGTTCCCGTCTACCATGCTACACAACATGAGAGTACAGTAGTCCTCCTCTAGTTCCCGCCTACCATGCTACACAACATGAGAGTACAGTGGTCCTCCTCTACTTCCCGCCTACCATGCTACACAACATGAGAGTACAGTGGTCCTCCTCTGGTTCCCGCCTACTATGCTACACAACACGAGAGTACAGTGGTCCTCCTCTAGTTCCCGCCTACCATGCTACACAACATGAGAGAACAGTGGCCCTCCTCTAGTTCCCGCCTACCATGCTACACAACATGAGAGTAGAGTGGTCCTCCTCTAGTTCCCGCCTACCATGCTACACAACACGAGAGTAGAATGGTCCTCCTCTAGTTCCCGCCAACCATGCTACACAACACGAGAGTAGAGTGGTCCTCCTCTAGTTCCCGGCTACCATGCTACACAACACGAGAGTAGAGTGGTCCTCCTCTAGTTCCCGCCTACCATGCTACACAACATGAGAGTGCAGTGGTCCTCCTCTAGTTCCCGCCTACCATGCTACACAACATGAGAGTAGAGTGGTCCTCCTCTAGTTCCCGCCTACCATGCTACACAACATGAGAGTGCAGTGGTCCTCCTCTAGTTCCCGCCTACCATGCTACGAAACACGAGAGTACAGTGGTCCTCCTCTAGTTCCCGCCTACCATGCTACACAACACGAGAGTAGAGTGGTCCTCCTCTAGTTCCCGCCTACCATGCTACACAACATGAGAGTGCAGTGGTCCTCCTCTAGTTCCCGCCTACCATGCTACAAAACATGAGAGTACAGTGGTCCTCCTCTAGTTCCTGCCTACCATGCTACACAACACGAGAGTACAGTGGTCCTCCTCTAGTTCCCGCCTACCATGCTACACAACATGAGAGTGCAGTGGTCTTCCTCTACTTCCCGCCTACCATGCTACACAACATGAGAGTACAGTGGTCCTCCTCTAGTTCCCGCCTACCATGCTACACAACATGAGAGTGCAGTGGTCCTCCTCTAGTTCCCGCCTACCATGCTACACAACATGAGAGTGCAGTGGTCCTCCTCTAGTTCCCGCCTACCATGCTACAAAACATGAGAGTAGAGTGGTCCTCCTCTAGTTCCTGCCTACCATGCTACACAACACGAGAGTACAGTGGTCCTCCTCTAGTTCCCGCCTACCATGCTACACAACATGAGAGTGCAGTGGTCCTCCTCTACTTCCCGCCTACCATGCTACACAACATGAGAGTACAGTGGTCCTCCTCTAGTTCCCGCCTACTATGCTACAAAACACGAGAGTACAGTGGTCCTCCTCTAGTTCCCGCCTACCATGCTACACAACATGAGAGAACAGTGGTCCTCCTCTAGTTCCCGCCTACCATGCTACACAACATGAGAGTAGAGTGGTCCTCCTCTAGTTTCCGCCTACCATGCTACACAACACGAGAGTAGAGTGGTCCTCCTCTAGTTCCCGCCAACCATGCTACACAACACGAGAGTAGAGTGGTCCTCCTCTAGTTCCCGCCTACCATGCTACACAACACGAGAGTAGAGTGGTCCTCCTCTAGTTCCCCCCTACCATGCTACACAACACGAGAGTGCAGTGGTCCTCCTCTAGTTCCCGCCTACCATGCTACACAACATGAGAGTAGAGTGGTCCTCCTCTACTTCCCGCCTACCATGCTACACAACATGAGAGTGCAGTGGTCCTCCTCTAGTTCCCGCCTACCATGCTACACAACATGAGAGTAGAGTGGTCCTCCTCTAGTTCCCGCCTACCATGCTACACAACACGAGAGTGCAGTGGTCCTCCTCTAGTTCCCGCCTAACATGCTACACAACATGAGAGTGCAGTGGTCCTCCTCTACTTCCCGCCTACCATGCTACACAACATGAGAGTTCAGCGGTCCTCCTCTAGTTCCCGCCTACCATGCTACAAAACTTGAGCATAGAGTGGTCCTCCTCTAGTTCCCGCCTAACATGCTACACAACATGAGAGTGCAGTGGTCCTCCTCTAGTTCCCGCCTACCATGCTACAAAACATGAGCATAGAGTGGTCCTCCTCTAGTTCCCGCCTACCATGCTACACAACATGAGAGTGCAGTGGTCCTCCTCTAGTTCCCGCCTACCATGCTACACAACATGAGAGTACAGTGGTCCTCCTCTAGTTCCCGCCTACCATGCTACACAACACGAGAGTACAGTGGTCCTCCTCTAGTTCCCGCCTACTATGCTACACAACATGAGAGTACAGTGGTCCTCCTCTAGTTCCCGCCTACCATGCTACACAACATGAGAGTGCAGTGGTCCTCCTCTAGTTCCCGCCTACCATGCTACACAACATGAGAGTACAGTGGTCCTCCTCTAGTTCCCGCCTACCATGCTACAAAACTTGAGCATAGAGTGGTCCTCCTCTAGTTCCCGCCTACCATGCTACACAACATGAGAGTACAGTGGTCCTCCTCTAGTTCCCGCCTACCATGCTACAAAACTTGAGCATAGAGTGGTCCTCCTCTAGTTCCCGCCTACCATGCTACACAACATGAGAGTACAGTGGTCCTCCTCTAGTTCCCGCCTACCATGCTACACAACATGAGAGTACAGCGGTCCTCCTCTAGTTCCCGCCTACCATGCTACACAACATGAGAGTAGAGTGGTCCTCCTCTAGTTCCCGCCTACCATGCTACACAACATGAGCATAGAGTGGTCCTCCTCTAGTTCCCGCCTACCATGCTACACAACATGAGAGTACAGTGGTCCTCCTCTAGTTCCCGCCTACCATGCTACACAACATGAGCATAGAGTGGTCCTCCTCTAGTTCCCGCCTACCATACTACACAACATGAGCATAGAGTGGTCCTCCTCTAGTTCCCCCCTACCATGCTACACAACATGAGAGTAGAGTGGTCCTCATCTAGTTCCCGCCTACCATGCTACACAACATGAGAGTACAGTGGTCCTCCTCTAGTTCCCGCCTACCATGCTACACAACACGAGAGTAGAGTGGTCCTCCTCTAGTTCCCGCCTACCATGCTATACAACATGACAGTGCAGTGGTCCTCTTCTAGTTCCCGCCTACCATGCTACACAACATGAGAGTAGAGTGGTCCTCCTCTAGTTCCCGCCTACCATGCTACACAACATGAGAGTACAGTGGTCCTCCTCTAGTTCCCGCCTACCATGCTACACAACACGAGATTAGAGTGGTCCTCCTCTAGTTCCCGCCTACCATGCTACACAACATGAGAGTGCAGTGGTCCTCCTCTAGTTCCCGCCTACTAAGCTACACAACACGAGAGTGCAGTGGTTCTCCTCTAGTTCCCGCCTACCATGCTACACAACATGAGAGTTGAGTGGTCCTCCTCTAGTTCCCGCCTACCATGCTACACAACATGAGAGTAGAGTGGTCCTCCTCTAGTTCTCGCCTACCATGCTACACAACATGAGAGTACAGTGGTCCTCCTCTAGTTCCCGCCTACCTAGCTACACAACATGAGAGTAGAGTGGTCCTCCCCTAGTTCCCGCCTACCATGCTACACAACATGAGAGTACAGTGGTCCTCCTCTAGTTCCCGCCTACCATGCTACACAACATGAGAGTAGAGTTGTCCTCCTCTAGTTCCTGCCTACCATGCTACACAACACGAGAGTAGAGTGGTCCTCCTCTAGTTCCCGCCTACCATGCTACACAACATGAGAGTACAGTGGTCCTCCTCTACTTCCCGCCTACCATGCTACACAACATGAGAGTACAGTGGTCCTCCTCTAGTTCCCGCCTACTATGCTACACAACACGAGAGTACAGTGGTCCTCCTCTAGTTCCCGCCTACTATGCTACACAACACGAGAGTACAGTGGTCCTCCTCTAGTTCCCGCCTACCATGCTACACAACATGAGAGAACAGTGGTCCTCCTCTAGTTCCCGCCTACCATGCTACACAACATGAGAGTAGAGTGGTCCTCCTCTAGTTCCCGCCTACCATGCTACACAACATGAGAGTAGAGTGGTCCTCCTCTAGTTCCCGCCAACCATGCTACACAACACGAGAGTAGAGTGGTCCTCCTCTAGTTCCCGCCTACCATGCTACACAACATGAGAGTAGAGTGGTCCTCCTCTAGTTCCCGCCAACCATGTTACACAACACGAGAGTAGAGTGGTCCTCCTCTAGTTCCCGCCTACCATGCTACACAACACGAGAGTAGAGTGGTCCTCCTCTAGTTCCCGCCTACCATGCTACACAACACGAGAGTGCAGTGGTCCTCCTCTAGTTCCCGCCTACCATGCTACACAACATGAGAGTAGAGTGGTCCTCCTCTAGTTCCCGCCTACCATGCTACACAACATGAGAGTGCAGTGGTCCTCCTCTAGTTCCCGCCTACCATGCTACAAAACTTGAGCATAGAGTGGTCCTCCTCTAGTTCCCGCCTACCATGCTACACAAATGAGAGTGCGGTGGTCCTCCTCTAGTTCCCGCCTACCATGCTACACAACATGAGAGTAGAGTGGTCCTCCTCTAGTTCTCGCCTACCATGCTACACAACATGAGAGTACAGTGGTCCTCCTCTAGTTCCCGCCTACCATGCTACACAACATGAGAGTACAGTGGTCCTCCTCTAGTTCCCGCCTACCATGCTACACAACATGAGAGTACAGTGGTCCTCCTCTAGTTCCCGCCTACAATGCTACACAACACGAGAGTACAGTGGTCCTCCTCTACTTCCCGCCTACTATGCTACACAACATGAGAGTACAGTGGTCCTCCTCTACTTCCTGCCTACTATGCTACACAACACGAGAGTACAGTGGTCCTCCTCTAGTTCCCGCCTACTATGCTACACAACACGAGAGTACAGTGGTCCTCCTCTACTTCCCGCCTACTATGCTACACAACATGAGAGTACAGTGGTCCTCCTCTACTTCCTGCCTACTATGCTACACAACACGAGAGTACAGTGGTCCTACTCTAGTTCCCGCCTACTATGCTACACAACATGAGAGTACAGTGGTCCTCCTCTAGTTCCCGCCTACCATGCTACACAACATGAGAGTGCAGTGGTCCTCCTCTAGTTCCCGCCTACCATGCTACACAACATGAGAGTACAGTGGTCCTCCTCTAGTTCCCGCCTACAATGCTACACAACACGAGAGTACAGTGGTCCTCCTCTAGTTCCCGCCTACCATGCTACACAACATGAGAGTACAGTGGTCCTCCTCTAGTTCCCGCCTACAATGCTACACAACACGAGAGTACAGTGGTCCTCCTCTACTTCCCGCCTACTATGCTACACAACATGAGAGTACAGTGGTCCTCCTCTACTTCCTTCCTACTATGCTACACAACACGAGAGTACAGTGGTCCTCCTCTAGTTCCCGCCTACCATGCTACACAACATGAGAGTGCAGTGGTCCTCCTCTAGTTCCCGCCTACCATGCTACACAACATGAGAGTACAGTGGTCCTCCTCTAGTTCCCGCCTACAATGCTACACAACACGAGAGTACAGTGGTCCTCCTCTAGTTCCCGCCTACCATGCTACACAACATGAGAGTACAATGGTCCTCCTCTAGTTCCCGCCTACAATGCTACACAACACGAGAGTACAGTGGTCCTCCTCTACTTCCCGCCTACTATGCTACACAACATGAGAGTAGAGTGGTCCTCCTCTACTTCCTGCCTACTATGCTACACAACACGAGAGTACAGTGGTCCTCCTCTAGTTCCCGACTACTATGCTACACAACATGAGAGTACAGTGGTCCTCCTCTAGTTCCCGCCTACCATACTACACAACATGAGAGTGCAGTGGTCCTCCTCTAGTTCCCGCCTAACATGCTACACAACATGAGAGTGCAGTGGTCCTCCTCTAGTTCCCGCCTACCATGCTACACAACATGAGAGTACAGCGGTCCTCCTCTAGTTCCCGCCTACCATGCTACAAAACTTGAGCATAGAGTGGTCCTCCTCTAGTTCCCGCCTAACATGCTACACAACATGAGAGTGCAGTGGTCCTCCTCTAGTTCCCGCCTACCATGCTACAAAACATGAGCATAGAGTGGTCCTCCTCTAGTTCCCGCCTACCATGCTACACAACATGAGAGTGCAGTGGTCCTCCTCTAGTTCCCGCCTACCATGCTACACAACATGAGAGTACAGTGGTCCTCCTCTAGTTCCCGCCTACCATGCTACACAACACGAGAGTACAGTGGTCCTCCTCTAGTTCCCGCCTACTATGCTACACAACATGAGAGTACAGTGGTCCTCCTCTAGTTCCCGCCTACCATGCTACACAACATGAGAGTGCAGTGGTCCTCCTCTAGTTCCCGCCTACCATGCTACACAACATGAGAGTACAGCGGTCCTCCTCTAGTTCCCGCCTACCATGCTACAAAACTTGAGCATAGAGTGGTCCTCCTCTAGTTCCCGCCTACCATGCTACACAACATGAGAGTACAGTGGTCCTCCTCTAGTTCCCGCCTACCATGCTACAAAACTTGAGCATAGAGTGGTCCTCCTCTAGTTCCCGCCTACCATGCTACACAACATGAGAGTACAGTGGTCCTCCTCTAGTTCCCGCCTACCATGCTACACAACATGAGAGTACAGCGGTCCTCCTCTAGTTCCCGCCTACCATGCTACACAACATGAGAGTAGAGTGGTCCTCCTCTAGTTCCCGCCTACCATGCTACACAACATGAGCATAGAGTGGTCCTCCTCTAGTTCCCGCCTACCATGCTACACAACATGAGAGTACAGTGGTCCTCCTCTAGTTCCCGCCTACCATGCTACACAACATGAGCATAGAGTGGTCCTCCTCTAGTTCCCGCCTACCATGCTACACAACATGAGCATAGAGTGGTCCTCCTCTAGTTCCCCCCTACCATGCTACACAACATGAGCATAGAGTGGTCCTCATCTAGTTCCCGCCTACCATGCTACACAACATGAGAGTACAGTGGTCCTCCTCTAGTTCCCGCCTACCATGCTACACAACACGAGAGTAGAGTGGTCCTCCTCTAGTTCCCGCCTACCATGCTATACAACGTGACAGTGCAGTGGTCCTCTTTTAGTTCCCGCCTACCATGCTACACAACATGAGAGTAGAGTGGTCCTCCTCTAGTTCCCGCCTACCATGCTACACAACATGAGAGTACAGTGGTCCTCCTCTAGTTCCCGCCTACCATGCTACACAACACGAGAGTAGATTGGTCCTCCTCTAGTTCCCGCCTACCATGCTACACAACATGAGAGTGCAGTGGTCCTCCTCTAGTTCCCGCCTACTAAGCTACACAACACGAGAGTGCAGTGGTTCTCCTCTAGTTCCCGCCTACCATGCTACACAACATGAGAGTAGAGTGGTCCTCCTCTAGTTCCCGCCTACCATGCTACACAACATGAGAGTAGAGTGGTCCTCCTCTAGTTCCCGCCTACCATGCTACACAACATGAGAGTACAGTGGTCCTCCTCTAGTTCCCGCCTACCTAGCTACACAACATGAGAATAGAGTGGTCCTCCCCTAGTTCCCGCCTACCATGCTACACAACATGAGAGTACAGTGGTCCTCCTCTAGTTCCCGCCTACCATGCTACACAACATGAGAGTAGAGTGGTCCTCCTCTAGTTCCTGCCTACCATGCTACACAACACGAGAGTAGAGTGGTCCTCCTCTAGTTCCCGCCTACCATGCTACACAACATGAGAGTACAGTGGTCCTCCTCTAGTTCCCGCCTACCATGCTACACAACATGAGAGTACAGTGGTCCTCCTCTAGTTCCCGCCTACCATGCTACACAACATGAGAGTAGAGTGGTCCTCCTCTAGTTCCCGCCTACAATGCTACACAACATGAGAGTACAGTGGTCCTCCTCTACTTCCCGCCTACCATGCTACACAACATGAGAGTACAGTGGTCCTCCTCTAGTTCCCGCCTACTATGCTACACAACACGAGAGTACAGTGGTCCTCCTCTAGTTCCCGCCTACTATGCTACACAACACGAGAGTACAGTGGTCCTCCTCTAGTTCCCGCCTACCATGCTACACAACATGAGAGAACAGTGGTCCTCCTCTAGTTCCCGCCTACCATGCTACACAACATGAGAGTAGAGTGGTCCTCCTCTAGTTCCCGCCTACCATGCTACACAACATGAGAGTAGAGTGGTCCTCCTCTAGTTCCCGCCTACCATGCTACACAACATGAGAGTAGAGTGGTCCTCCTCTAGTTCCCGCCTACCTAGCTACACAACATGAGAGTAGAGTGGTCCTCCCCTAGTTCCCGCCTACCATGCTACACAACATGAGAGTAGAGTGGTCCTCCTCTAGTTCCTGCCTACCATGCTACACAACATGAGAGTAGAGTGGTCCTCCTCTAGTTCCTGCCTACCATGCTACACAACACGAGAGTAGAGTGGTCCTCCTCTAGTTCCCGCCTACCATGCTACACAACATGAGAGTACAGTGGTCCTCCTCTACTTCCCGCCTACCATGCTACACAACATGAGAGTACAGTGGTCCTCCTCTAGTTCCCGCCTACTATGCTACACAACACGAGAGTACAGTGGTCCTCCTCTAGTTCCCGCCTACTATGCTACACAACACGAGAGTACAGTGGTCCTCCTCTAGTTCCCGCCTACCATGCTACACAACATGAGAGAACAGTGGTCCTCCTCTAGTTCCCGCCTACCATGCTACACAACATGAGAGTAGAGTGGTCCTCCTCTAGTTCCCGCCTACCATGCTACACAACATGAGAGTAGAGTGGTCCTCCTCTAGTTCCCGCCAACCATGCTACACAACACGAGAGTAGAGTAGTCCTCCTCTAGTTCCCGCCTACCATGCTACACAACATGAGAGTAGAGTGGTCCTCCTCTAGTTCCCGCCAACCATGTTACACAACACGAGAGTAGAGTGGTCCTCCTCTAGTTCCCGCCTACCATGCTACACAACATGAGAGTAGAGTGGTCCTCCTCTAGTTCCCGCCTACCATGCTACACAACACGAGAGTGCAGTGGTCCTCCTCTAGTTCCCGCCTACCATGCTACACAACATGAGAGTAGAGTGGTCCTCCTCTAGTTCCCGCCTACCATGCTACACAACATGAGAGTGCAGTGGTCCTCCTCTAGTTCCCGCCTACCATGCTACAAAACTTGAGCATAGAGTGGTCCTCCTCTAGTTCCCGCCTACCATGCTACACAAATGAGAGTGCGGTGGTCCTCCTCTAGTTCCCGCCTACCATGCTACACAACATGAGAGTAGAGTGGTCCTCCTCTAGTTCTCGCCTACCATGCTACACAACATGAGAGTACAGTGGTCCTCCTCTAGTTCCCGCCTACCATGCTACACAACATGAGAGTACAGTGGTCCTCCTCTACTTCCCGCCTACTATGCTACACAACACGAGAGTACAGTGGTCCTCCTCTAGTTCCCGCCTACCATGCTACACAACATGAGAGTAGAGTGGTCCTCCTCTAGTTCTCGCCTACCATGCTACACAACATGGGAGTACAGTGGTCCTCCTCTAGTTCCCGCCTACCATGCTACACAACATGAGAGTACAGTGGTCCTCCTCTACTTCCCGCCTACAATGCTACACAACACGAGAGTACAGTGGTCCTCCTCTAGTTCCCGCCTACCATGCTACACAACATGAGAGTACAGTGGTCCTCCTCTAGTTCCCGCCTACAATGCTACACAACACGAGAGTACAGTGGTCCTCCTCTACTTCCCGCCTACTATGCTACACAACATGAGAGTACAGTGGTCCTCCTCTACTTCCTGCCTACTATGCTACACAACACGAGAGTACAGTGGTCCTCCTCTAGTTCCCGCCTACTATGCTACACAACACGAGAGTACAGTGGTCCTCCTCTACTTCCCGCCTACTATGCTACACAACATGAGAGTACAGTGGTCCTCCTCTACTTCCTGCCTACTATGCTACACAACACGAGAGTACAGTGGTCCTACTCTAGTTCCCGCCTACTATGCTACACAACATGAGAGTACAGTGGTCCTCCTCTAGTTCCCGCCTACCATGCTACACAACATGAGAGTGCAGTGGTCCTCCTCTAGTTCCCGCCTACCATGCTACACAACATGAGAGTACAGTGGTCCTCCTCTAGTTCCCGCCTACAATGCTACACAACACGAGAGTACAGTGGTCCTCCTCTAGTTCCCGCCTACCATGCTACACAACATGAGAGTACAGTGGTCCTCCTCTAGTTCCCGCCTACAATGCTACACAACACGAGAGTACAGTGGTCCTCCTCTACTTCCCGCCTACTATGCTACACAACATGAGAGTACAGTGGTCCTCCTCTACTTCCTTCCTACTATGCTACACAACACGAGAGTACAGTGGTCCTCCTCTAGTTCCCGCCTACCATGCTACACAACATGAGAGTGCAGTGGTCCTCCTCTAGTTCCCGCCTACCATGCTACACAACATGAGAGTACAGTGGTCCTCCTCTAGTTCCCGCCTACAATGCTACACAACACGAGAGTACAGTGGTCCTCCTCTAGTTCCCGCCTACCATGCTACACAACATGAGAGTACAATGGTCCTCCTCTAGTTCCCGCCTACAATGCTACACAACACGAGAGTACAGTGGTCCTCCTCTACTTCCCGCCTACTATGCTACACAACATGAGAGTACAGTGGTCCTCCTCTACTTCCTGCCTACTATGCTACACAACATGAGAGTACAGTGGTCCTCCTCTAGTTCCCGCCTACCATGCTACACAACACGAGAGTACAGTGGTCCTCCTCTAGTTCCCGCCTACTATGCTACACAACATGAGAGTACAGTGGTCCTCCTCTAGTTCCCGCCTACCATGCTACACAACATGAGAGTGCAGTGGTCCTCCTCTAGTTCCCGCCTACCATGCTACACAACATGAGAGTACAGCGGTCCTCCTCTAGTTCCCGCCTACCATGCTACAAAACTTGAGCATAGAGTGGTCCTCCTCTAGTTCCCGCCTACCATGCTACACAACATGAGAGTACAGTGGTCCTCCTCTAGTTCCCGCCTACCATGCTACAAAACTTGAGCATAGAGTGGTCCTCCTCTAGTTCCCGCCTACCATGCTACACAACATGAGAGTACAGTGGTCCTCCTCTAGTTCCCGCTTACCATGCTACACAACATGAGAGTACAGCGGTCCTCCTCTAGTTCCCGCCTACCATGCTACACAACATGAGAGTAGAGTGGTCCTCCTCTAGTTCCCGCCTACCATGCTACACAACATGAGCATAGAGTGGTCCTCCTCTAGTTCCCGACTACCATGCTACACAACATGAGAGTACAGTGGTCCTCCTCTAGTTCCCGCCTACCATGCTACACAACATGAGCATAGAGTGGTCCTCCTCTAGTTCCCGCCTACCATGCTACACAACATGAGCATAGAGTGGTCCTCCTCTAGTTCCCCCCTACCATGCTACACAACATGAGCATAGAGTGGTCCTCATCTAGTTCCCGCCTACCATGCTACACAACATGAGAGTACAGTGGTCCTCCTCTAGTTCCCGCCTACCATGCTACACAACACGAGAGTAGAGTGGTCCTCCTCTAGTTCCCGCCTACCATGCTATACAACATGACAGTGCAGTGGTCCTCTTCTAGTTCCCGCCTACCATGCTACACAACATGAGAGTAGAGTGGTCCTCCTCTAGTTCCCGCCTACCATGCTACACAACATGAGAGTAGAGTGGTCCTCCTCTAGTTCCCGCCTACCATGCTACACAACACGAGAGTAGAGTGGTCCTCCTCTAGTTCCCGCCTACCATGCTACACAACATGAGAGTGCAGTGGTCCTCCTCTAGTTCCCGCCTACTAAGCTACACAACACGAGAGTGCAGTGGTTCTCCTCTAGTTCCCGCCTACCATGCTACACAACATGAGAGTAGAGTGGTCCTCCTCTAGTTCCCGCCTACTATGCTACACAACATGAGAGTAGAGTGGTCCTCCTCTAGTTCCCGCCTACCATGCTACACAACATGAGAGTACAGTGGTCCTCCTCTAGTTCCCGCCTACCTAGCTACACAACATGAGAATAGAGTGGTCCTCCCCTAGTTCCCGCCTACCATGCTACACAACATGAGAGTAGAGTAGTCCTCCTCTAGTTCCCGCCTACCATGCTACACAACATGAGAGTAGAGTGGTCCTCCTCTAGTTCCCGCCTACCATGCTACACAACATGAGAGTAGAGTGGTCCTCCTCTAGTTCCCGCCAACCATGCTACACAACACGAGAGTAGAGTAGTCCTCCTCTAGTTCCCTCCTACCATGCTACACAACATGAGAGTAGAGTGGTCCTCCTCTAGTTCCCGCCAACCATGTTACACAACACGAGAGTAGAGTGGTCCTCCTCTAGTTCCCGCCTACCATGCTACACAACACGAGAGTAGAATGGTCCTCCTCTAGTTCCCGCCTACCATGCTACACAACACGAGAGTGCAGTGGTCCTCCTCTAGTTCCCGCCTAACATGCTACACAACATGAGAGTGCAGTGGTCCTCCTCTACTTCCCGCCTACCATGCTACACAACATGAGAGTACAGCGGTCCTCCTCTAGTTCCCGCCTACCATGCTACAAAACTTGAGCATAGAGTGGTCCTCCTCTAGTTCCCGCCTAACATGCTACACAACATGAGAGTGCAGTGGTCCTCCTCTAGTTCCCGCCTACCATGCTACAAAACATGAGCATAGAGTGGTCCTCCTCTAGTTCCCGCCTACCATGCTACACAACATGAGAGTGCAGTGGTCCTCCTCTAGTTCCCGCCTACCATGCTACACAACATGAGAGTACAGTGGTCCTCCTCTAGTTCCCGCCTACCATGCTACACAACACGAGAGTACAGTGGTCCTCCTCTAGTTCCCGCCTACTATGCTACACAACATGAGAGTACAGTGGTCCTCCTCTAGTTCCCGCCTACCATGCTACACAACATGAGAGTGCAGTGGTCCTCCTCTAGTTCCCGCCTACCATGCTACACAACATGAGAGTACAGCGGTCCTCCTCTAGTTCCCGCCTACCATGCTACAAAACTTGAGCATAGAGTGGTCCTCCTCTAGTTCCCGCCTACCATGCTACACAACATGAGAGTACAGTGGTCCTCCTCTAGTTCCCGCCTACCATGCTACAAAACTTGAGCATAGAGTGGTCCTCCTCTAGTTCCCGCCTACCATGCTACACAACATGAGAGTACAGTGGTCCTCCTCTAGTTCCCGCCTACCATGCTACACAACATGAGAGTACAGCGGTCCTCCTCTAGTTCCCGCCTACCATGCTACACAACATGAGAGTAGAGTGGTCCTCCTCTAGTTCCCGCCTACCATGCTACACAACATGAGCATAGAGTGGTCCTCCTCTAGTTCCCGCCTACCATGCTACACAACATGAGAGTACAGTGGTCCTCCTCTAGTTCCCGCCTACCATGCTACACAACATGAGCATAGAGTGGTCCTCCTCTAGTTCCCGCCTACCATGCTACACAACATGAGCATAGAGTGGTCCTCCTCTAGTTCCCCCCTACCATGCTACACAACATGAGCATAGAGTGGTCCTCATCTAGTTCCCGCCTACCATGCTACACAACATGAGAGTACAGTGGTCCTCCTCTAGTTCCCGCCTACCATGCTACACAACACGAGAGTAGAGTGGTCCTCCTCTAGTTCCCGCCTACCATGCTATACAACATGACAGTGCAGTGGTCCTCTTCTAGTTCCCGCCTACCATGCTACACAACATGAGAGTAGAGTGGTCCTCCTCTAGTTCCCGCCTACCATGCTACACAACATGAGAGTACAGTGGTCCTCCTCTAGTTCCCGCCTACCATGCTACACAACACGAGAGTAGATTGGTCCTCCTCTAGTTCCCGCCTACCATGCTACACAACATGAGAGTGCAGTGGTCCTCCTCTAGTTCCCGCCTACTAAGCTACACAACACGAGAGTGCAGTGGTTCTCCTCTAGTTCCCGCCTACCATGCTACACAACATGAGAGTAGAGTGGTCCTCCTCTAGTTCCCGCCTACCATGCTACACAACATGAGAGTAGAGTGGTCCTCCTCTAGTTCCCGCCTACCATGCTACACAACATGAGAGTACAGTGGTCCTCCTCTAGTTCCCGCCTACCTAGCTACACAACATGAGAATAGAGTGGTCCTCCCCTAGTTCCCGCCTACCATGCTACACAACATGAGAGTACAGTGGTCCTCCTCTAGTTCCCGCCTACCATGCTACACAACATGAGAGTAGAGTGGTCCTCCTCTAGTTCCTGCCTACCATGCTACACAACACGAGAGTAGAGTGGTCCTCCTCTAGTTCCCGCCTACCATGCTACACAACATGAGAGTACAGTGGTCCTCCTCTAGTTCCCGCCTACCATGCTACACAACATGAGAGTACAGTGGTCCTCCTCTAGTTCCCGCCTACCATGCTACACAACATGAGAGTAGAGTGGTCCTCCTCTAGTTCCCGCCTACCATGCTACACAACATGAGAGTACAGTGGTCCTCCTCTACTTCCCGCCTACCATGCTACACAACATGAGAGTACAGTGGTCCTCCTCTAGTTCCCGCCTACTATGCTACACAACACGAGAGTACAGTGGTCCTCCTCTAGTTCCCGCCTACTATGCTACACAACACGAGAGTACAGTGGTCCTCCTCTAGTTCCCGCCTACCATGCTACACAACATGAGAGAACAGTGGTCCTCCTCTAGTTCCCGCCTACCATGCTACACAACATGAGAGTAGAGTGGTCCTCCTCTAGTTCCCGCCTACCATGCTACACAACATGAGAGTAGAGTGGTCCTCCTCTAGTTCCCGCCTACCATGCTACACAACATGAGAGTACAGTGGTCCTCCTCTAGTTCCCGCCTACCTAGCTACACAACATGAGAGTAGAGTGGTCCTCCCCTAGTTCCCGCCTACCATGCTACACAACATGAGAGTAGAGTGGTCCTCCTCTAGTTCCTGCCTACCATGCTACACAACATGAGAGTAGAGTGGTCCTCCTCTAGTTCCTGCCTACCATGCTACACAACACGAGAGTAGAGTGGTCCTCCTCTAGTTCCCGCCTACCATGCTACACAACATGAGAGTACAGTGGTCCTCCTCTACTTCCCGCCTACCATGCTACACAACATGAGAGTACAGTGGTCCTCCTCTAGTTCCCGCCTACTATGCTACACAACACGAGAGTACAGTGGTCCTCCTCTAGTTCCCGCCTACTATGCTACACAACACGAGAGTACAGTGGTCCTCCTCTAGTTCCCGCCTACCATGCTACACAACATGAGAGAACAGTGGTCCTCCTCTAGTTCCCGCCTACCATGCTACACAACATGAGAGTAGAGTGGTCCTCCTCTAGTTCCCGCCTACCATGCTACACAACATGAGAGTAGAGTGGTCCTCCTCTAGTTCCCGCCAACCATGCTACACAACACGAGAGTAGAGTAGTCCTCCTCTAGTTCCCGCCTACCATGCTACACAACATGAGAGTAGAGTGGTCCTCCTCTAGTTCCCGCCAACCATGTTACACAACACGAGAGTAGAGTGGTCCTCCTCTAGTTCCCGCCTACCATGCTACACAACACGAGAGTAGAGTGGTCCTCCTCTAGTTCCCGCCTACCATGCTACACAACACGAGAGTGCAGTGGTCCTCCTCTAGTTCCCGCCTACCATGCTACACAACATGAGAGTAGAGTGGTCCTCCTCTAGTTCCCGCCTACCATGCTACACAACATGAGAGTGCAGTGGTCCTCCTCTAGTTCCCGCCTACCATGCTACAAAACTTGAGCATAGAGTGGTCCTCCTCTAGTTCCCGCCTACCATGCTACACAAATGAGAGTGCGGTGGTCCTCCTCTAGTTCCCGCCTACCATGCTACACAACATGAGAGTAGAGTGGTCCTCCTCTAGTTCTCGCCTACCATGCTACACAACATGAGAGTACAGTGGTCCTCCTCTAGTTCCCGCCTACCATGCTACACAACATGAGAGTACAGTGGTCCTCCTCTACTTCCCGCCTACAATGCTACACAACACGAGAGTACAGTGGTCCTCCTCTAGTTCCCGCCTACCATGCTACACAACATGAGAGTACAGTGGTCCTCCTCTAGTTCCCGCCTACAATGCTACACAACACGAGAGTACAGTGGTCCTCCTCTACTTCCCGCCTACTATGCTACACAACATGAGAGTACAGCGGTCCTCCTCTACTTCCTGCCTACTATGCTACACAACACGAGAGTACAGTGGTCCTCCTCTAGTTCCCGCCTACTATGCTACACAACACGAGAGTACAGTGGTCCTCCTCTACTTCCCGCCTACTATGCTACACAACATGAGAGTACAGTGGTCCTCCTCTACTTCCTGCCTACTATGCTACACAACACGAGAGTACAGTGGTCCTACTCTAGTTCCCGCCTACTATGCTACACAACATGAGAGTACAGTGGTCCTCCTCTAGTTCCCGCCTACCATGCTACACAACATGAGAGTGCAGTGGTCCTCCTCTAGTTCCCGCCTACCATGCTACACAACATGAGAGTACAGTGGTCCTCCTCTAGTTCCCGCCTACAATGCTACACAACACGAGAGTACAGTGGTCCTCCTCTAGTTCCCGCCTACCATGCTACACAACATGAGAGTACAGTGGTCCTCCTCTAGTTCCCGCCTACAATGCTACACAACATGAGAGTACAGTGGTCCTCCTCTACTTCCTGCCTACTATGCTACACAACATGAGAGTACAGTGGTCCTCCTCTAGTTCCCGCCTACCATGCTACACAACACGAGAGTACAGTGGTCCTCCTCTAGTTCCCGCCTACTATGCTACACAACATGAGAGTACAGTGGTCCTCCTCTAGTTCCCGCCTACCATGCTACACAACATGAGAGTGCAGTGGTCCTCCTCTAGTTCCCGCCTACCATGCTACACAACATGAGAGTACAGCGGTCCTCCTCTAGTTCCCGCCTACCATGCTACAAAACTTGAGCATAGAGTGGTCCTCCTCTAGTTCCCGCCTACCATGCTACACAACATGAGAGTACAGTGGTCCTCCTCTAGTTCCCGCCTACCATGCTACAAAACTTGAGCATAGAGTGGTCCTCCTCTAGTTCCCGCCTACCATGCTACACAACATGAGAGTACAGTGGTCCTCCTCTAGTTCCCGCCTACCATGCTACACAACATGAGAGTACAGCGGTCCTCCTCTAGTTCCCGCCTACCATGCTACACAACATGAGAGTAGAGTGGTCCTCCTCTAGTTCCCGCCTACCATGCTACACAACATGAGCATAGAGTGGTCCTCCTCTAGTTCCCGCCTACCATGCTACACAACATGAGAGTACAGTGGTCCTCCTCTAGTTCCCGCCTACCATGCTACACAACATGAGCATAGAGTGGTCCTCCTCTAGTTCCCGCCTACCATGCTACACAACATGAGCATAGAGTGGTCCTCCTCTAGTTCCCCCCTACCATGCTACACAACATGAGCATAGAGTGGTCCTCATCTAGTTCCCGCCTACCATGCTACACAACATGAGAGTACAGTGGTCCTCCTCTAGTTCCCGCCTACCATGCTACACAACACGAGAGTAGAGTGGTCCTCCTCTAGTTCCCGCCTACCATGCTATACAACATGACAGTGCAGTGGTCCTCTTCTAGTTCCCGCCTACCATGCTACACAACATGAGAGTAGAGTGGTCCTCCTCTAGTTCCCGCCTACTAAGCTACACAACATGAGAGTACAGTGGTCCTCCTCTAGTTCCCGCCTACCATGCTACACAACACGAGAGTAGAGTGGTCCTCCTCTAGTTCCCGCCTACCATGCTACACAACATGAGAGTGCAGTGGTCCTCCTCTAGTTCCCGCCTACTAAGCTACACAACACGAGAGTGCAGTGGTTCTCCTCTAGTTCCCGCCTACCATGCTACACAACATGAGAGTAGAGTGGTCCTCCTCTAGTTCCCGCCTACTATGCTACACAACATGAGAGTAGAGTGGTCCTCCTCTAGTTCCCGCCTACCATGCTACACAACATGAGAGTACAGTGGTCCTCCTCTAGTTCCCGCCTACCTAGCTACACAACATGAGAATAGAGTGGTCCTCCCCTAGTTCCCGCCTACCATGCTACACAACATGAGAGTAGAGTGGTCCTCCTCTAGTTCCCGCCTACCATGCTACACAACATGAGAGTAGAGTGGTCCTCCTCTAGTTCCCGCCTACCATGCTACACAACATGAGAGTAGAGTGGTCCTCCTCTAGTTCCCGCCAACCATGCTACACAACACGAGAGTAGAGTAGTCCTCCTCTAGTTCCCGCCTACCATGCTACACAACATGAGAGTAGAGTGGTCCTCCTCTAGTTCCCGCCAACCATGTTACACAACACGAGAGTAGAGTGGTCCTCCTCTAGTTCCCGCCTACCATGCTACACAACACGAGAGTAGAGTGGTCCTCCTCTAGTTCCCGCCTACCATGCTACACAACACGAGAGTGCAGTGGTCCTCCTCTAGTTCCCGCCTACCATGCTACACAACATGAGAGTAGAGTGGTCCTCCTCTAGTTCCCGCCTACCATGCTACACAACATGAGAGTGCAGTGGTCCTCCTCTAGTTCCCGCCTACCATGCTACAAAACTTGAGCATAGAGTGGTCCTCCTCTAGTTCCCGCCTACCATGCTACACAAATGAGAGTGCGGTGGTCCTCCTCTAGTTCCCGCCTACCATGCTACACAACATGAGAGTAGAGTGGTCCTCCTCTAGTTCTCGCCTACCATGCTACACAACATGAGAGTACAGTGGTCCTCCTCTAGTTCCCGCCTACCATGCTACACAACATGAGAGTACAGTGGTCCTCCTCTAGTTCCCGCCTACAATGCTACACAACACGAGAGTACAGTGGTCCTCCTCTAGTTCCCGCCTACCATGCTACACAACATGAGAGTACAGTGGTCCTCCTCTAGTTCCCGCCTACAATGCTACACAACACGAGAGTACAGTGGTCCTCCTCTACTTCCCGCCTACTATGCTACACAACATGAGAGTACAGTGGTCCTCCTCTACTTCCTGCCTACTATGCTACACAACACGAGAGTACAGTGGTCCTCCTCTAGTTCCCGCCTACTATGCTACACAACACGAGAGTACAGTGGTCCTCCTCTACTTCCCGCCTACTATGCTACACAACATGAGAGTACAGTGGTCCTCCTCTACTTCCTGCCTACTATGCTACACAACACGAGAGTACAGTGGTCCTACTCTAGTTCCCGCCTACTATGCTACACAACATGAGAGTACAGTGGTCCTCCTCTAGTTCCCGCCTACCATGCTACACAACATGAGAGTGCAGTGGTCCTCCTCTAGTTCCCGCCTACCATGCTACACAACATGAGAGTACAGTGGTCCTCCTCTAGTTCCCGCCTACAATGCTACACAACACGAGAGTACAGTGGTCCTCCTCTAGTTCCCGCCTACCATGCTACACAACATGAGAGTACAGTGGTCCTCCTCTAGTTCCCGCCTACAATGCTACACAACACGAGAGTACAGTGGTCCTCCTCTACTTCCCGCCTACCATGCTACACAACACGAGAGTAGAGTGGTCCTCCTCTAGTTCCCGCCTACCATGCTATACAACATGAGAGTACAGTGGTCCTCCTCTAGTTCCCGCCTACCATGCTACACAACACGAGAGTAGAGTGGTCCTCCTCTAGTTCCCGCCTACCATGCTATACAACATGACAGTGCAGTGGTCCTCTTCTAGTTCCCGCCTACCATGCTACACAACATGAGAGTAGAGTGGTCCTCCTCTAGTTCCCGCCTACCATGCTACACAACATGAGAGTAGAGTGGTCCTCATCTAGTTCCCGCCAACCATGCTACACAACATGAGAGTACAGTGGTCCTCCTCTAGTTCCCGCCTACCATGCTACACAACACGAGAGTAGAGTGGTCCTCCTCTAGTTCCCGCCTACCATGCTATACAACATGACAGTGCAGTGGTCCTCTTCTAGTTCCCGCCTACCATGCTACACAACATGAGAGTAGAGTGGTCCTCCTCTAGTTCCCGCCTACCATGCTACACAACATGAGAGTACAGTGGTCCTCCTCTAGTTCCCGCCTACCATGCTACACAACACGAGAGTAGAGTGGTCCTCCTCTAGTTCCCGCCTACCATGCTACACAACATGAGAGTACAGTGGTCCTCCTCTAGTTCCCGCCTACTAAGCTACACAACACGAGAGTGCAGTGGTTCTCCTCTAGTTCCCGCCTACCATGCTACACAACATGAGAGTAGAGTGGTCCTCCTCTAGTTCCCGCCTACCATGCTACACAACATGAGAGTAGAGTGGTCCTCCTCTAGTTCCCGCCTACCATGCTACACAACATGAGAGTACAGTGGTCCTCCTCTAGTTCCCGCCTACCTAGCTACACAACATGAGAATAGAGTGGTCCTCCCCTAGTTCCCGCCTACCATGCTACACAACATGAGAGTACAGTGGTCCTCCTCTAGTTCCCGCCTACCATGCTACACAACACGAGAGTAGAGTGGTCCTCCTCTAGTTCCCGCCTACCATGCTACACAACACGAGAGTGCAGTGGTCCTCCTCTAGTTCCCGCCTACCATGCTACACAACATGAGAGTAGAGTGGTCCTCCTCTAGTTCCCGCCTACCATGCTACACAACATGAGAGTGCAGTGGTCCTCCTCTAGTTCCCGCCTACCATGCTACAAAACTTGAGCATAGAGTGGTCCTCCTCTAGTTCCCGCCTACCATGCTACACAAATGAGACTGCGGTGGTCCTCCTCTAGTTCCCGCCTACCATGCTACACAACATGAGAGTAGAGTGGTCCTCCTCTAGTTCCCGCCTACCATGCTACACAACATGAGAGTACAGTGGTCCTCCTCTAGTTCCCGCCTACCATGCTACACAACATGAGAGTACAGTGGTCCTCCTCTAGTTCCCGCCTACAATGCTACACAACACGAGAGTACAGTGGTCCTCCTCTAGTTCCCGCCTACCATGCTACACAACATGAGAGTACAGTGGTCCTCCTCTAGTTCCCGCCTACAATCCTACACAACACGAGAGTACAGTGGTCCTCCTCTACTTCCCGCCTACTATGCTACACAACATGAGAGTACAGTGGTCCTCCTCTACTTCCTGCCTACTATGCTACACAACACGAGAGTACAGTGGTCCTCCTCTAGTTCCCGCCTACTATGCTACACAACACGAGAGTACAGTGGTCCTCCTCTACTTCCCGCCTACTATGCTACACAACATGAGAGTACAGTGGTCCTCCTCTACTTCCTGCCTACTATGCTACACAACATGAGAGTGCAGTGGTCCTCCTCTAGTTCCCGCCTACCATGCTACACAACATGAGAGTACAGTGGTCCTCCTCTAGTTCCCGCCTACAATGCTACACAACACGAGAGTACAGTGGTCCTCCTCTAGTTCCCGCCTACCATGCTACACAACATGAGAGTACAGTGGTCCTCCTCTAGTTCCCGCCTACAATGCTACACAACACGAGAGTACAGTGGTCCTCCTCTACTTCCCGCCTACTATGCTACACAACATGAGAGTACAGTGGTCCTCCTCTACTTCCTTCCTACTATGCTACACAACACGAGAGTACAGTGGTCCTCCTCTAGTTCCCGCCTACCATGCTACACAACATGAGAGTGCAGTGGTCCTCCTCTAGTTCCCGCCTACCATGCTACACAACATGAGAGTACAGTGGTCCTCCTCTAGTTCCCGCCTACAATGCTACACAACACGAGAGTACAGTGGTCCTCCTCTAGTTCCCGCCTACCATGCTACACAACATGAGAGTACAGCGGTCCTCCTCTAGTTCCCGCCTACAATGCTACACAACACGAGAGTACAGTGGTCCTCCTCTACTTCCCGCCTACTATGCTACACAACATGAGAGTACAGTGGTCCTCCTCTACTTCCTGCCTACTATGCTACACAACACGAGAGTACAGTGGTCCTCCTCTAGTTCCCGCCTACTATGCTACACAACATGAGACTACAGTGGTCCTCCTCTAGTTCCCGCCTACCATGCTACACAACATGAGAGTGCAGTGGTCCTCCTCTAGTTCCCGCCTACCATGCTACACAACATGAGAGTGCAGTGGTCCTCCTCTAGTTCCCGCCTACCATGCTACACAACATGAGAGTACAGCGGTCCTCCTCTAGTTCCCGCCTACCATGCTACAAAACTTGAGCATAGAGTGGTCCTCCTCTAGTTCCCGCCTAACATGCTACACAACATGAGAGTGCAGTGGTCCTCCTCTAGTTCCCGCCTACCATGCTACACAACATGAGCATAGAGTGGTCCTCCTCTAGTTCCCGCCTACCATGCTACACAACATGAGAGTGCAGTGGTCCTCCTCTAGTTCCCGCCTACCATGCTACACAACATGAGAGTACAGTGGTCCTCCTCTAGTTCCCGCCTACCATGCTACACAACACGAGAGTACAGTGGTCCTCCTCTAGTTCCCGCCTACTATGCTACACAACATGAGAGTACAGTGGTCCTCCTCTAGTTCCCGCCTACCATGCTACACAACATGAGAGTGCAGTGGTCCTCCTCTAGTTCCCGCCTACCATGCTACACAACATGAGAGTACAGCGGTCCTCCTCTAGTTCCCGCCTACCATGCTACAAAACTTGAGCATAGAGTGGTCCTCCTCTAGTTCCCGCCTACCATGCTACACAACATGAGAGTACAGTGGTCCTCCTCTAGTTCCCGCCTACCATGCTACAAAACTTGAGCAAAGAGTGGTCCTCCTCTAGTTCCCGCCTACCATGCTACACAACATGAGAGTACAGTGGTCCTCCTCTAGTTCCCACCTACCATGCTACACAACATGAGAGTACAGCGGTCCTCCTCTAGTTCCCGCCTACCATGCTACACAACATGAGAGTAGAGTGGTCCTCCTCTAGTTCCCGCCTACCATGCTACACAACATGAGCATAGAGTGGTCCTCCTCTAGTTCCCGCCTACCATGCTACACAACATGAGAGTACAGTGGTCCTCCTCTAGTTCCCGCCTACCATGCTACACAACATGAGCATAGAGTGGTCCTCCTCTAGTTCCCGCCTACCATGCTACACAACAGGAGCATAGAGTGGTCCTCCTCTAGTTCCCCCCTACCATGCAACACAACATGAGCATAGAGTGGTCCTCATCTAGTTCCCACCTACCATGCTACACAACATGAGAGTACAGTGGTCCTCCTCTAGTTCCCGCCTACCATGCTACACAACACGAGAGTAGAGTGGTCCTCCTCTAGTTCCCGCCTACCATGCTATACAACATGACAGTGCAGTGGTCCTCTTCTAGTTCCCGCCTACCATGCTACACAACATGAGAGTAGAGTGGTCCTCCTCTAGTTCCCACCTACCATGCTACACAACATGAGAGTACAGTGGTCCTCCTCTAGTTCCCGCCTACCATGCTACACAACACGAGAGTAGAGTGGTCCTCCTCTAGTTCCCGCCTACCATGCTACACAACATGAGAGTGCAGTGGTCCTCCTCTAGTTCCCGCCTACTAAGCTACACAACACGAGAGTGCAGTGGTTCTCCTCTAGTTCCCGCCTACCATGCTACACAACATGAGAGTAGAGTGGTCCTCCTCTAGTTCCCGCCTACCATGCTACACAACATGAGAGTAGAGTGGTCCTCCTCTAGTTCCCGCCTACCATGCTACACAACATGAGAGTACAGTGGTCCTCCTCTAGTTCCCACCTACCATGCTACACAACATGAGAGTACAGTGGTCCTCCTCTAGTTCCCGCCTACCATGCTACAAAACTTGAGCATAGAGTGGTCCTCCTCTAGTTCCCGCCTACCATGCTACGCAAATGAGAGTGCGGTGGTCCTCCTCTAGTTCCCGCCTACCATGCTACACAACATGAGAGTAGAGTGGTCCTCCTCTAGTTCTCGCCTACCATGCTACACAAGATGAGAGTACAGTGGTCCTCCTCTAGTTCCCGCCTACCATGCTACACAACATGAGAGTACAGTGGTCCTCCTCTAGTTCCCGCCTAAAATGCTACACAACACGAGAGTACAGTGGTCCTCCTCTAGTTCCCGCCTACCATGCTACACAACATGAGAGTACAGTGGTCCTCCTCTAGTTCCCGCCTACAATGCTACACAACACGAGAGTACAGTGGTCCTCCTCTACTTCCCGCCTACTATGCTACACAACATGAGAGTACAGTGGTCCTCCTCTACTTCCTGCCTACTATGCTACACAACACGAGAGTACAGTGGTCCTCCTCTAGTTCCCGCCTACTATGCTACACAACACGAGAGTACAGTGGTCCTCCTCTACTTCCCGCCTACTATGCTACACAACATGAGAGTACAGTGGTCCTCCTCTACTTCCTGCCTACTATGCTACACAACACGAGAGTACAGTGGTCCTCCTCTACTTCCCGCCTACTATGCTACACAACATGAGAGTACAGTGGTCCTCCTCTAGTTCCCGCCTACCATGCTACACAACATGAGAGTGCAGTGGTCCTCCTCTAGTTCCCGCCTACCATGCTACACAACATGAGAGTACAGTGGTCCTCCTCTAGTTCCCGCCTACCATGCTACACAACATGAGCATAGAGTGGTCCTCCTCTAGTTCCCGCCTACCATGCTACACAACATGAGAGTACAGTGGTCCTCCTCTAGTTCCCGCCTACCATGCTACACAACATGAGCATAGAGTGGTCCTCCTCTAGTTCCCGCCTACCATGCTACACAACATGAGCATAGAGTGGTCCTCCTCTAGTTCCCCCTACCATGCTACACAACATAAGCATAGAGTGGTCCTCATCTAGTTCCCGCCTACCATGCTACACAACATGAGAGTACAGTGGTCCTCCTCTAGTTCCCGCCTACCATGCTACACAACACGAGAGTAGAGTGGTCCTCCTCTAGTTCCCGCCTACCATGCTATACAACATGACAGTGCAGTGGTCCTCTTCTAGTTCCCGCCTACCATGCTACACAACATGAGAGTAGAGTGGTCCTCCTCTAGTTCCCGCCTACCATGCTACACAACATGAGAGTACAGTGGTCCTCCTCTAGTTCCCGCCTACCATGCTACACAACACGAGAGTAGAGTGGTCCTCCTCTAGTTCCCGCCTACCATGCTACACAACATGAGAGTGCAGTGGTCCTCCTCTAGTTCCCGCCTACTAAGCTACACAACACGAGAGTGCAGTGGTTCTCCTCTAGTTCCCGCCTACCATGCTACACAACATGAGAGTAGAGTGGTCCTCCTCTAGTTCCCGCCTACCATGCTACACAACATGAGAGTACAGTGGTCCTCCTCTAGTTCCCGCCTACCATGCTACACAACATGAGAGTACAGTGGTCCTCCTCTAGTTCCCGCCTACCTAGCTACACAACATGAGAGTGCAGTGGTCCTCCCCTAGTTCCCGCCTACCATGCTACACAACATGAGAGTACAGTGGTCCTCCTCTAGTTCCCGCCTACCATGCTACACAACATGAGAGTAGAGTGGTCCTCCTCTAGTTCCTGCCTACCATGCTACACAACACGAGAGTAGAGTGGTCCTCCTCTAGTTCCCGCCTACCATGCTACACAACATGAGAGTACAGTGGTCCTCCTCTACTTCCCGCCTACCATGCTACACAACATGAGAGTACAGTGGTCCTCCTCTAGTTCCCGCCTACTATGCTACACAACACGAGAGTACAGTGGTCCTCCTCTAGTTCCCGCCTACTATGCTACACAACACGAGAGTACAGTGGTCCTCCTCTAGTTCCCGCCTACCATGCTACACAACATGAGAGAACAGTGGTCCTCCTCTAGTTCCCGCCTACCATGCTACACAACATGAGAGTAGAGTGGTCCTCCTCTAGTTCCCGCCTACCATGCTACACAACATGAGAGTAGAGTGGTCCTCCTCTAGTTCCCGCCAACCATGCTACACAACACGAGAGTAGAGTGGTCCTCCTCTAGTTCCTGCCTACCATGCTACACAACATGAGAGTAGAGTGGTCCTCCTCTAGTTCCCGCCAACCATGTTACACAACACGAGAGTAGAGTGGTCCTCCTCTAGTTCCCGCCTACCATGCTACACAACACGAGAGTAGAGTGGTCCTCCTCTAGTTCCCGCCTACTATGCTACACAACACGAGAGTGCAGTGGTCCTCCTCTAGTTCCCGCCTACCATGCTACACAACATGAGAGTAGAGTGGTCCTCCTCTAGTTCCCGCCTACCATGCTACACAACATGAGAGTGCAGTGGTCCTCCTCTAGTTCCCGCCTACCATGCTACAAAACATGAGCATAGAGTGGTCCTCCTCTAGTTCCCGCCTACCATGCTACACAACATGAGAGTGCAGTGGTCCTCCTCTAGTTCCCGCCTACAATGCTACACAACACGAGAGTACAGTGGTCCTCCTCTAGTTCCCGCCTACCATGCTACACAACATGAGAGTACAGTGGTCCTCCTCTAGTTCCCGCCTACAATGCTACACAACACGAGAGTACAGTGCTCCTCCTCTACTTCCCGCCTACTATGCTACACAACATGAGAGTGCAGTGGTCCTCCTCTACTTCCTGCCTACTATGCTACACAACACGAGAGTACAGTGGTCCTCCTCTAGTTCCCGCCTACCATGCTACACAACATGAGAGTACAGTGGTCCTCCTCTACTTCCCGCCTACTATGCTACACAACATGAGAGTAGAGTGGTCCTCCTCTAGTTCCCGCCTACCATGCTACACAACATGAGAGTAGAGTGGTCCTCCTCTAGTTCCCGCCTACCATGCTACACAACATGAGAGTACAGTGGTCCTCCTCTAGTTCCCACCTACCATGCTACACAACATGAGAGTACAGTGGTCCTCCTCTAGTTCCCGCCTACCATGCTACACAACACGAGAGTAGAGTGGTCCTCCTCTAGTTCCCGCCTACCATGCTACACAACATGAGAGTGCAGTGGTCCTCCTCTAGTTCCCGCCTACTAAGCTACACAACACGAGAGTGCAGTGGTTCTCCTCTAGTTCCCGCCTACCATGCTACACAACATGAGAGTAGAGTGGTCCTCCTCTAGTTCCCGCCTACCATGCTACACAACATGAGAGTAGAGTGGTCCTCCTCTAGTTCCCACCTACCATGCTACACAACATGAGAGTACAGTGGTCCTCCTCTAGTTCCCGCCTACCATGCTACACAACACGAGAGTAGAGTGGTCCTCCTCTAGTTCCCGCCTACCATGCTACACAACATGAGAGTGCAGTGGTCCTCCTCTAGTTCCCGCCTACTAAGCTACACAACACGAGAGTGCAGTGGTTCTCCTCTAGTTCCCGCCTACCATGCTACACAACATGAGAGTACAGTGGTCCTCCTCTAGTTCCCGCCTACCATGCTACACAACATGAGAGTACAGTGGTCCTCCTCTAGTTCCCGCCTACCATGCTACACAACATGAGAGTACAGTGGTCCTCCTCTAGTTCCCGCCTACCTAGCTACACAACATGAGAGTAGAGTGGTCCTCCCCTAGTTCCCGCCTACCATGCTACACAACATGAGAGTGCAGTGGTCCTCCTCTAGTTCCCGCCTACCATGCTACAAAACTTGAGCATAAAGTGGTCCTCCTCTAGTTCCCGCCTACCATGCTACGCAAATGAGAGTGCGGTGGTCCTCCTCTAGTTCCCGCCTACCATGCTACACAACATGAGAGTAGAGTGGTCCTCCTCTAGTTCTCGCCTACCATGCTACACAAGATGAGAGTACAGTGGTCCTCCTCTAGTTCCCGCCTACCATGCTACACAACATGAGAGTACAGTGGTCCTCCTCTAGTTCCCGCCTAAAATGCTACACAACACGAGAGTACAGTGGTCCTCCTCTAGTTCCCGCCTACCATGCTACACAACATGAGAGTACAGTGGTCCTCCTCTAGTTCCCGCCTACAATGCTACACAACACGAGAGTACAGTGGTCCTCCTCTACTTCCCGCCTACTATGCTACACAACATGAGAGTACAGTGGTCCTCCTCTACTTCCTGCCTACTATGCTACACAACACGAGAGTACAGTGGTCCTCCTCTAGTTCCCGCCTACTATGCTACACAACACGAGAGTACAGTGGTCCTCCTCTACTTCCCGCCTACTATGCTACACAACATGAGAGTACAGTGGTCCTCCTCTACTTCCTGCATACTATGCTACACAACACGAGAGTACAGTGGTCCTCCTCTACTTCCCGCCTACTATGCTACACAACATGAGAGTACAGTGGTCCTCCTCTAGTTCCCGCCTACCATGCTACACAACATGAGAGTGCAGTGGTCCTCCTCTAGTTCCCGCCTACCATGCTACACAACATGAGAGTACAGTGGTCCTCCTCTAGTTCCCGCCTACCATGCTACACAACATGAGCATAGAGTGGTCCTCCTCTAGTTCCCGCCTACCATGCTACACAACATGAGAGTACAGTGGTCCTCCTCTAGTTCCCGCCTACCATGCTACACAACATGAGCATAGAGTGGTCCTCCTCTAGTTCCCGCCTACCATGCTACACAACATGAGCATAGAGTGGTCCTCCTCTAGTTCCCCCTACCATGCTACACAACATAAGCATAGAGTGGTCCTCATCTAGTTCCCGCCTACCATGCTACACAACATGAGAGTACAGTGGTCCTCCTCTAGTTCCCGCCTACCATGCTACACAACACGAGAGTAGAGTGGTCCTCCTCTAGTTCCCGCCTACCATGCTATACAACATGACAGTGCAGTGGTCCTCTTCTAGTTCCCGCCTACCATGCTACACAACATGAGAGTAGAGTGGTCCTCCTCTAGTTCCCGCCTACCATGCTACACAACATGAGAGTACAGTGGTCCTCCTCTAGTTCCCGCCTACCATGCTACACAACACGAGAGTAGAGTGGTCCTCCTCTAGTTCCCGCCTACCATGCTACACAACATGAGAGTGCAGTGGTCCTCCTCTAGTTCCCGCCTACTAAGCTACACAACACGAGAGTGCAGTGGTTCTCCTCTAGTTCCCGCCTACCATGCTACACAACATGAGAGTAGAGTGGTCCTCCTCTAGTTCCCGCCTACCATGCTACACAACATGAGAGTACAGTGGTCCTCCTCTAGTTCCCGCCTACCATGCTACACAACATGAGAGTACAGTGGTCCTCCTCTAGTTCCCGCCTACCATGCTACACAACATGAGAGTACAGTGGTCCTCCTCTAGTTCCCACCTACCATGCTACACAACATGAGAGTACAGTGGTCCTCCTCTAGTTCCCGCCTACCATGCTACACAACACGAGAGTAGAGTGGTCCTCCTCTAGTTCCCGCCTACCATGCTACACAACATGAGAGTGCAGTGGTCCTCCTCTAGTTCCCGCCTACTAAGCTACACAACACGAGAGTGCAGTGGTTCTCCTCTAGTTCCCGCCTACCATGCTACACAACATGAGAGTAGAGTGGTCCTCCTCTAGTTCCCGCCTACCATGCTACACAACATGAGAGTAGAGTGGTCCTCCTCTAGTTCCCACCTACCATGCTACACAACATGAGAGTACAGTGGTCCTCCTCTAGTTCCCGCCTACCATGCTACACAACACGAGAGTAGAGTGGTCCTCCTCTAGTTCCCGCCTACCATGCTACACAACATGAGAGTGCAGTGGTCCTCCTCTAGTTCCCGCCTACTAAGCTACACAACACGAGAGTGCAGTGGTTCTCCTCTAGTTCCCGCCTACCATGCTACACAACATGAGAGTACAGTGGTCCTCCTCTAGTTCCCGCCTACCATGCTACACAACATGAGAGTACAGTGGTCCTCCTCTAGTTCCCGCCTACCATGCTACACAACATGAGAGTACAGTGGTCCTCCTCTAGTTCCCGCCTACCTAGCTACACAACATGAGAGTAGAGTGGTCCTCCCCTAGTTCCCGCCTACCATGCTACACAACATGAGAGTGCAGTGGTCCTCCTCTAGTTCCCGCCTACCATGCTACAAAACTTGAGCATAGAGTGGTCCTCCTCTAGTTCCCGCCTACCATGCTACGCAAATGAGAGTGCGGTGGTCCTCCTCTAGTTCCCGCCTACCATGCTACACAACATGAGAGTAGAGTGGTCCTCCTCTAGTTCTCGCCTACCATGCTACACAAGATGAGAGTACAGTGGTCCTCCTCTAGTTCCCGCCTACCATGCTACACAACATGAGAGTACAGTGGTCCTCCTCTAGTTCCCGCCTAAAATGCTACACAACACGAGAGTACAGTGGTCCTCCTCTAGTTCCCGCCTACCATGCTACACAACATGAGAGTACAGTGGTCCTCCTCTAGTTCCCGCCTACAATGCTACACAACACGAGAGTACAGTGGTCCTCCTCTACTTCCCGCCTACTATGCTACACAACATGAGAGTACAGTGGTCCTCCTCTACTTCCTGCCTACTATGCTACACAACACGAGAGTACAGTGGTCCTCCTCTAGTTCCCGCCTACTATGCTACACAACACGAGAGTACAGTGGTCCTCCTCTACTTCCCGCCTACTATGCTACACAACATGAGAGTACAGTGGTCCTCCTCTACTTCCTGCCTACTATGCTACACAACACGAGAGTACAGTGGTCCTCCTCTACTTCCCGCCTACTATGCTACACAACATGAGAGTACAGTGGTCCTCCTCTAGTTCCCGCCTAAAATGCTACACAACATGAGAGTGCAGTGGTCCTCCTCTAGTTCCCGCCTACCATGCTACACAACATGAGAGTACAGTGGTCCTCCTCTAGTTCCCGCCTACCATGCTACACAACATGAGCATAGAGTGGTCCTCCTCTAGTTCCCGCCTACCATGCTACACAACATGAGAGTACAGTGGTCCTCCTCTAGTTCCCGCCTACCATGCTACACAACATGAGCATAGAGTGGTCCTCCTCTAGTTCCCGCCTACCATGCTACACAACATGAGCATAGAGTGGTCCTCCTCTAGTTCCCCCTACCATGCTACACAACATAAGCATAGAGTGGTCCTCATCTAGTTCCCGCCTACCATGCTACACAACATGAGAGTACAGTGGTCCTCCTCTAGTTCCCGCCTACCATGCTACACAACACGAGAGTAGAGTGGTCCTCCTCTAGTTCCCGCCTACCATGCTATACAACATGACAGTGCAGTGGTCCTCTTCTAGTTCCCGCCTACCATGCTACACAACATGAGAGTAGAGTGGTCCTCCTCTAGTTCCCGCCTACCATGCTACACAACGTGAGAGTACAGTGGTCCTCCTCTAGTTCCCGCCTACCATGCTACACAACACGAGAGTAGAGTGGTCCTCCTCTAGTTCCCGCCTACCATGCTACACAACATGAGAGTGCAGTGGTCCTCCTCTAGTTCCCGCCTACTAAGCTACACAACACGAGAGTGCAGTGGTTCTCCTCTAGTTCCCGCCTACCATGCTACACAACATGAGAGTAGAGTGGTCCTCCTCTAGTTCCCGCCTACCATGCTACACAACATGAGAGTACAGTGGTCCTCCTCTAGTTCCCGCCTACCATGCTACACAACATGAGAGTACAGTGGTCCTCCTCTAGTTCCCGCCTACCTAGCTACACAACATGAGAGTGCAGTGGTCCTCCCCTAGTTCCCGCCTACCATGCTACACAACATGAGAGTACAGTGGTCCTCCTCTAGTTCCCGCCTACCATGCTACACAACATGAGAGTAGAGTGGTCCTCCTCTAGTTCCTGCCTACCATGCTACACAACACGAGAGTAGAGTGGTCCTCCTCTAGTTCCCGCCTACCATGCTACACAACATGAGAGTACAGTGGTCCTCCTCTACTTCCCGCCTACCATGCTACACAACATGAGAGTACAGTGGTCCTCCTCTAGTTCCCGCCTACTATGCTACACAACACGAGAGTACAGTGGTCCTCCTCTAGTTCCCGCCTACTATGCTACACAACACGAGAGTACAGTGGTCCTCCTCTAGTTCCCGCCTACCATGCTACACAACATGAGAGAACAGTGGTCCTCCTCTAGTTCCCGCCTACCATGCTACACAACATGAGAGTAGAGTGGTCCTCCTCTAGTTCCCGCCTACCATGCTACACAACATGAGAGTAGAGTGGTCCTCCTCTAGTTCCCGCCAACCATGCTACACAACACGAGAGTAGAGTGGTCCTCCTCTAGTTCCTGCCTACCATGCTACACAACATGAGAGTAGAGTGGTCCTCCTCTAGTTCCCGCCAACCATGTTACACAACACGAGAGTAGAGTGGTCCTCCTCTAGTTCCCGCCTACCATGCTACACAACACGAGAGTAGAGTGGTCCTCCTCTAGTTCCCGCCTACCATGCTACACAACACGAGAGTGCAGTGGTCCTCCTCTAGTTCCCGCCTACCATGCTACACAACATGAGAGTAGAGTGGTCCTCCTCTAGTTCCCGCCTACCATGCTACACAACATGAGAGTGCAGTGGTCCTCCTCTAGTTCCCGCCTACCATGCTACAAAACATGAGCATAGAGTGGTCCTCCTCTAGTTCCCGCCTACCATGCTACACAACATGAGAGTGCAGTGGTCCTCCTCTAGTTCCCGCCTACAATGCTACACAACACGAGAGTACAGTGGTCCTCCTCTAGTTCCCGCCTACCATGCTACACAACATGAGAGTACAGTGGTCCTCCTCTAGTTCCCGCCTACAATGCTACACAACACGAGAGTACAGTGGTCCTCCTCTACTTCCCGCCTACTATGCTACACAACATGAGAGTACAGTGGTCCTCCTCTACTTCCTGCCTACTATGCTACACAACACGAGAGTACAGTGGTCCTCCTCTAGTTCCCGCCTACTATGCTACACAACACGAGAGTACAGTGGTCCTCCTCTACTTCCCGCCTACTATGCTACACAACATGAGAGTAGAGTGGTCCTCCTCTAGTTCCCGCCTACCATGCTACACAACATGAGAGTAGAGTGGTCCTCCTCTAGTTCCCGCCTACCATGCTACACAACATGAGAGTACAGTGGTCCTCCTCTAGTTCCCACCTACCATGCTACACAACATGAGAGTACAGTGGTCCTCCTCTAGTTCCCGCCTACCATGCTACACAACACGAGAGTAGAGTGGTCCTCCTCTAGTTCCCGCCTACCATGCTACACAACATGAGAGTGCAGTGGTCCTCCTCTAGTTCCCGCCTACTAAGCTACACAACACGAGAGTGCAGTGGTTCTCCTCTAGTTCCCGCCTACCATGCTACACAACATGAGAGTAGAGTGGTCCTCCTCTAGTTCCCGCCTACCATGCTACACAACATGAGAGTAGAGTGGTCCTCCTCTAGTTCCCACCTACCATGCTACACAACATGAGAGTACAGTGGTCCTCCTCTAGTTCCCGCCTACCATGCTACACAACACGAGAGTAGAGTGGTCCTCCTCTAGTTCCCGCCTACCATGCTACACAACATGAGAGTGCAGTGGTCCTCCTCTAGTTCCCGCCTACTAAGCTACACAACACGAGAGTAGAGTGGTTCTCCTCTAGTTCCCGCCTACCATGCTACACAACATGAGAGTAGAGTGGTCCTCCTCTAGTTCCCGCCTACCATGCTACACAACATGAGAGTAGAGTGGTCCTCCTCTAGTTCCCGCCTACCATGCTACACAACATGAGAGTACAGTGGTCCTCCTCTAGTTCCCGCCTACCTAGCTACACAACATGAGAGTAGAGTGGTCCTCCCCTAGTTCCCGCCTACCATGCTACACAACATGAGAGTGCAGTGGTCCTCCTCTAGTTCCCGCCTACCATGCTACAAAACTTGAGCATAGAGTGGTCCTCCTCTAGTTCCCGCCTACCATGCTACGCAAATGAGAGTGCGGTGGTCCTCCTCTAGTTCCCGCCTACCATGCTACACAACATGAGAGTAGAGTGGTCCTCCTCTAGTTCTCGCCTACCATGCTACACAAGATGAGAGTACAGTGGTCCTCCTCTAGTTCCCGCCTACCATGCTACACAACATGAGAGTACAGTGGTCCTCCTCTAGTTCCCGCCTAAAATGCTACACAACACGAGAGTACAGTGGTCCTCCTCTAGTTCCCGCCTACCATGCTACACAACATGAGAGTACAGTGGTCCTCCTCTAGTTCCCGCCTACAATGCTACACAACACGAGAGTACAGTGGTCCTCCTCTACTTCCCGCCTACTATGCTACACAACATGAGAGTACAGTGGTCCTCCTCTACTTCCTGCCTACTATGCTACACAACACGAGAGTACAGTGGTCCTCCTCTAGTTCCCGCCTACTATGCTACACAACACGAGAGTACAGTGGTCCTCCTCTACTTCCCGCCTACTATGCTACACAACATGAGAGTACAGTGGTCCTCCTCTACTTCCTGCCTACTATGCTACACAACACGAGAGTACAGTGGTCCTCCTCTACTTCCCGCCTACTATGCTACACAACATGAGAGTACAGTGGTCCTCCTCTAGTTCCCGCCTACCATGCTACACAACATGAGAGTGCAGTGGTCCTCCTCTAGTTCCCGCCTACCATGCTACACAACATGAGAGTACAGTGGTCCTCCTCTAGTTCCCGCCTACCATGCTACACAACATGAGCATAGAGTGGTCCTCCTCTAGTTCCCGCCTACCATGCTACACAACATGAGAGTACAGTGGTCCTCCTCTAGTTCCCGCCTACCATGCTACACAACATGAGCATAGAGTGGTCCTCCTCTAGTTCCCGCCTACCATGCTACACAACACGAGAGTACAGTGGTCCTCCTCTAGTTCCCCCTACCATGCTACACAACATAAGCATAGAGTGGTCCTCATCTAGTTCCCGCCTACCATGCTACACAACATGAGAGTACAGTGGTCCTCCTCTAGTTCCCGCCTACCATGCTACACAACACGAGAGTAGAGTGGTCCTCCTCTAGTTCCCGCCTACCATGCTATACAACATGACAGTGCAGTGGTCCTCTTCTAGTTCCCGCCTACCATGCTACACAACATGAGAGTAGAGTGGTCCTCCTCTAGTTCCCGCCTACCATGCTACACAACATGAGAGTACAGTGGTCCTCCTCTAGTTCCCGCCTACCATGCTACACAACACGAGAGTAGAGTGGTCCTCCTCTAGTTCCCGCCTACCATGCTACACAACATGAGAGTGCAGTGGTCCTCCTCTAGTTCCCGCCTACTAAGCTACACAACACGAGAGTGCAGTGGTTCTCCTCTAGTTCCCGCCTACCATGCTACACAACATGAGAGTAGAGTGGTCCTCCTCTAGTTCCCGCCTACCATGCTACACAACATGAGAGTACAGTGGTCCTCCTCTAGTTCCCGCCTACCATGCTACACAACATGAGAGTACAGTGGTCCTCCTCTAGTTCCCGCCTACCTAGCTACACAACATGAGAGTGCAGTGGTCCTCCCCTAGTTCCCGCCTACCATGCTACACAACATGAGAGTACAGTGGTCCTCCTCTAGTTCCCGCCTACCATGCTACACAACATGAGAGTAGAGTGGTCCTCCTCTAGTTCCTGCCTACCATGCTACACAACACGAGAGTAGAGTGGTCCTCCTCTAGTTCCCGCCTACCATGCTACACAACATGAGAGTACAGTGGTCCTCCTCTACTTCCCGCCTACCATGCTACACAACATGAGAGTACAGTGGTCCTCCTCTAGTTCCCGCCTACTATGCTACACAACACGAGAGTACAGTGGTCCTCCTCTAGTTCCCGCCTACTATGCTACACAACACGAGAGTACAGTGGTCCTCCTCTAGTTCCCGCCTACCATGCTACACAACATGAGAGAACAGTGGTCCTCCTCTAGTTCCCGCCTACCATGCTACACAACATGAGAGTAGAGTGGTCCTCCTCTAGTTCCCGCCTACCATGCTACACAACATGAGAGTAGAGTGGTCCTCCTCTAGTTCCCGCCAACCATGCTACACAACACGAGAGTAGAGTGGTCCTCCTCTAGTTCCTGCCTACCATGCTACACAACATGAGAGTAGAGTGGTCCTCCTCTAGTTCCCGCCAACCATGTTACACAACACGAGAGTAGAGTGGTCCTCCTCTAGTTCCCGCCTACCATGCTACACAACACGAGAGTAGAGTGGTCCTCCTCTAGTTCCCGCCTACCATGCTACACAACACGAGAGTGCAGTGGTCCTCCTCTAGTTCCCGCCTACCATGCTACACAACATGAGAGTAGAGTGGTCCTCCTCTAGTTCCCGCCTACCATGCTACACAACATGAGAGTGCAGTGGTCCTCCTCTAGTTCCCGCCTACCATGCTACAAAACATGAGCATAGAGTGGTCCTCCTCTAGTTCCCGCCTACCATGCTACACAACATGAGAGTGCAGTGGTCCTCCTCTAGTTCCCGCCTACAATGCTACACAACACGAGAGTACAGTGGTCCTCCTCTAGTTCCCGCCTACCATGCTACACAACATGAGAGTACAGTGGTCCTCCTCTAGTTCCCGCCTACAATGCTACACAACACGAGAGTACAGTGGTCCTCCTCTACTTCCCGCCTACTATGCTACACAACATGAGAGTACAGTGGTCCTCCTCTACTTCCTGCCTACTATGCTACACAACACGAGAGTACAGTGGTCCTCCTCTAGTTCCCGCCTACTATGCTACACAACACGAGAGTACAGTGGTCCTCCTCTACTTCCCGCCTACTATGCTACACAACATGAGAGTACAGTGGTCCTCCTCTAGTTCCCGCCTACCATGCTACACAACATGAGAGTGCAGTGGTCCTCCTCTAGTTCCCGCCTACCATGCTACACAACATGAGCATAGAGTGGTCCTCCTCTAGTTCCCGCCTACCATGCTACACAACATGGGAGTACAGTGGTCCTCCTCTAGTTCCCGCCTACCATGCTACACAACATGAGAGTAGAGTGGTCCTCCTCTAGTTCCCGCCTACCATGCTACAAAACTTGAGCATAGAGTGGTCCTCCTCTAGTTCCCGCCTACCATGCTACACAACATGAGAGTGCAGTGGTCCTCCTCTAGTTCCCGCCTACCATGCTACACAACATGAGAGAACAGCGGTCCTCCTCTAGTTCCCGCCTACCATGCTACAAAACTTGAGCATAGAGTGGTCCTCCTCTAGTTCCCGCCTACCATACTACACAACATGAGAGTGCAGTGGTCCTCCTCTAGTTCCCGCCTACCATGCTACACAACATGAGAGTGCAGTGGTCCTCCTCTAGTTCCCGCCTACCATGCTACACAACATGAGAGTGCAGTGGTCCTCCTCTAGTTCCCGCCTACCATGCTACACAACATGAGAGTAGAGTGGTCCTCCTCTAGTTCCCGCCTACCATGCTACACAACTTGAGAATAGAGTGGTCCTACTCTAGTTCCCGCCTACCATGCTACACAACATGAGAGTGCAGTGGTCCTCCTCTAGTTCCTGCCTACCATGCTACAAAACTTTAGAATAGAGTGGTCCTCCTCTAGTTCCCGCCTACCATGCTATAAACATGAAAGAACAGGATACAGGGAGGCCTACCCATCACAGAGCTTCTCCGGTTTGGTACAGAAGTGGCGACTGGGTAACTGACAACGTATTCTTGCCAAGCCATCTGGGTTTTTTTCTGATAAAGAAGTTTTCCCGTCTCAGGATACTTCAGTGGCTGCTGGTTCTCAGTACCATTCGAGTTTTTTGTGTTGTTATGTTGTGTACGTCATAGTTGTGGGTTCATAAGGTGTGTAAGTAATTGATTAAAGGTTTTGTTCACTTGTTATGTTTACAGGTGAATCAAGGGTTTGCACAGATGGCATAAAATGTAGTAGTGGCGAGCAGTATGCCATGGCAACAATTCTTGACCACGATCAGTATGCGGCGGTAAGTGTCATGGTGAGGGCGGGATCACACATGACAGGCGAACTGATTTGGTTATTGTGAATGGACATTTGACTAACCAGTGATATGCTGAGTACATTTTATGTCCTGTCTTTGTTCAATTTGCTAGAATTATCGTGAGAAATTTTAAACTGCAAGATCATGTCAGATCAATTCAAGCCCAGGTCGTCACTGACTGTCTCCGACAAAAATGCATACAAACAATGGACTGGCCGCCAAGTCCCCTGACATGTCTCCTATAGAATATCTGTGGGATGTTCTCGTTCTTCAGACTGAATGGCGGGCAATCCAAAGGGCAACTATACTCAAGTTAATCAACAGTATGCCATCATGGTGTGCATGCATTGCACAACATGGTAGACACACCAGGTATTGATCTACACGCCCGAAATTGAGGTGTATTGTCATTACACCTTCACGGTCGTTTCATCAGTTCTCTTGTTTTTCGGTCATATTAATGTCATCAATCACATATTGTAAACGTGTCACCCTTCCTGTGCATCTACATGTAACATAGGAACAGGCGCCACACCATTACAGTGAATATATCATTTATATATACTAGCCACATAAAGAAACTGTGCACGGAGAAAATATATTCTGGATTGAAATACAACACAGCAAGAACAAAATGATGCAGACGCTGTAGCAGCTGAATGATCGGACCATAAGAAAATGTCAACGAGACCTGAACAAAATCTGTTCTGATGACGTCAGAAGATCAAATGGAGTAGGGGGTCAAACGACAAAGTCACAAAGTCAATAACGGGTATGACCACCCTGTGCGTGAATCACAGCAGTGCATCGGCGACTCATGGAGTCCACCAAATGGGCATGGAAGGCCTGGGGAATGGCCTGCCTTATCCTCCTCAAATCCTGTGCCAAGTCACGGACGTTATCTGGAGGATGTGGAAGACGACGCAGAAAGCGCTCCATTTCATCCCACACATGCTCTATTGGGGAGAGATCTGGAGAATTTGCAGGCCATGGCAGTAACATGACATTGTTATGGTGAAGGAAATCCATTGCGACCCTAGCCGTGTGAGGACGAGCGTTGTCCTGTTGAAATGTCAATCCCGGGCCATGACGTTGCAGGAAAGGAATGACCACAGGCCTCAGAATCTGATCTCTGTAGCCAACACCGGTGAGATTGCCCTGAACAACCACCAAAGGGGTTCGGTGCCGTGCTGTTATCCCACCCCAAATCATCACAGAGCCACCTCCAAAACGATTCCTCTCCACAATACAGTTGCGTGCATAACGTTCTCCCAAACGCCGGTAGACACGTTTGCGCCCGTCACTGTGGGAAATGTTGAACCTCGATTCATCTGTAAAGACAACATTTCTCCACCATATTCGAGGTTGGCGAACATGATTTCGACACCATCTTAGACGGTTGACGCGATGACGGTGTGTCAGGATGGGACGTATGGCAGGGCGTCGTGGTCGAATCCCGTACTGACGTAAACGATTCCTGATAGTGTTGGGATGGATACGGCGCAGTCCAGGAATTGTCTGGGACGTCGTTACTGCCGTTTGGAACCTGTGTCGGAGATGTGTAACTCGAATCCATCTGTCCTGTCTTGGCGTCGTTACTCGGGGACGTCCTGAACGTGGGTGGTCGGCAACGTCATTTGTGTACTGATAACGCCTCACCAATGCCGATATCGTGTTACGATGGCATTGGAAATGTGTTGCCACCTGTTGTTGCCTCATTCCCGCTCGGATCATTCCAATGGCTTCATGACGCTGTGCAGCTGTCAATCTTGGCATGATTTGCTTGTGATATGCTTGTGTCTGCGCCTGAGAAGTTTTGAATTTTTGAATGACCACAGATCATGCTTTTCAAAGTGACAGCGAAGTTTGAGTTGCACATGCTGTTTACAGCCGCACAGGATGCACGTGCAGTAACACATTGCACGTCCATAGGCCCCCATCAATGACGTCATATCGCATGGCACGTGCATGAGCGTTTGAATGTCTCCAATAATTGCTGTGTTCAAACCTTTATTTCATATGTGGACGGTGTGCCCTTATATTTATATTTTCTCCGTGCACAGTTTCTTTATGTGGCTAGTATATGTATGAAAAAATAAATGGAAAGAAAATAAACTTTTCGGCAGCCTGTGAAAATTGCGGAGTTGTGAATGGAGCATTCTCGTAATTCAACAGTTGCACCTGTTAGAACTTGGATATGAAGCTTAATAATGTTCTCACAGCTTGATATGATTATGTTCTGAGATTGTTTTCATTCGGAAACAGTGGATCTGCATCAGTTGCAGCATGGGCTAGGGGAAATAACTCGATCGCAGTGTTGCGACTACTCAAACAAGCGTACATAAAAGTATCAGACACTCAAACAAGTTTTTATCTTCACAAAAGATATAAGGGTCTGTCACACCAACCGGCTCACTACGGCGTTCCCATCTTATTTTACCAGGAGTCTTTCAATATTTAAGGCCCATTATGACCAGAATTGTCACCATCACCTTCTGGTTCTGCTGCTTTTCATTGTAGAAGCCCTATTATGAGTATATTGGTGTGGACAGCCTAATTGATAACGTGTAAACGTAAACGCCAAAAACACGGAACTGGAAAACACCGAACATGTTAGGATGGAAAACTGAAACTGTAATTGAAAGAAAAGATGTGAAAACTTTCATTTATAGTATTTGTTGGGTTTTTGTTTGTTTGTTTTTTACGGTTTTAAGTGTTTTCACATTCAGTATATGCAAGGGTTTTATGCATTGTCCGTCCTTTCGTCTGGTCAATCACCATTCGTCCAAAAAACACTAAAACTCTAAATTAAAATTTATTGGAATCTCTTTTGTCAGATAATCAATATTATTGTAAAAACAAATTTAGGTTGAGATCATGAGATTATTTTTTTTTTTTTTTTTTTTTAAACAAACCACATAGACATTATTCCTTGACAGGGGAAGATCACTATTGGAAAGTTGAAGTCACCCCTCTTGTCACACAGTCGTGTGGTGATTTTTGGTCACTCTGAACCTTTATGCAGACGAAACACATAAAAAGGAGGTACTGGAACAAAGGAGGCATGTTTGTCCAATACGGATGTCAGTCGACAGATCCTCAGACCATCTGCCAATGTCATAAGAGAAGTGACTCCGCCAAGCTGATCCCAGACCTAGTTCTTTATGTCTACAGTGATCAGTTTGGTAGGTGGGAGGAAACTAGCTCTCCTCCCACAAGGGTGTCTTTTGTGACAATGGTCCATACATATGTATTATCGAGTGTCTTCCTGTGACAGTAGTCAAGAGGCCATGCAAATACATTAATAATTGAGTATATGTAATGCAAAATAATCTTCTGTGGAATGAGATATATATCGCGAAAATGTAACTGGTCTTCCAGTGACTGTTCATGTCCACACTGGAAGAGCAGCAATCCTGTTCAGTTAGAAGAAAGTACCCAAAATCTATCATCAGAACTGTTATACTTCATGTCAAATTTCGTAGTCAGTGATATCAAGAAATTAGCTTCTATAGTGAGAATATTGGTGATGTAAGAGGACAAAATGTAGTGTAAGAAATAGAAAGAAAATCATTTTGAGCTGCTTTCACCAGCATAACCTTCACTACTATTTTGCCTTTTACACCCAGGGGAATCTGTTTGGGCGAATAATCAAGGATGTTTGTTTCATATTTGCAATAAAATGCAATGTTAAAGGATTTGAAAGCTACAATGAGGTCTCGAATGTTGCAGCCTTGATCAAACAACTTTTAAATAAGAGTCCTATGGCGCTTTTTGAAATCTTCAAAGAAAGAGCATGCTCGATTGTATCTCAAACGTTGTGAATGTAGACACCAAAGATTGGAGCAGCTGGATTATTGCTTGAAATAAAGGGAAAGTTGACTTTTGGAAAGTTGAAGCAATCCCTGTTGTCAAACAGTCGTGTGGTGATTTGGTGTCACTCTAAACCCTTATGCATAGATCTAAATACGAAAGAGATCAGGGGCTTCCTCTGGTTTCTCTTATTTCTAGTTCAGGTGAGTAAATAAGTTGAATGGAATTGGCTTTTTGGTCATTATTATACTGAAAGGTCAAGTTGAAACTTCTTGGAAACTATATGTATGGTCACCACGTTTAGTGACAAATTCCCCACGGATCAAGGAATGAAGTTTTACTTCCTTTTTTTTACATACTGTATCATTTGATCAAATAATATAGATCAGATCTAACAGAATCAGTTCCATAGCATCGCCTGTTGACCCGACTGTTGGTGCATGCCCGACTGTATTGGAACAAAGGAGGCATGTTTGTCCAATACGGATGTCAGTCGACAGGTCCTCAGACCATCTGCCAATGTCATAAGAGAAGTGACTCCGCCAAGCTGATCCCAGACCTAGTTCTTTATGTCTACAGTGATCAGTTTGGTAGGTGGGGGGAAACTAGCTCTCCTCCCACAAGGGTGTCTTTTGTGACAATGACCAATGGTCCATGCATATATATTTCTTCCTGTGACAATGGTCAAGAGGCCGTGCAAATAAATTCGTATTTGAGTATATGTAATGCAAAATAATCTTCTGTGGAATGAGATATATTTCATGAAAATGTAACTGGTCTTCCAGTGACTGTTCATGTCCACACTGGAAGAGCAGCAATCCTGTTCAGTTAGAAGAAAGTACCCCAAATCTATCATCAGAAATGTTATAATTCATGTCAAATTTCGTGCTCAGTGATATCTAGAAATACGTTTCTTTAGTGAGAATGTTTGTGATATAAGAGAACACAAAGTAATGAAAGAATTAGGGGGGGGGGGGGAGAATTGTTTTTGGCTGTTTGTACCATAATTTATTTTCACTACTATGTTGCCTTTAACACACAGTAGAATCCTTTTGGGCGAATAATGAAGACTATTTGTTCTCTGGGCGTCTACGTTTCATATTTGCATTTAGATGCAATGTTAAAACGTTTTGAAAGCTACACTGAGGTCTCGAATGTTGCAATCTTGATCAAACAACTTTTAAATAATAGTCCTATGGTGTTCTTTGAAATCTTCGAAGAAAGAGCATGCTCGATTGTACCTCAAAAGTTGTGAGATATAGACACCAAAGGATGGAGTTGCTTGATTATTTCTTGACATAAGGGAAAGTTGAAGTCATCCCTCTTGTCATACAGTCGGGTGGTGATGTTTTTGTCACTCTGAACCCTTATGCATAAATCTAAATACGAAAGAGATCAGGGGCTTCCTCTGGTTTCTCTTATTACTAGTTCAGGTGAATAAATAAGTTGAATGGAATTGGCTTTTTGGCCATTATTATACCGAAAGGTCAAGTTGAAACTTCTTGGAAACTATATGTATGGTCACCACGTTTAGTGACAAATTCCCCATGGATCAAGGAATGAAGTTTTACTTCCTTTTTTTTACATACTGTATCATTTGATCAAATAATATAGATCAGAACTAACAGAATCAGTTCCATAGCATCGCCTGTTGACCCGACTGTTGGTGCATGCCCGACTGTATTGGAACAAAGGAGGCATGTTTGTCCAATACGGATGTCAGTCGACAGGTCCTCAGACCATCTGCCAATGTCATAAGAGAAGTGACTCCGCCAAGCTGATCCCAGACCTAGTTCTTTATGTCTACAGTGATCAGTTTGGTAGGTGGGGGGAAACTAGCTCTCCTCCCACAAGGGTGTCTTTTGTGACAATGACCAATGGTCCATGCATATATATTTCTTCCTGTGACAATGGTCAATAGGCCGTGCAAATAAATTCGTATTTGAGTATATGTAATGCAAAATAATCTTCTGTGGAAGGAGATATATTTCGCGAAAATGTAACTGGTCTTCCAGTGACTGTTCATGTCCACACTGGAAGAGCAGCAATCCTGTTCAGTTAGAAGAAAGTACCCCAAATCTATCATCAGAAATGTTATAATTCATGTCAAATTTCGTGCTCAGTGATATCTAGAAATACGTTTCTTTAGTGAGAATGTTTGTGATATAAGAGAACACAAAGTAATGAAAGAATTAGGGGGGGGGGGGGGGGGGGAGAGAGAGAATTGTTTTTGGCTGTTTTTACCATAATTTATTTTCACTACTATGTTGCCTTTAACACACAGTAGAATCCTTTTGGGCGAATAATGAAGAGTATTTGTTCTCTGGGCGTCCACGTTTCATATTTGCATTAAGATGCAATGTTAAAACGTTTTGAAAGCTTCACTGAGATCTCGAATGTTGCAATCTTGATCCAACAACTTTTAAATAATAGTCCTATGGTGTTCTTTGAAATCTTCGAAGAAAGTTCATGCTCGATTGTACCTCAAAAGTTGTGAGATATAGACACCAAAGGATGGAGTTGCTGGATTATTTCTTGACATAAGGGAAAGCTGAAGTCATCCCTCTTGTCATACAGTCGGGTGGTGATGTTTTTGTCACTCTGAACCCTTATGCATAGATCTAAATACGAAAGAGATCAGGGGCTTCCTCTGGTTTCTCTTATTACTAGTTCAGGTGAGTAAATACGTTGAATGGAATTGGCTTTTGGGCCATTATTATACCGAAAGGTCAAATTGAAACTTCTTGGAAACTATATGTATGGTCACCACGTTAAGTGACAAATTCCCCATGGATCAAGGAATGAAGTTTTACTTCCTTTTTTTTACATACTGTATCATTTGATCAAATAATATAGATCAGAACTAACAGAATCAGTTCCATAGCATCGCCTGTTGACCCGACTGTTGGTGCATGCCCGACTGTATTGGAACAAAGGAGGCATGTTTGTCAAATACGGATGTCAGTCGACAGGTCCTCAGACCATTTTCCAATGTCATAAGAGATGTGACTCCGCCAAGCTGATCCCAGACCTAGTTCTTTATGTCTACAGTGATCAGTTTGGTAGGTGGGGGGAAACTAGCTCTCCTCCCACAAGGGTGTCTTTTGTGACAATGACCAATGGTCCATGCATATATAATTCTTCCTGTGACAATGGTCAAGAGGCCGTGCAAATAAATTCGTATTTGAGTATATGTAATGCAAAATAATCTTCTGTGGAATGAGATATATTTCATGAAAATGTAACTGGTCTTCCAGTGACTGTTCATGTCCACACTGGAAGAGCAGCAATCCTGTTCAGTTAGAAGAAAGTACCCAAAATCTATCATCAGAACTGTTATACCTCATGTCAATTTCGTGCTCAGTGATTTCAAGAAATAAGCTTCTATAGTGAAAATATTGGTGATATGAGAGGACATAGAGTGTGAAAGAATTAGGGGGGGGGGGGGGGGGGGAATTGTTTTTGGCTGTTTGTACCATAATTTTTTATCACTACTATTTTGCCTTTAACACTCAGCTGAAACCGTTTGGGTGAATAATGAAGAGTATTTGTTCTCTGGGCGTCCACGTTTCATATTTGCATTAAGATGCAATGTTAAAACGTTTTGAAAGCTACACTGAGGTCTCGAATGTTGCAATCTTGATCAAACAACTTTTAAATAATAGTCCTATGGTGCTCTTTGAAATCTTCGAAGAAAGAGCATGCTCGATTGTACCTCAAAAGTTGTGAGATATAGACACCAAAGGATGGAGTTGCTGGATTATTTCTTGACATAAGGGAAAGTTGAAGTCATCCCTCTTGTCATACAGTCGGGTGGTGATGTTTTTGTCACTCTGAACCCTTATGCATAAATCTAAATACGAAAGAGATCAGGGGCTTCCTCTGGTTTCTCTTATTACTAGTTCAGGTGAATAAATAAGTTGAATGGAATTGGCTTTTTGGCCATTATTATACCGAAAGGTCAAGTTGAAACTTCTTGGAAACTATATGTATGGTCACCACGTTTAGTGACAAATTCCCCATGGATCAAGGAATGAAGTTTTACTTCCTTTTTTTTACATACTGTATCATTTGATCAAATAATATAGATCAGAACTAACAGAATCAGTTCCATAGCATCGCCTGTTGACCCGACTGTTGGTGCATGCCCGACTGTATTGGAACAAAGGAGGCATGTTTGTCCAATACGGATGTCAGTCGACAGGTCCTCAGACCATCTGCCAATGTCATAAGAGAAGTGACTCCGCCAAGCTGATCCCAGACCTAGTTCTTTATGTCTACAGTGATCAGTTTGGTAGGTGGGGGAAAACTAGCTCTCCTCCCACAAGGGTGTCTTTTGTGACAATGACCAGTGGTCCATGCATATATATTATCGAGTGGCTGTTTATGCCCAGACTGGAACAGCAGTAATACAAATTTCGTGCTCACTGATATCAAGAAATTAGCTTCTACAGTGGCAACATTGGTGATGTAAGAGGACAAAATGTAGTGTAAGAAATAGAAAGAAAAGAGCTGCTTTCACTGGCATAACCTTCACTACTATTTTGCCTTTTACACCCAGTGGAATCTGTTTGGGCGAATAATCAAGGCTATTTATTCTTTGGGCGTCAATTTGCCAATGTCATAAGAGGTGGGATGAAACTAGCTCTCCTCCCACAAGGGTGTCTTTTGTGACAATGACCAGTGGTCCATGCATATATATTATCGAGTGGCTGTTTATGCCCAGACTGGAACAGCAGTAATACAAATTTCGTGCTCACTGATATCAAGAAATTAGCTTCTATAGTGACAACATTGGTGATGTAAGAGGACAAAATGTAGTGTAAGAAATAGAAAGAAAAGAGCTGCTTTCACTGGCATAACCTTCACTACTATTTTGCCTTTTACACCCAGTGGAATCTGTTTGGGCGAATAATCAAGGCTATTTATTCTTTGGGCGTCAATTTGCCAATGTCATAAGAGAAGTGACTCCGCCAAGCTGATCCCAGACCTAGTTCTTTATGTCTACAGTGATCAGTTTGGTAGGTGGGATGAAACTAGCTCTCCTCCCACAAGGGTGTCTTTTGTGACAATGACCAATGGTCCATGCAAAAATTTAATATTTGTTACAAACGCTATAGACATTAAATTTGGTATTCTTCTGAGGATATGAAATATTCATTCACATTCGACCAGTTCTGTTTTGATGGAAGAAAGTGCGCAAATAGCCAATATATTATCCACACTGGCGTCCACAAATAAGCTAATATGTGTAATTGTAGTTTAAGTAAGTAAGAAGCATCTACAAGAAACAGTCAACAGTCTATGATCATCTGTCAACTGAGGCCGGCTATTTGTAACTGGTATCCCAATGGCTGTAAATGACCAAAGTGGCGGGTCAGTAAATCTACTCAGATGATGAAAAGACGAGGTTTGATGGGGACCACGTTCTACCAGCTACGTCTGTATACGTCAATAAAAGCGTAAAAACCTGGCACTATAAGTTACTGCCCATGATAACAGTTCATCATATAATGCCTTTTAAAACTTTAAAACAACTTGTAACATGTATTAAACTGGAATTGTTACTCTAAATATTAGAGTTGTAAATGTTTTCCATGTAAAAGTAAATTTCAAGCAATTGCTGAACTGATGTTTGGTGTAAATGCAAATTTTTTCTAACTTCTCAAGTGTCTTTCCATTTCTATCCTTTATTTCAGAGCATGGCCATTCCATGGGTGTCAACCCCCGTTCAATGTACAGAGGATAATTTGATCTGCACACACGATCTGCCTCGTAATGATCCTCCAGTCGAGCCTCCATCCAACAACACAAGAGAGGATAAATGTCGCACTAGTGACTTTGGGAACATAATTGCCCAAGAAGTCTCAGCCCACACAACTGATAGTGACAGTGACAATGCTGTATAATTGGTAATTCAATAATTGACAATGACAGTGGCGATGAATTGTGACACTGTGAAGCAGGAAATGGACGACATTTTCATTGAAGGAGACAAGAGACAATAACAATATTGGTAAATGGGTAACACTGCAAATGGAGGTGGCAATAGTTGACAGTACCAGAGGTGATTAATTGATGACACTACGAATCAGGACAATACAGTACCATGATGGCCTTTGTGTCACTATCACTATCCTATAACTGTTACTACAGAGGTATGGTACCCTACATTATTAACACAAGCCACACTAAAAAAATATGAAAATATAGAATGAACAAGATCTCAACAGCAAAGAAGTTTTCGACCAAATTGGAATAAGGTATAAGATATTCAAATCAATAGACATAACTACTTCATGTTATAAGATACCAATGAAAGTGTATGTCACAAAGGTACACCATACACACGACCTTTGTGCACAGCAAAAGCAAAGGCAGGAACTCAAATGTTTCATAATATCACAAGAACAGCAACTGAGCTGATTTATAAGATCACAAGGTGAGGTGAGGTGAAATGGAGTTTAACGGCGCGTCCAAGATTATTGCACTTATATAGCAACGTGCGTGTACGTGTGATAAGATCACAAGACTGTGGAAGGTGGCTACTGAGTTGAGTTCCTCGCTATTGAATCAAGACAACAACTGATGAAGATTTCATCTGGCTTTTCTATCAAAATAGGAAATGATGATTTCAAAGTATCTCACACAGAAAGAAACTTTGGTGTTATCATTCAAGAACAACATGTCAAATTAAGAATAATTTAAATCTCTCTGCAAAACCTATTTCTTTCACATCCACAACGTCAGCAAAATCAGTCACCTGCTGGACAGTCAAACAACACCACTTTTTATGCAAACACTCCAGATATGTAATATCCAGACTAGATAACCCCGATTCACTTTTCTTCACTTTTATGAGGATGAGTCACAATTCTTCGAACATGATAAGCTTTCTCAACAATGTCAAAACGCTGTGCAGAGTTGCGTCCCTCAGGCACGCCGGAAACCTATGATTGTGGGTTCGAATCATGGTTCGCACCGATTATGTTTCTAGGTTTGTCAGCACCATACCCGTGCTCGTGGGTTTCACCAAAGTGGTAAACGTCTTGAGACCTGCATCCCTTCGGGCTTTCCTCCCACATTAAACTGACATGCCGCCATATAACTGGAATACGCGGCGCTTAAACCAACTCATTCACTCAAATCCTAGATGATTTCCAACAATCTTAACTCAAATGATAACATAACAGAGGCATTGATAATCACTCCGCCTTCAAGACAATCTCAGCAAATTCACCTCACTCTTAGACAATCCTTGATTCCATTTACACCATTTCTCAAAAACCTTGATGTTTTCATTGATATCTGCCTAACTAAGGAAACACAAGAAAACTTTCTCTGTAACACAATGTCTGAGATATTTTGCATCAATATGTTCAATACCTTCTTACTACTGTACGTGCAGCCGCCCAGGCAAGATCACTCATGTTGTCTCGCCTGGATTATTGCAATAGCAAACAGATGAACCGATTGCAGAGGATACATAATAGAAGCTGCCAAGCTGGTAACAAGCTTCAAATCACATATCTTCCTCATCTTGGAGACATCATATGAGCTACGAATCAATGAGAGGGTTGATTTTAAGATCCTCTTTCTTGTCAACCAGTATCTTCATGACACGTGTCCTGTCTATCTTCAAGAAATATTTCTCCAGTACAAACCTACCAGAAATCTCTGTCCAATTGACCAACTTCTGTCTGTACCAAAATACAAGCTAAAGTCCTTCGGTGCTCAGCACTTCTCTCATGAAGTCGCCACACTATGGAGCTCTCTTCTCATCGGCCTCAAAAGTGCACCTGGTATTGTGTAATTTGGAACTCAAAACGTTCCTCTTGAAATGCTACGACTAAATCAGACAGGAATACAATCAACTGACCTTGGGCATGTATGAAATGTTCGGCGGCCGACAATCATATCACTGGTAGCAGGACATGTTTCCTATTTCTCAATACTTATTGTAACAGAACGGCCAAGGACTGGTCGAAAATTACTTGTGGACAACTTACTCAAATAAATGGATGCTGCCAACAAAATGTGACAAAATATACTCAAAAACAAAAGTTCCTGTGACACCAATATTTTAGTGTATTTTTCAAACAAGTAAAGTTTGGTTTTCAATATTGTAGTACATGTGTGGAATCAAGTAAAAAAAATGCAACTGCTACAGAAAAGCATGCATTCCATGCAAAAGTTGACTTTTATGCAAGCCCCATGCATTTCAGTACCCAAGAATGGGTATAAAAACATGTGCGTTAATGGGATTCCATATGCATTGTTTAGCATCGTGCTGAAAACAACCACTCAGAAAAACAACAAAATTACGCAATTATTCAACATTACGAAATGCCACGCCTGTCCGAAAATGAGCGTCTGCGAGCTATTGGTATGCTTGAAGCAGGGTTGAGTCAACGTGATGTTGCAAGACAATATAACGTCCACAGAAACTCCATTTGGTGTTTATGGCAACGTTGGCAACAGACGAATGCAGTCAGAGACCATCCTCGGAGTTGCAGGCCACGCGTAACAAATAATCGACAAGAAAACTGGATTCGAACAACACACCTACGAAATCTATTCCAGCCAGCCACACTGACTGCAAGAAGTACCCCTGGCCTTCGACGAATATCTTCACAAACCGTACGTCGCCACCTAAGATGTGCAGGTATTATCGCCAGAAGACCCACCAGACGTCCCATCTTGACAGGAAACTACCGTCAAGCACGTCTACAGTGGTGCAGACAGCATCTACGTTGGACGGCCATGCAGTGGGGACAAGTTCTATTCACTGACGAGTCTCGTTTTCTCCTCAGCCACAGCGATGGACGGATTCGAGTGTACCGATGTCGAGGTGAACGTTACGTCAATCATTGTGTCATGGAAGAAGATCGGTTAGGGGGCGGCAGTGTTATGGTATGGGTTGGTATTACAGCAAGACAGAGGACCTGTTTGATAGTGGTAGAGGGAAATCTCAATGGACAACGCTACCGCGATGAGATTTTGCCCCTGTTGTTGTACCGTTTTTGTGTCCGGCCTCATATATATTGCTCGACTTGTTCAGAATTCTCTTCAACAAAACAACGTGAATGCCATCCCCTAGCCGGCTCGCTCCCCTCATCTCTCACCAATCGAGCACATGTTGGATGAGCTGGATCCGCGCCTTCGACGTCAACCACGTGTTCCACGGACACTCCAGGAACTTCGAAACATGCTCCAGCAGATATGGACAGATATCCCACAGGACTTTGTGCGACGCCTGGTCCATTCCATGAGACGAAGATGTGTTGCTTGCATCGCAACCAGAGGTAGACACAGACGCTGTTGATTTGTGAATTCACATTTTGGTATGTTCATGGTTTTTTTATGAAATCACGCATTTTCTGAAGCCAGCATGTCAAATTAATGTTCCAAATCATGGGAACAAATGTTTAAAGAGTGTTTTGTTGTTTTCCTGTTTTGGGTGGAGGGTCATTGGCTCAGATACGGACACCAAACTTATAACATCAAAGTACGGATGAGACCTCTCAATCCTTGTAAATTACAAGCAAATAAAACACGAAACTATCAGCAATTTATACATAATATACATCAATACATCAGTCAGGTCAACAGAAAGTTACAGATAACAGTTATGTACATTTTTTTTTACTTCATTTTATCATGGCCATGAGCTAGAGCATGTAACCATCAAAATACCTTGGTAAACACGACACGGTTTAGTCTGGTAAAAAACATCACAACTGATGGTAGCGAGTGGAATCGGCATTTCCGGGTATAACAAAAATATCCAGAGTAGATGTTCACAGGAGCGAGGCCGCCTCCACAGTCTGGTGGATGAAACTTCTGTCGGGACAGTGGAGAGCCACTGATGGCCGCCTCTGTCGGGACAGTGGAGAGCCGCAGTTCGCCGCCTCTGCCGGGACAGTGGAGAGCCACTGATGGCCGCCTCTGTCGGGACAGTGGAGAGCCACAGATGATCGCCTCTGTCGGGACAGTGGAGAGCCGCAGTTCGCCGAGTCTGCCGGGACAGTGGACAGCCGCAGTTCCCCGCCTCTGCCGTGATAGCGGAGAGCCGCAGATCGTCGCCTCTGCCGTGACAGCGGAGAGCCGCAGATCGTCGCCTCTGCCGTGACAGCGGAGAGCCGCAGATCGTCGCCTATGCTGCGACAGTGGAGAGCCGCAGTTAGCTGCCTCTGCTCATTCTTGATGAGGGGCTGGAGGAGGAGGAGGCGCTGGAAGCTGTGACGGACATTGGTGGGGGTGGGGGGCACCGCTTTTTGTTATTCACTACTCGCACTACGTCGAATTCTTATTCTTCTTCCTCCTCCTCATCCTCCTCTCTCTTGCCCCTCCTTTCTAGAAAACAAAAGCGATTAGATAGACGAAAAACTGTAGTAAAAATAGTAGTAATATAATAATAACTACAGATTTATACTCTTCAAAAATAGAAACTTGACATAGATGTAAAACCACTTTTTGCCAAATATCTAAAATAATTACATTAAATGAGAACTAAATAAGTCAAACAGAAAGATGATGTGTCTATAATTCACGAAAACACATGCAAAGCACATAAACGTAGCATTTGGGGATCAATTTTACAGCTTCATCCAAACGCAACCGCCTGTAAAAAACGTGCAGCCCAAAATCCATCATTTAGGCATGCAGGCCCCCCCTGCTGAATGGGTATAAAAATCCACATCAACGGCTGTTCATACAGTCCTTATAACGGCAGTAGAGGCGGTGACAGAATGCCAAGACTGAATGCAGTTCAACGGAACAACGCCATTGGGAGATTACAAGCTGGAGCAATTCAGCAAGAAGTGGCCAGGCACTTTGGCGTATCCAGACAGACAATCTCCGCACTGTGGACCAGATACAACAACACCAACAGAGTTGACGACAGACCAAGGTCAGGAAGACCAAGGGTGACAACCCAAGCACAAGATCGATACATCAGGCTGCGACACCTCCGAGTCCGCACTACCACAGCCACGTCTACAACCACACAGATCCCTGGGGTACGCAGAATAACAGATCAAACGGTACGCAACAGACTGATGGAGGCTGGACCTTTTGCACGAAGACCTGTTTGACGTCATGTATTGACCCCATGTCATCTGGGGGACCGTCTGCTTTGGTGCCAACAGAGGGTTAGATGGGCACGTGCAAGGTGGAGAAATGTACTGTTTACTGACGAGTCCCGTTTCCTTCTCACACGTGCTGTTGGGCGCGCACGTGTCTACAGACGTCGGGGTGAACGTTACGCCCCCAACTCTGTGCAGCAGGTTGTCCCATTTGGCGGCGGGAGTGTCATGGTATGGGCCGGAATTCTTCACGGTGGTAGGACGCATCTCGTGCATGTGGCAGGTGCGGTGACAGGTGTGCGTTACAGAGACTTGATCCTACAGCCTTACGTTCTTCCTCACGTCAACGTTCATGGCGGACAGTTCCAGCAGGACAACGCTCGACCCCATATGGCACATGTTTGTCAGGACTTCTTACACCACGACAACATCCAGACATTACCTTGGCCAGCCCCGTCATCAGATTTGTCCCCGATTGAGCATCTGTGGGACGAGTTGGATTGACGCGTTCGCAGAAGGAATCCACCGCCCCAAACACTTCCGGCGCTCCTTGATGCACTTCATCATGAATGGCAGCACATCCAACAGCGTGTTATTGACAACTTGATTGCATCTATGGGTCGTCGGTGTCAAGTGGTGATTGAGGCACGTGGTGGGCACAACGATACTGACATTTTCTGTACCCCTGTGACATTAACTGTATCGTGTTCGTGTGTCTGTCTAGGTGACACGATTAATGTTTGGAACATTGTGTACATTGATCTTCAAACAGTGTTTCAATTATGGTTTCCGTGTCCTATTTTGAAACAATCGCTTTTATTACATTTTGAAAGTCATTGTCAAGTTGCTTTTTTTAAAGAGTATATATAGCGCTGGTATCCAGTTCGAAGAACCGCTCAAAAGCGCTTCATTTGAGTCTACACAAAAAGAGACATTACACAGTTAGGAAAACACAAAGCCACAATACTCCAAGAAAGATTTGGTGAAAAGATAGGTTTTGAGTCTTGATCGGAACAAAGTAGGACTGTCAATGTTCCTGATATCCAATGGTAGCCTATTCCACAGCTCAGGGGCAACTTTGGCGAAACTCCGGCCTCCAAAAGTCGCAGTTCTAACACTAGGCACAGAGAGTAGGGACTGGCAGCTTGATCTGAGAGATCTCCCAGGCACGTACTCTTCAAGAAGCTCGCTGATATAATTAGTAGTAGTAGTAGTAGTAGTAGTAGTAGTAGTAGTAGTAGTAAATATGGAGAAATCATTTTTATTAAATCACCTGGTCGGAGCAGACAGACCCTTCATTTCCTCTTCTGGCACCGCGAGAGAGTCTGCGAGGTCGGAGAGTTCGGGATAATCGAAAAGAGAGTATGACAGGTCCTGAGAGTCGGACAGTTAAAGAGAGTCGGACAGTTTGGGAGAGTCGGACAGCTCGGGAGACTTGGCGAGAGTCGGAGGGTTCAGGCACAGGAGTCCGTATCTAAAAATAGACGCACTCATGCATATTCATGACCATCGCCACACGCGAGCCCGAAGCGAAGGGCTCGCGTGTGGAGTTGGTCATGAATATGCACGAGGGCGTCTATTTTTAGATACGTACTCCTGTGTTTCAGGGAACGTGCCGCCTCCTTCCGTGGCATGCTCTCTATTCCCCCCACACCCGTCGGCATCCCTTGCACCGCTTATCTCTGTGTGTTCTTTCACATTCTTCATTATTTTCCCGGTCGTGTTTGTCATCTGTGCCAGTGAGGCATCTATATACCCATCTGAAGGCCCCCTTAAAATGTTTTTTAGTTTAATACCTCCGTCCTGCGCTCCGCTTTGGAAATTAATGTTTTTTTCTTCTCTTCGAATCTTTCGGTTTATGTTATTGTTCATCGAACTCCCCAAAAATATTTTATTGTTCAATACAAAAAAAAACATTCGTCTCGTCTTCGAACGTTTCGTTTGTTTTTTTCACATTTCGACGCTGCTGATGTTTCCGACGTTCGAAGGTGACACGTTTTGTCTCACGATTCGGATTCGGTGTCACCTTCGGACTTCGAATCGTGGTATGTTTTTTTTTCATGTTTTAGAAACATAAATTTTATTGGCTAAAAGTCTCCCTCTGTCCGTGACTTTGATTCTGCCGTTGAGGGGGGCCTTCATGACTGATGTGAATTCCGACTTTTAGTGAGAGAGACAGGATACGCCTATTTCCAAAGCGAAGCGAAGGATTCGAAGGGAAGAAAGTTTTTAATTTTTAAACTTATCCTATCTCACACTATGCATCTCTCTTTCTTCTTTCGATTCTGAGTGGAAACGTATCTGAAATAAAAGTTTCCAGCTTCTAAAGTTAATTAACCCTGTCATACCTCACATCGTCACGGTCACCTCCCAGATCTGGGTCATGTGCGCTATGCATGCTGGTTGACCTTCTTGCACTGATCACGTGTCTATCCCAGTCAACTCATTCTCTTTCAAATCACCACGCAGTGGTGAAGTGTTGTTATTACAGAAATCCATTTTGGGTTTTTCCATTCGCTTGCAAGCGATCTTCATATTTTTGTCGTCTAATTGGCTGCAAATTTACTTATATCCCTGTTTGGGATAGTTATTCATCATAATGGACAAGCAGTCCACACGGAGACCTGTCTGCACTTTGTGCCGACGTGTTTTCTCTCCGTCTGACCCTCATGCCCAATGTTTGGATTGTCGTGGATTATGCAGTTTTTTAGAGCGTTGCAAGCTCTGCTCCGAATTACCAGATGAATCCTGCAAACTGTACCTGCATAAATGTCGGCGTCGGGTGTCAGATCGTCTCTCTAAGACTGCAGAAAAATCCACGAAAGCCAAGAAAACACCGGTCAAGAAAGCGAGATCGGCCCGATCACCCTCACAGGCGGGCCAGAATACTAGGGATCAAACTGGTCCCATGATCTCGTTAGACGATGAGGGGGTCTCTGACTCTTTTCTCACAGAAGACATGTCTAAGGTATCCACGAATCCACCTTCAAAGCCGAACCTACCCTCCACATCCCGAGACTCGGATATTCGATGAGTCCTCTCGTTAGAAACGAGTGTGGATGACCGGCTTTCGTCAGCCAACGTATCCAACCCGACCGAGGTGCGTACTTTCGACTCGTCGTGTTCTACGACTAACATGGAGCTCGCTCCTGTTTAACCTTCGGAGGGTACACGTGGTACTGGTACCTCGGTCGACCCTATAAGTTCGGTCCGTCGTTCGAAATCTCCAATACGACGATCTTCGCAGGATGGATCCTCTCAAGACCAGGAGTTGTATGACGACTCATCGGATCAAGGTTCACGAACCTCCCATTCCCGAGAGGATTCACAAGACGATAGACATTCGTCCCGGGATCGACTAGCATCGACAGTCAGTGCACTTTATTCAGTGCAATCATCGGGGGATCGGCATTCAGACTGGGGCCAACAGACTTCTCACTCTCGACATCGAGATGATTCACCGAACATCCCACCATCGAAAGTTCCTCGTACTTCCAAACCTCGAACCTCCGAAACACCGAACCTCCGAACACCGAACCTCCGAACTTGGACCCCCGAACCTCCGAACCTCCGAATCTCGTACCTACGAACATCGGGCCTCCGAACCTCGATCCTCCGAAATTCGAACCTCCAAACCTCGAACCTCCGAACCTCATCGAACCTCCGAACCTCATTGCACCTCGGAACATAACCGACCCTCCGAACCTCGTCGAACATCCGAACCTCGTCTAACATTCAAACATGGTCGAACCTCCGAACGTCGCTGTACTCCCGAGGTGCGACAGTCACGTTCGAATCGAACATCTTCGGACAAACAAAAGAGATTCGAGCCCTGTCGAACCTCTGAGGTTCAACGAACATCATCGAACCGAACTTCGAAGGACATACAGACTCCTTAGTATTGACACACTTCAAAGGAGGTTCAACGGGACACGAGAGTTCATAAAACCTCCAAGGAACGGAGACATTCGAGAGACTCCCCTAATATGCGACGTTCACCTACAGATCGTTACTCATCTTATGACAGGCGAGCGGATTATCGCTCATCCCCTTATCATGTCTCACGAAGAGACTATTCAGACCCATCACGTCTAGGCTTGGAGGATGAACGCTACAACAAGTCTATTAGCCATTCATCCTACATGTCTCGATCTTCTCCTTCACTCACCCATCCGGAGTTTCGACTAAGAGATTACCCTCACACTTTTGATTTTCATCAACGTGGTGATTACCCATGGAACACTACTTCATATAGTGCCTACGCACATGAGTTGGAACGACACCCACACTACAGGGATCCCCACCCTCCATGGCATGGGTATCCTCATGATCCAGATTACAGACCTTATCGGTCAAGCTACATTTCCTCTTCTAGTCATGAGGATTCTCCTCGGCGACATAGAGATAGACCACTCAGATCAGCTACCGTTAGTAGATGTCCTTCACCTAAAGATAGGCAGAGTTCTACTTCACCTACTCGTCGTACCGGCTCCCCATCGCCACCTACGGTTTGACGCCCTCCTGTTTCCTCTGAATCACAGACTCCTGCAACATCACAAGCTCCATCTCAAGCTATCCCTACATCATTGATCCCTAGCGAACTCTCTGCTATTCCAGCAGAACAGATTCGTTCTCTGTTACAGGCTGTAACAGCAGCATGTCTTCCCCAACCGGCACCTGCTGTACCAACTACGGTACCTCTATCTGCATCGACACCCACTACATCCCTTTCAGTGGATCAACCACCAGAATCAGAGTCATCAGACCACTATACCTCCCCAGCTTCGTCTTCTGGGAGCTTCGACATAGCGGATCCGATCACTGTACTTATCTGGATAGCAGATAAGTTACAATTATTAAAAAGCACTTCAACGGAGGACACTTTATCATCATTTGTTGTGCATTCAGCCTCGTCGCCGAACATCACACTCCCTCTGAGACCAGTCCTACAGGATATGGCCACCAATTTAGACAAAGCATTTGGATCCTTTCGCCATCTTCGTGATCGGCTTCAATCTCCACGCTTTGTATTGGCGGATGCAGGGACTCATGGCTTGTCTACGATTTCTCCCGAACTAGATGGTGACATCGCAACATTAGCTCCTAAGCGTCCGTACTCAGCTTCTTCAGTGGATGACAGGGACCTCGTTCACCTCACAGACACCATAAACACGTTACTTGTAAAGAACGCAATAGAGTGTCTGGGCACTCAGCCAATGACACCAGGGTTCTATTCTCCAATTTTTCTGGTTCCCAAGAAAAACAGTCCTCAACTACGTCTCATCTTCAACATGAAAACCTTCAACAAACTATACCCAGAGACTCCTCCACACTTTCGCATGACATCAATCGCTCTACTACGAACGATTATTCATCCCGGCGACTTCATGATCAGCCTAGATATACAAGACGCGTACTTACACGTCCCTATCCTGCCAGAGCACCGCCATTTTCTTCGGTTTGTGTTCCTAGGCCTAACCAATGGCGAGTGCTCCCATTTGGAATTTCTTCGGTCCCGTGGCTTTTTACTCGCCTCACAAAACCCATCGTCAAGTTTGCCGGGACAGTGGAGAGCCGCAGATGGCCGCTTCTGCCGGGACAGTGGAGAGCCGCAGATGGCCGCTTCTGCCGGGACAGGGGAGAGCCACTGATGGCCGCCTCTGTCGGGACTGTGGAGAGACGCAGATGGCCGCCTCTGCCGGGACAGTGGAGAGCCGCAGATGGCCGCTTCTGCCGGGACAGTGGAGAGCCACTGATGGCCGCCTCTGTCGGGACAGTGGAGAGCCGCAGATGGCCGCCTCTGTCGTGACTGTGGAGAGACGCAGATGGCCGCCTTTGCCGGGACAGTGGAGAGCCGCAGATGGCCGCCTCTGCCGGGACAGTGGAGAGCCGCAGATGGCCGCCTCTGTCGTGACAGTGGAGAGCCGCAGATGGCCGCCTCTGCCGGGACAGAGGAGAACCACAGATGGCCGCCTCTGTCGGGACAGTGGAGAGCCGTAGTTCGCCGCCTCTGCCGGGACAGTGGAGAGCCACAGATGACCGCCTTTGCCGGGACAGCGGAGAGCCGCAGTTCGCCGCCTCTGCCGTGACAGCGGAGAGCCGCAGATCGTCGCCTTTGTCGGGACAGTGGAGAGCCGCAGATCGTCGCCTTTGCTGGGACAGTGGAGAGCCGCAGATCGTCGCCTTTGCCGGGACAGCGGAGAGCCACAGATGACCGCCTTTGCCGGGACAGCGGAGAGCCGCAGTTCGCCGCCTCTGCCGTGACAGCGGAGAGCCGCAGATCGTCGCCTCTGTCGGGACAGTGGAGAGCCGCAGATGGCCGCCTCTACTGGGACAGTTGAGAGCCGCAGATGGCCGCCTCTGCCGGGACAGAGGAGAACCACAGATGGCCGCTTCTGTCGGGACATTGGAGAGCCGCAGTTTGCCACCTCTGCCGGGACTGTGGAGAGCCACAGATGGCCGCCTTTGCCGGGACAGCGGAGAGCCGCAGTTCGCCAAGTCTGCCAGGACAGTGGACAGCCGCAGTTCGCCGCCTCTGCCTTGACAGTGGAGAGCCGCAGATGGCCGCCTTTGCCGGGACAGTGGAGAGCCGCAGATGGCCGCCTCTGCCGGGACAGTGGAGAACCACAGATGGCCGCCTCTGTCGGGACAGTGGAGAGCCGCAGTTCACCGCCTCTGCTCGGTCTTAATGAGGGGCCGGAGGAGGAGGAGGCGCTGGAAGCTGTGACGGACATTGGTGGGGTTGGGGGCGCGCCGCTTTTTGTTATTCACCACTCGCACTACGTCGAATTCTTATTCTTCTTCCTCCTCCTCATCCTCCTCTCTCTTGCCCCTCCTTTCTAGAAAACAAAAGCGATTAGATAGACGAAAAACTGTAGTAAAAATAGTAGTAATATAATAATAACTACAGATTTATACTCTTCAAAAATAGAAACTTGACATAGATGTAAAACCACTTTTTGCCAAATATCTAAAATAATTACATTAAATGAGAACTAAATAAGTCAAACAGAAAGATGATGTGTCTATAATTCACGAAAACACATGCAAAGCACATAAACGTAGCGTTTGGGAATCAATTTTACAGCTTCATCCAAACGCAACCGCCTGTGAAAAACGTGCAGCACAGGATCCTGCATTTAGGCATGCAGGCCCCCCCTGCTGAATGGGTATAAAAATCCACATCAACGGCTGTTCATACAGTCCTTATAACGGCAGTAGAGGCGGTGACAGAATGCCAAGACTGAATGCAGTTCAACGGAACAACGCCATTGGGAGATTACAAGCTTGAGCAATTCAGCAAGAAGTGGCCAGGCACTTTGGCGTATCCAGTGACAATCTCTGCACTGTGGACCCGATACAACAACACCAACAGAGTTGACGACAGACCAAGGTCAGGAAGACCAAGGGTGACAACCCAAGCACAAGATCGATACATCAGGCTGCGACACCTCCGAGACCGCACTACCACAGCCACGTCTACAACCACACAGATCCCTGGGGTACGCAAAATAACAGATCAAACGGTACGCAACAGACTGATGGAGGCTGGACCTTTTGCACGAAGACCTGTTTGACGTCATGTATTGACCCCACGTCATCTGGCGGACCGTCTGCTTTGGTGCCAAAAGAGGGTTAGATGGGCACGTGCAAGGTGGAGAAATGTACTGTTTACTGACGAGTCCCGTTTCCTACTCACACGTGCTGTTGGGCGCGCACGTGTCTACAGACGTCGGGGTGAACGTTACGCCCCCTACTGTGTGCAGCAGGTTGTCCCATTTGGCGGCGAGAGTTTCATGGTATGGGCCGGAATTCTTCACGGTGGTAGGACGCATCTCGTGCATGTGGCAGGTGCGTTGACAGGTGTGCGTTACAGAGACTTGATCCTACAGCCTTACGTTCTTCCTCACGTCAACGTTCATGGCGGACAGTTCCAGCAGGACAACGCTCGACCGCATATGGCACGTGTTTGTCAGGACTTCTTATACCACAACAACATCCAGACATTACCTTGGCCAGCCCCGTCACCAGATTTGTCCCCGATTGAGCATCTGTGGGACGAGTTGGATCGACGCGTTCGCAGAAGGAGTCCACCGCCCCAAACACTTCCGGCGCTTCTTGATGCACTTCATCATGAATGGCAGCACAGCGTGTTATTGACAACTTGATTGCATCTATGGGTCGTCGGTGTCAAGTGGTGATTGAGGCACGTGGTGGGCACAACGATACTGACATTTTCTGTGCCCCTGTGACATTAACTGTATCGTGTTCGTGTGTCTGTCTAGGTGACACGATTAATGTTTGGAACATTGTGTACATTGATCTTCAAACAGTGTTTCAATTATGGTTTCCGTGTCCTATTTTGAAACAATCGCTTTTATTACATTTTGAAAGTCATTGTCAAGTTGCTTTTTTTAAAGAGTATATATAGCGCTGGTATCCAGTTCGAAGAACTGCTCAAAAGCGCTTCATTTGAGTCTACACAAAAAGAGACATTACACAGCTAGGAAAACTCAAAGCCACAATACTCCAAGAAAGATTTGGTGAAAAGATAGGTTTTGAGTCTTGATCGGAACAAAGTAGGACTGTCAATGTTCCTGATATCCAATGGCAGCCTATTCCACAGCTCAGGGGCAACTTTGGCGAAACTCCGACCTCCAAAAGTCGCCGTTCTAACACTAGGCACAGAGAGTAGGGACTGGCAGCTTGATCTGAGAGATCTCCCAGGCACTACTCTTCAAGAAGCTCGCTGATATAATTAGTAGTAGTAGTAGTAGTAGTAGTAGTAGTAGTAGTAGTAGTAGTAAAGATGGAGAAATCATTTTTCTGGCACCGCGAGAGAGTCTGCGAGGTCGGAGAGTTCGGGATAATCGAAAAGAGAGTATGACAGGTCCTGAGATTGGACAGTTCAAGAGAGTCGGACAGTTTGGGAGAGTCGGACAGTTCGGGAGACTTGGCGAGAGTCGGAGGGTTCAGGCACAGGAGTCCGTATCTAAAATTAGACGCCCTCATCGTATCGTTTTGTAATTCTTTAAAACACATCATACTATTGTTTGAACGCTCCATTATTTTTCAGGAATGGAGAGTTGCTTGTCAACTGTACATTATCTTGAAGCAGCATTTGAATTTTTCAAATATTTTCAACTACAGAATATTTTGTCAAAGTGTAAAAGTAGGGATGAGTTTTAAGTAGGGGAATATCCCCGTAACTCTCCATTCCTTAAAAATAATCGGCCTCTGCTCGAATATTTTTATGGAATGGAGAGTTACTCGGACATTCCCCTCTACATAATTGTCAGCCGTCCCAGTTGTCAGACAGATCACACCATGATTAGTCAAGGTTGGCTGGTCAAGCAATAGGTACCTGTTTACCTTTCGTTAAAGTGGAACGCACCAGAAAACACACGTTTTGGAGAATTTACAGGATAGGTTTATTATGCACTTTTAATCGTCAAATCGTACTAGAAATTAAACTTTTTGAAGTATTCACCAGAAATCACACATTTTGAATTGTTTACAGGATATATCTATTCTACTTTAATGTGGAATATATTTCACTATTAGCACTAAAACAGCAGAAATGTTATCATTTGACCTAAGATATACCATAATCACATGATTAGAAAGACACAACATACACACATTTTAAAGTATTTACCAGAAATTGCATATTTTAAATTATACAGGATATATTTCATTATATTAGTGCATAAGACACTCTATACAGAATATCACGGATCACAGTTCAGTACAATATCTGTTTTCAGTGTGTTGTCTGGCTTCTGGTTTTTTTAGAGTAGGTGAATCCATCAAGGATTTCTTAGGGGGTGGGGGGGGGGGGGGGGTTCTTCTCTGAGACTCAGTGAACTCACCTCTGCCTATACCAGCCATAGTGGTGATACCTTCCTGACTTAGACTTCATGTTGGTTGGTTGGTTTGTTGTTAAATGCCGCACTGAGCAATGTTCCAGCGATATGACCGCGGTCTGTTAATAATCAAGGCTGGACCAGGTAATCCAGTGATGAATATCATGAGCATCGATCCACGCAATTGGGATCAATGACATTCATCAACCAAGTCAGCGAGCCTGACCACCCGATCCTGTTAGTCGCCTTTTGCAGCAAGCATGGGTTGCTGAGGATCTGTTTTACCCCACATCTTCACGGGTCAGAGACTTAATGTAATATGGTTTGGTACCTATAGTACATGAGATGGAGAAGTTTCATCTATTTAATGAAAATAATGCAAAACAAACTCAACGGTAAAAATGTTTTTATTAATCTTCACTGAGTTTCCTATATTCTACATCATTGAAAAAACTATTTTATATCGTTGCTAATCAAACACACGACCCGACAGAGATCAAACGCAGTTTACAAACACATTCAAATTCTGCTTAATCTGTATCACTTAACGAGCTTGAGTAGGTTACAGTGGGAGTAGACTAGATATTCGCTAATCTATTTGGCCATCTCTTAAAACCAGCATGGGTTGCTGGAGACTAGTCAATGTTCGCACATTGCCATTTAGAAAGTGGTCAAACATCACAAATTTTATATTTGGGATAACACTTTCTTAGTAAAGTACAGATACTCCTGCTTTTTGGAGTTGAGTCCCGTCCAAGATTCGAACCCAGACTGCCAGAGTGAGGCACCTAATCGCCAGCACACAAAGTCAGCGATCTAACCCACTCAGCTACCAAGGCTTCCCATAAAACCCAAAAATGAAAGTCTGACAACTGGTAGTCCAGATCACATACTTTGTGTACCCCTCTGACAAGTGTAAATTGGCACGGCTCCCATTGCCGAAAGCTATGAAAACAATGCCATTAGGAAAGTGGTCAAATGTAACAAATGTAAGTCTATGTCACCCAGACCGCCTCCGTGGTCTTGTGGTAGAGCGTCCGCCCGGAGAGCGGAAGGTCCAGGGTTCGCGTCATACAAAAAGACGTTAAAAGATTGTACTTGTTGTTACCCTGTCGGGCGCTCGGCATTAAGTGGCTAAAACAAGGACTGGTCGGCTCGGAGTCAGTATACTGTGTCTGAGTGGGGTATTCATGTTAAACTGCGGCATGGTATCTCAGTGAGCTAGCACTATAAATCGGCATCAGTCCGGACTAGTACAAGCAGCCACACACACACATACGTGCATGCACGTCGCTATATAAGTGCAATAATCTTGGACGCGACGTTAAACCCCATTTCACCTCACCTATGTCACCCAGAATCGCCAGCGGGGTGTAAATACAAATAAAGTCTCACTTCGAGACACACAGACAAGCACATGGAAGACTTGTTGGTCCTTTTAATGTGCAAGACATTCTTATCTCCTCAAGTAGGCATTCTGTTACAGGACAAAACGTAAAACAAAGTTTGGACAATATTTATAGTTTTATTCCAATCTGTGTAAGAGTTAAATAAAAATGTTCATTACACAACCAATTAGGGTGAAACATGTTCGATGAGGTACAAACCTATTGGCATGTCCTGTATAGCACTCCAGTGCCCCATTCCACGAAGCAGTCTTAGCGCCAGTCTTCTTTAACATTGACTTACGCCAGCGCTAGCATCACCTCGTGGAACGAGTATCAGGTTATAATTTGCACAGCATACATGTGGTGAGTGAGTTGGGTTTAACGTCGCTTTCAACAGCTTAAAGTGGGAGGAAAGCCCGAAGTGATGCAGGTCTCAGACATTTATCACTTCGGCGAAACCCACAAGCACAGGTATGGCGCTGACAAACCTAGAAACATAATTGGGGCGAACCGGGATTTGAACCCACAATTATAGGTTTCTGGCGTGCCCAAGGGACGCACCTCTGCACAGTGACTCGCAGCGCCTAAGACGATCGGGCCACCCGTGCCCCCGCAGCATACATGTAGGTCATGTATGGGACGTATACTCCATAAGTTGAATTCTTGTTATAAATGAGCTCAGCTCTAAGTAAAATATTGCAAAACATCAGATCATCAAAATAAAACAATCCTTTCCCCTGCCTCAACCATTCATGCAGCAGTTGTTCCATTAAACAAATCATTTTGATTTAAGAATTGACTTCAATATATCTTGCAGTTATGGAGGAATAAACATCAGAATGTCTGTGAACACTTTAAATAAATAAGCTTATCAACAAATATTGAAGTCAATTCTTAAAATGAAATACATAATAAATAAAAACTTCACCGACTGCTTATTTTACCATCAACACAAAAACAATACAAACTCAGTGACATCGTTCAGCCCAATAATGCAACAAAAGCATACAAAAACTGCTCGGTTAGCCAATCAAATGCCACAGATATTTGTATGAAATTAACTGCAGGGGGATAGTATCCTGTTTGTCAACACAATAAACCTATATCATGATCATAATTATTAGCGGAAAAAATAGGGGTGAAACGATACAACGGTGCACCGATGTCAGTCAAATTTTGCAAGATGTGTTGTTATTTGCGTTTCAAGTTCACTAATACAAATATCCACTACAAACACGTGTCTACAGCTAGCTTTTCCTTTTGAACCTGCTCTGAAATATTAAAAGTCAAGAAGTTACCATGCGATGTGAAGTACATATGGGTATTGCAATACATATCGTATCATGACAGGTTACGAATCGTGACCTTTTCGTTACCATTTCACCCCAAGTATATAACACCAGACACCTGACCAGCATGCTCAGAGGACACATTACCTGGTTAACAGATGAATGAGCATTCAGACTGTATTCTCATCTCCCTCAGGAATATACTTCAATATAAACATGTAACACTTCAGAGGGACTTAGGACTTTGAGAGCCTCAAAATGTGGGGAGATGACAGTAGTAAACATACTTCTATTGTTTGATTTTGTTTTTGTTTTTTGTTGTTTAACGCCGCACTCAGCAATATTCCAGCTATATAATGGTAGTCAGTAAATAATCATGTCTGGACCCGACAATCCAGTGATTGACATCATGAACATCGATCCACACAAATGGGATACGATATGCATCTACCAAGTCAGCGAGCCTTACCACCCCGATCCCGTCAGTCACCTTTTACGGCAAGCATGGGTTGCTGAAGACCCATTCTACCCTGCATAATCATGGGTCACATGCTTCTATGCTAAAGTTGGGGCACCTCATGTGATATCAGTACAATGCAATTACATTTATAAAAGTTACTACTTATTCAGCACGACAGCAGACCATGACCTTGGTAGCACCCCAAGGCATTCCTACTGAGAAGGGTCAGTGAATGTTTTTAATGGATGGTTTGCATATGGACTTGAAGCCTTGCAAGAGTAACTGCTGTATTGATGTTATGGATCCTTATTTCATTCTTCATACAAACTTCATCCATGATGATGCTCTCAGATATATTTCAATTCACAATGTACTAAGAAGTCTCGGATAGATGACACTATTTATAGACAGCAACTTCTTGTCACAATGTTTCAGAGCTACTTCTTGCGCCTTCATCAGGTGACATTAATACATGACACTTTTTATGGATAGTAACTTTTTTTATTCTTTGGCAAGATGTTTCAGAGCAACTTTTGCTCCTTCATCAATATCTTTCTTGAAGTCTGTCTTCCTTCATACTGTTATACAGTACATTACCAAGTTCCCCTCCTCCTTCACGCAGTGGATGGAACATGTTGGAGCATAGACATGAGTTTCATGTGACCTTCTTTCACAGTCAAGACAGCAGCCTGTTCCTGCTTCTGAAGATCAGGTGACACAGTGTCTACACAGCAGCCTGTTCCTGCTTCTGAAGATCAGGTGACACCATGTCTACACAGCAGCCTGTTCCTCCTTCTGAAGATAAGGTGACACAGTGTCTACACAGCAGCCTGTTCCTCCTTCTGAAGATAAGGTGACACAGTGTCTACACAGCAGCCTGTTCCTCCTTCTGAAGATAAGGTGACACAGTGTCTACACAGCAGCCTGTTCCTCCTTCTGAAGATCAGGTGACACCGTGTCTACACAGCAGCCTATTCCTGCTTCTGAAGATAAGGTGACACAGTGTCTACACAGCAGCCTATTCCTCCTTCTGAAGATAAGGTGACACAGTGTCTACACAGCAGCCTATTCCTCCTTCTGAAGATCAGGTGACACCGTGTCTACACAGCAGCCCGTTCCTCCTTCTGAAGATCAGGTGACACCGTGTCTACACAGCAGTCTGTTCCTGCTTCTGAAGATAAGGTGACACAGTGTCTACACAGCAGCCCGTTCCTCCTTCTGAAGATCAGGTGACACCGTGTCTACACAGCAGTCTGTTCCTGCTTCTGAAGATAAGGTGACACCAAGTCTACACAGCAGCCTGTTCCTGCTTCTGAAGATAAGGTGACACCGAGTCTACACAGCAGCCTGTTCCTCCTGCTGAAGATCCTGCTTGAACTGTTCCTGGATCTGTGGGATCATGTCCGGGTTCTGGAACAGGTCAATGACGGTCATGGCCAGGGCCTTCCCCACAGACAGCGTGTAGCCCTGCGCCTCCTCTCTACCTGCAGAGACAAAACATCAGGACTATTATGTTGAACAGCAAGGATGAACCAAAACATCATTTGAATTTACCTCTCATGTTGGGAAGAGCACCACCTGTAATGGTGGTGAGGAGATGCATGTGAAACAATGGGAGCAGATGTTGAAAGCTGGCGGGCATGTTTTGGCTTATGTGGTCAAACACTGAGACAAAGGGTCAAAGTATTGGGGGGATTTTGTTCCCGACGATTGAACATTTTGCTTATTATTGGACTTTCACTTCAGCTGATTGGAAACATGGAGATAATCTGGGTTCCTGGATGCAACTATCAGTATCAACATCAGGGCTCGGTGTCCAGGATAGCGAGACACCCGTTGCACGGAAAACAACAATAGTAATTTGGATGTTGGAATAATGCTCAAACAGATACAAGTACAAACTAAGGACACTAGACAGTAAGTTTGACTCTTCCACATGATACACCCCTAAAATGTAATATGTGAAAAGAGGTTGTTAGACAAGCAGACGAAAATGTTCTACAATCCAGGAAAGTGGAACAACTAGAATTTCAGCCTCACCAAGATAATGTCTTGTTTTTTGTCTTGGCATAAAGACGTATATATACACTATACTCTATGTTTTTGGCGGTGGAGGTGACCAAACATGGAATGTTTCTGAAGGTAAGGTGAGGGAATATCGAAAGGTGGATCTCAACATGGATGACAAGCAGGCTCACTCTATTGACACTGAGTGGGCACACAATTTACAAATTAAACGTCAGCCTAGACTGATAATTGTGAAGTTCATCTCTTCTAAAGACAGAGAACATAAGGGAACACAGTGAAAGATAATCTAAGCCAAAATAGTGACATTAGAGTTTCCTGATTGTACCCAGTCTGTCAGCAAGACGAGGTGAGAGTTGGGGAAGTATCTGAAAACGTACGGTGATAAAGGCGACAAGTGCTTCATATCGTACAACGACCTAATAGTGAATAATACTATGTATGTCTGGGATTGGAATAAAAGTTTCCATGCAGAAGTTGGTAGAAAACGGAACCTAATGGCACCCACCACATTCTTTAAAAGCCCAACTTGTCTGGGGGCACAGGTGGCCCAGTCGTCTAAGGCACCGCGATTCTCTGTGCATCACTTTAGAGGCGGTCACTTTAGATAAAGAGCATGATCAGAGAAATTTGTCTTTCACTGTTAGTTAGTGTTGGTAGCCATAGCCAATAGCTGGGATGTGTTTTAGGTGAGTTTTTTTTTAAGCTGGAAAATTGTTTTGGGGTCGTTTCCACACAATGATCCAGAAAGTAGGAGGGAGGGAGGTAAGTTGGTCCGAAGTGTCTTGGACCAATTATTTTCCAGAATAGTCCAAATATTAACCAATCTGAATGCTCATGGAATTGGCTGCCCATACCCACAATGCATGAAACATTATATCCTAGCTTCCATTGATTGCCTGGTTCACTCCATGTACAGGAGATATGTCCCACATGGTGGCCACACGAGGTACTGACTTTGTGTGATCAGAATATTCTGTAGCCTGCATTAAATCTGCGCTTTGCAAGTTCAGATACTGAGGATTTTGTCAGTTTATTTCTTGTTTAATTCTGCACTCTGTAAAATTCCAGCTATACAACAACGGTCCATAAATAATTAAGTCTGGACCAGACAATCCAGTGATTGACAATCATGAACATTGATCTACACAAATGAGATACAATGACAAGCATCAACAAAGTCAACGAGCCTGACCACCCAATCCCGTTAGTCGCCTCATACGACAAGCCCAGTCACCTCTTACGCCAAGCATGGGTTGCTGAAAAAGTATTTTAACCCTTCACGGGTCCAGATACTGAGGAAATGTCTTGCAACTCTCTGTGGCTGTGTGATGTCCTATTCATGAACAAGAGCTAAAAAAAAATTACTTAATAAAAATAAGTTCAATGAAAACTGAGGTAACCAGTAACCTACCTGACATAGCATCACAGACCTCCAAGAATCATAATGACATATTTCGGCTACATTGGACTCGCAATGCGTATTACTGACCTCCATTTCCAATGTTTAAATTTATTGCTGCAATAACTTGCATCAGTTAATATCCTGATTGTTACATGATATTTACTTTTCACCAGCAGAATGTTGGAGTTTCATATGTCAAAAAATATCCTGCATACAATCTGTACCAAAGTGCTACGCTTGTCATTCTTATAATTTTAAGTATATATGGTGGAACCTGCAACTAAAATAACACGATATTGGAATATAAAATTCCTGATAAAATAATAATATCAGATACAATTTCTTCCGACCATTGCATCAAATTTCTTTAAAGTGGTATCACTGGGTATGTTTTAACTGAATCACCAGTAGATTGGGAGGAAATGTGTGCACAGCTGATTGCTATTTCCGGCTTAGTTTACGAGAAAATACACACGGTAATCTTAATCTCTGCATATAAAAGAATACCTTAGAGAGCAGGAAATACATTATAAATGGTAAATCATCATGTCTAGTGATGTTTTATATCAAATTTCATACTTTTATTGACCAAGTTTGTTATAGATCTACCTGTTTATTCACCTGAAGGGATACGATGTGTTGTTGTTTTTTTAAAGCGCATATTTATACTCGATAAATCTTTTGTTACACTATGAATCATATAAACTTTGATTCAAATCTTTTTTGAAACCCTAAAACGTGCAAGGTAGATTGTGTTAGGTAGGCAGAGCATGTATACTGTTTTGTTGACCATCTACCACCTACGACTCGACCTTCGTTAAACGATCATCTATAACGCTTATCAATTATTTGGACCCCGAAGGTACTGTTGTAGCGAGGGATCACTGAACCTACCTGCGGCCTTGGCAAAGTCTACTGAGTGTCCACTGGCTGTTGTCCCGAAGTGGAACTTGGGGTGTATACTGGGTACGACATGTGACACGTTGCCCATATCCGTCGAGCCTCCCTGCTTGGCGATCTTGGCCGGGTCTTGCTCAAACTGGATTCCAACTTGACTGCCGTTTGTTTCGTACAGCGCTGCCAGGATATTGTTGCTCATCAGAGCTGAGTATGGCTTGTCATCAAACCGACACTCCACCTGGTAGAAGGAGGGAAAGAGGTTGAAGGAAGCTCTCAAACTGCTTACCAAAAACTGACTTATCGGGATCTCTGTCAATACGGACAAACTGACAGATGGATCCCTGACAACACATTCAAATTTAACAAAAAATTAAAGCATTGATGCAGGTGAGCCAAGTATTAAAGCATTTTCTGATTATTACCCACGTTATAAGGAATCATGTTTTATTTTCCTGAAACTAGTTCTTTTAAGGTATTGTATGTTAAATGAAACTCACATACTCTTCACGAGCTCAAACAAGAACTTGTTAGAATTGACATATTGTTTCGGAAGAAAGTATCAGTTCTAAAGCTGCATCTTGTTGATGGTACTCATTAATCTTGCCTCAATCTTACACTGTTTAAGTTTGTCTTGTGAGATTACATTCTGTAAAAGATGAGGTACATAGCCCAGGGGAGATAACTCATTGTGAAACGCGATGGGCAACTACTGCTACTACTACCTCCTCTATCACTACTATGACTACACCACTACTGCCACTAGTAGGGCTTCAATTGGTCCAAATTTATGGATTTGAAAAAACAGTTGGTATACACATTTCAACACATAACTTCCTTATTGTTTTCAATTCACAACAAGTAATCTGTATATCAACTAGTGGTTCGACGACACACTGGTGCATCGGTATATCATGATTTTTTATCTCCTGATACAAGTAACGATCACAGCCACACATAAATTAAAAAATATTGATTCCTAAATTAAATGTTTGCTTTAATAGCTGTTACAACAAACAAACAGTAATAAGAAGTGAAAACGTAAAATAAATTCATCCATTGTGCCATCATCGCAACTGGCAGTCTCTAATCACGACAAACTTTAGTGTGTCAGCTTTGCAGGGTACGAGGGCAAGATGGTCGGGCTAAAAAACATGCTAACTGTAAATAATCCTGTGTGTGAAAAAAACGACATACGCACGACAAAAAAGAACAAATGCAAGTATCATGAGACGTAAAGGATTGTGAGCATGGTATCGTGATACATAACGGATTGCACAGATGATGAATCGTCCCATCCCCAATATGAACTATATAATAAATTGTTATTAAACCCACGTAAACCTACATTTTCATTATTGTTGTTTTTCGTGTATGACCAGCATGTCAGTCAAGACTTTTTACAGCCAGTACCAAAATGTAGTTGCCATCAGACATTTTCCACTATCACCAATCATTTTATGAACTTTTTTGCCAAAAAAACTGTTTTTGTAACTGAGCGACTACCATGACCAAGCTGATGGATTGTCAGCAGCAGGAAGTCGACAGTGAATCCAAGCTCTTACTTGAGTTGTTGATGACAAAACAGTCATCCAATGAAATTACATAACAGAAAGGAATGCTTTAAGATTATCCAAGCAAATTCAGTTTGGGTATATATATTTTGTCAAAATATTCAGCGAAATACCATGTTAATTCTGAGTGACTATTTCTCCAACAATGACTCAGACAGAACAACCATGAATGCCTAACTAAAGTTGTGTAACAAGACATAAATTTGTTTGTTGTTTAACCCCGAACTCAGCAATATTCAAGCTATATCACAGCAGCCTGTAAATAATCGAGTCTGGACCAGACAATCCAGCGACTGGCGTCATGAGCATCAATCTACCAATTTGGATATGATGACATGCATCAACGAAGTCAGTGAGCCTGGCACCTGATCCCATTAGTCGCCTCTCAGGACAAGCATGGGTTGCTGAAGACCAATTCTAACACGATAAAACAAGACATGAACTTCACATTTGCTGGTTTATATTACGGGAGCTTTTGTGGCAATATTAAGTCTCACCGTGAAGATGTGTCATTGTAAATTCGTGAACTTCACATTTGCTGGTTTATATTGCGTGAGCATTTGTGACAATATTAAGTCTCATCGTGCAGATGTGTCATTGTAAATTCGTGAACTTCACATTTGCTGGTTTATACTGCGTGAGCATTTGTGACAATATTAAGTCTCATTGTGCAGATGTGTCATCATGGTCATTGTAAATTCGTGAACTTCACATTTGCTGGTTTATATTGCGTGAGCATTTGTGACAATATCAAGTCTCATCGTGCACATGTGTTTTTGTAAATTCATTGTGACAAGTAGTACCTGAGTATTACCTGATACCTGATTTCATTACCTGAAACACATGTGGTTAAATGTATCATATCAACTGGCCATGTCGGCACGGGATTGCAACATAGTGAAGACAAGTAGAGTGACCTCCCCTTAGCGAGTACTTGAGTCCTCAATGACAAACTCAAGTCTGGCTGAAACCAACTTGGCCTAGAGTACTCAAGTTCGAAATTCACACTAGTCCTAAAGTCTGAAAATACGATATTGTGCTGTGGACAAATAAAATTCTAGTGATGGTAGTCCTCATTCAGAACTTGAAGTCTGATATTCTGAACGACTTCTCAATGTTTTCATTTCGCTACAATTGTAACTAAATAAAACTGACAGAAAGAGTAAGCTAAGTAAACATGCGAGTGAAATTAGGTTAACACTTTGCCTCTGCACTAGTTTTAAAAAAGACAAATTCCGGAAGCTGACATCAGGCCTCAAGCTTTCGTAATATCAGCACAAAATTGTGTGCACACTAACAAATACCTAGTGACTCACATTTAGTAACTTTCTAGTTGTGACTCTAAGACACTCACCGTACAGCCGGTGGCCTGAGCTGCTCCGTGTACACAGGCCTCGAACTTGGCCTTCAGGAATACTAGTTCCGGGTCCGTGGGAGCCCTGATCATGTATTGCAGCTCCGTGAACTCAGGGATGATGTTTGGCTTGGCTCCCCCATTAGATATAACACCTAACATTGAAAACAGCATGTAGTTATCTGCAGCAAACTGATTTAAAAAAGTTAAAGAATTATTTGAATCAACAATTGATTAACAATACCAAATTTTGAATTACATTATCATAATTACATAGGCAAAGGATTGTTGTCTATGATAAATTGATGACGTAGGCAGTATATTAATTGCATATCAACAATTTCAACCTATTTTGTTTCAGTGATTGAATGTTTGTTTCATATTCCATTCATATTTCAGCTCTGTAAATGATCAACTCTGGACCTGGCAAGCCAGTGATTGATAGCACGAGCACAGATCCTCCCAGTAATGGTCCCCAGTCAGATGGTTGTTACCTGTCTGGCTCGTAGCATTTAGGGGCTAAAACAAGGACTGGTCAGCTCGGAGTCAGTATACTGTGTCTGAGTGGGGTATTCATGTTAAACTGCAGCATGGGATCTGTGGGCTAGCACTTTAAATCAGCATCAATGCAGACTAGTACAAGCAGCCACACACACACAAGACACACAAGACACACAGGACAACACAAGACACACACACACACACACACACACACACACACACACATATATATATATCATTTGATTTTTCTATCCTGCTCTTGACTTTAAATCATTCTAAAATATTCATGCATGTGTTTGCTGTATAAGTGTTAACACCTCACCTCACCTTACATCGCCTCACCATACATCGCCTCACCTCACCTCACATCGCCTCACCTCATCCCCTCACCTCACATCGCCTCACCTCATCCCCTCACCTCACTTGGCCTCACCTCACCTCACCTCACATCGCCTCACCTCACCTCACCTCACCTCACCTCACCTCACCCCACCTTACCTCACATCGCCTCACCTCACCACAACCAGATCTTACAACCAGGACAGGACACTGTCAACCTCTCTGCCGTGGAATCTCACAGGGTATTGTCTTAGTAAATAAATATTCTCTGAAACAGATCATCACTTTTATTTTCTGTGTGTGTTGTCCTTACCATGGATCCTCCAGGATGGCTTGATCTGCTGCCTCAGACAGGAGATGTTCTGGTAGCAGAGAACGGCAGCATCGAGGGCGTTCACCCCATTCCAGGGGAAGCTTGCAGCGTGAGAAGCTCGGCCTTGGAACTGAATGGTAGCTCTAAATGTGCAACACGAGTGAAACTGAATAATTGTTTTGATTATTTTACGTTTACATAACACCAGTGATAAGGGTAGGAGGTTATTAAGAAGTTGTTTTTGCAACGTTTCCTTGTTCATCACACCAACTTCAAAATGCAACTCAAAGAAGTTAATTGATATGGGTAGAAAGACTGAGGTGGTGAACGTCAGGGATTTATCTGGGATTCTAAATTAAGTTCCCTTGGCAGGTAAATTGAGAAAAAAATGTGATATTGTTTAAAATTGGATATTTTTACTGTACTTTTTTTCGTCATTTGCTGACTTGGGGCCAAATATCGGCTTCTCAGTAAATCTCAATCTGAGCTGGTCTCAATAAATTCCTGCAGGTCTTAGAGGTTTACCACTACCATGAGACAATGAGCACTGACAAACATAGAAACATTATCAGAGCAAATCTGTGATTTCAAGCCCAGAATCAAAGGTTTCAGGTATACACTAATGAAAACAAACTTAATGAACTTATAACTGTGATAACAAATATAAACTTGTATCAACCATGTAATAGAGATTCTAAACAATACTGTTTCTGCTGACTAGTGATATTGAGAAAGTGACAAGAGCTGTTCTGGTGTACACTTGTGTACAATACACATATCCTCAGTAGGGCTGTAACAATTCACCAATACCTACGATAACATCGATACATAGGTACACACGATACTGGAATTGTCAGTTTGTGAGAATGCAATACACTATAAATAGAACAGGAACTAATAGAGTTACTTCCCTTTGTGGCAGAAGTAGAATAGCGCCACATGTAAGCATGGAAGAACACAAGGACGTGGTAGCTGAAGACACACCGACTAACTGTTACATATAATAATCATCCCTTCATTTAAAACTGTTTTGTTCTTGTGGTTTTTCTTTGTTAAATTTTCTCATAAAACAGTAGTGAGTGAGTGAGTGAGTATGGTTTTACACCGCTTTTAGCAATATTCCAGAAATATCACGGCGGGGGACAACAGGAATGGGCTTCACACATTGTACCCATGTCGGGAATCGAACCTGGGTCTTCGGCGTGACAAGCGAACGCTTTAACCACTAGGCTACCCGAAATAAATGTACGAAGAAAGGTGTTTTGGAGCTGTAATTCAGTGATTTCAGAATTTATCACTACGGTATTTGATGTGTATTGTGATACCGGTAGTATCGTCAGTTGGTATCATGATACTAATTGTATTGCAAGATACCAGAGATACTCAGCTCTAATCCATAGTGTACTTACTGGTTCATGGCTACCATGACAGGCCTGGGGAGATTGCACTGGGAGGGGTGCGCCATCATGGCCACATCCACACCACTGAAGGCCCCCGCTCGGATCAGGTCAACCTTGCCTCCCCCTCCCTCCTCCGCCGGGGTGCCCAGCACGGTCAGCTGTGTAACACGTACAACACTTGTGTCACTCACATCCTCAACAGAGAGTTGCCTCCCCTATACCAGAAACATCATTTCTGCAATTGCGGTCAAGTGTACCAGAAGTATGGGTTTCATTAATGCATTTTGTGCCTGAAGTCAAATATTTGATTACATTTAAGCTGATAGTGTCTTAATTTAATATCCTTATCTATATTCAATTTTCTTGTATTCCTTGCCTTGCCAAGAGGTTTTCCAGAAGCCTCCATCGCTGCTTTGGCTCCAAGAGCCGTTGCCACGCCGACCTCTGCTATCAGGTTGTGTCCACAAGCATGGCCCATCCCAGGCAGGGCATCATACTCACACAGCACTGCAATATTAGGCCCTCCATTGTCAGTACTCCCATGGGTTGCCTTGAAGGCTGTGGCAACCTTGAAACTCCTCTCTACAGCAAACCCATACTTCTCAAGCAGATTTGTGAGCACCTCATGAGCATGGAATTCTTCAAAGTTTAGTTCAGGATTGTCATAGATTTCTTTGCTGAGGGCTTTGAGATCTGGATATGCAGCATCAATGGCTTTGCATGCAGTGGACTTTAGATCCTCCATGTCGGCAACCACTCCAGGCTATTGCAGAAAGATGTGCTGAAATAGTACACTGAAATAACAGACAATTGTGGGCAAAATATTCCTGAATGCATATCAGTATGTGACACCAATGCCATCCTGTTGGTGATAGTTAAACATCATAAGGACTAGGCCTGGGACTGGTAACTCGGGTACCCGGGTCGGATGGGTACTGAGTAGGACCCGGGTACCCACAGGACTACCCGGACCTGTGGTTAGTCACGTGATTATATTGTTTAATGGCAAAAATTATCTAGAACTATGGTGACCCTTTAAGTGATAAATATTCTCATTTCTTTCTGACTTTGCACACATTCCTTCTGACTTGATATGTTTGCATAATGATAAAACATCAGTCAACGTCAGTGTATGCATGACCAGATCGGATTATATGTGTATCTAAATTTATTTTGACAGGAGTACGGTCAAACTATTCCCAATCGGACATGTTTTACCTATCTCTTGAGCCCTACAGTGGGTACCCAGGTAGGGTTGGGTAATAGGGGGGTGTTTAAATTTGGACTCGTCCCATCCCTAATAAGGACCAATCAAACACTGTGGGACACTCTCCTGAACACTTCAAGACCCTTGACAATTTTCATCAATCATATAATTCCACTACTCCATACATCAAAATTCATTCTTTCCGTCATAAAAACAACTTCAAAGCACATGTTCAAGTTATACATAAATATTTAAGACAATATACTTTGGTATCTATTAAAGCTGGGACTGGTAACTCGGGTACTCGGGTCGGGTGGCTACGAAGTTGGACCTGGTTACCCACAGGACTACCCAGACCTGTGGTTAGTCACGTGATATATTGTTATATGATCAAAGTTCAATATAAGTGTATGGTTACACTACAAGTCACTAATGTTCCCATTTCATTCTGACTGTAAATGCATAACTTCTGAGTTTCATGGTTGAATGAAGATAAAGCTTCTGTGTTTGCATGAGCAGCTTGTTGCGTACATGTATCTAAATCCTTTTGGCCAGAGCTCCTGTAAAACAATTCCTAACTGGACTTTTTTTAACCCAACTTTGAGATTTTCTGTTGGAACCCGGGTAGGGTCATGTAATTTGGGGTAGGGTACGTGGGTAGTAAATCTGGACTCGTCCCAGCCCAAGTATCAAAATGGCTTGAAAGTTTATTTGTTTGTTGTTTAACGCCACACTCAGGAACATTCCACTTATATGATGGCGATCTATAAATAATCGGGTCTGGATCAGACAATCCAGTGATTGACATCATGAGCATCCATCTATACGATTGGGACACAATGACATGAATCAAACAAGTCAGTGAGCCTGACCAACCGATTCCATTAGTCGCCTCTTACGACAAGCAGAGTCACCTCTTACGGCAAGCATGGGTTGCTGAAGATCTATTCTATCCTGCATCTTCACGGGTATCCAGTATGGCACAAGACAAGTTAATTCCACAAACCCAGCTCCAATGCAAGACATGCACTTGACTTGACTTGAGTTTGTTAACCTGTTGACGAGGGAAGCGTGCAACTCCCTTTTCCTAGGGTACATTTGTGCATTCTGATTTTGGTCAGTGTATATTTCAGTATCAGCTTATATATACAGAAAGGTAGGTTGGCCTACCTGAGCAGCTCCTGGGCAACCCTGTACGACCCATTTTAGGTGGTACGACAAACAGTGAGTATTTGAAAAATACTACTTCCCAGAGACAAACAGGATGGTAAATCAACCAGTTTGGCTAATGATGAAATTTTCAAATGAATACGCACCTTGGTGTTACCACGGACTTGTATAATATATAGGTCCGTGGTGTTACTTGTTGATTTCACTTCAACTTGAAATGCGACTTAAGTTCTGAGTTAACAAGGTTACGAACAGTAAGGTGACCTAGACTAGAACTTCCCGTAAGTCACGTTTGGCCGTGACAATCTAACACGAAGTTAAAACCTTGACTGAACGTCGTCTGCAAATGTTCAGATGTCCATGTGTTTTGAATATGACGCGTGATGTTCCTTGTGAGTAATAATTTGTGTTGGAGGTAATACGTATGACAATAGCAGATCCATGTATTATATCTGCTTTTAATTAAATACAGCACCAAATTTCAATTCTATGTCATGATTAACTGGACCTGCCTTTACACCTGTGGAGATGGACTAAACCGCTGTAAACCCTTTCCCAGCTGTCGCTCAGGCTCCTCACAGCGATGGCCCGTTCGAGGAGCTCTCTATACTATACCGAGAGTGTAACGAAGGTGTCACGCGCTGGGAAGGAGCTTGGCTGTCGCTGTTCAAAGGGGAGTAACTCTCAATATTATGCTATCTTGTTGTCAGAACAAAATATGTGCCAGAAGTCGGATCGAGCCCCATCATGAAAATTGTTTGATCAGGTTGATGAGTTTTTATGTCCCATTGTTATTTATGTAAAAAATCACTTTTAGATGAGGTACTCGTAAAATTAGAGGTGAAATTATAACAAAAACGTGGCATAAATGCAATTCGCATTTGTTTTCAAATACTCAATAAAACGCGCAAATATGAACAGGCATGTTTTGCTCCCATTAGAATTTATACGCAATTGTACTCAGTATATCATCAAAAGGGTGCAAACATTCGTGAAGAACTCGTGTAATTTCGTCATGGGTCTTAGACCAGGCCTCTGCCCTTCTCGAAAATATATATCATCAACCATGTTTGTGAGGAGAAATGAAGATACAATCAAATGAATGCTCTAGATATTGAGTATTTATTCACATCAGTTACATTGGGTATTTGATCGTTATTTTAGCCTATTCAATCTATCTTTATTCTCTTGGATTAAGTCTGTTGGGTATTGTTAAACCAACGGGTAGACATTTTAAAACATAATTGCTGTTTCGGGTAACTTCTAATTTTCTTCTATTCAAGCGCTGCTCTAGTGCCGCATGACCTCACAGCAGCGATACATGTCTCACTTGCAGCAAGCGAGAGTTATCCCTTTTGTGCATTATTCACTGTAGAAGAGTTTATGTACAGGTGAAGCATGCATTCGATCAGTAAATATATCGATGTGTAAGATATCCGAGGACACAAACTGAACAGATTTCTTTGGGTAATATACGCACAGTGGCCTTATACTTTTTTGCTTTTTCAACAAATTCATACGCATTTGTAAGCAAATAAATCACAATGAATTGAGTTATGGTGATTCAGTTGGCGTATTTTACGTAAACGTGCAATGAAGCTCTGGACAAAACAATCTTACAACAATGTTTGAAAGAGTCGATTCAAGGGCTCATAAAATCATCAGACCAAGGGCCATGGTCGTCATTTGAGACGCGTGGGAACGACGCTGACGGATATTCTCGTTCGAGTACTACTCAACATTTGATAAGGATATTGTGATATCATACTGTCACGAAACTAGAGGACACCAACTGATTTAGAATGAAGCTGAGCACGTTTCATTTCCTTGTCCAGAAATATAAAATATAGAATTCTGTGCGCATGCAAACATATCCAGGAAATCAGTCGGGGAACAAATAAAACGACATTTGAGCAGATACTAGTACCTGGATACCTGCGGTTTAATAATAATAATAATAATAATAAGATGAAGAAGAAGAAGAAGAAGAAGATGTTTTCGAATTGTTGATGTGTGTTTTTCTTCTGTATTAGTGTATATATCTTTGAGAACACACGCTCACTTATATTCAAGAAAGACCACAGTATCCAGAATATTACCCTTTTTTTGTTTAACGCCGCATTCAGCAATATTCCAGCTATATGACGGTGGTCTGTAAATAATCGAGTCTGGACCAGACATTCCAGTGATTGACATCATGAGCATCGAGCTACGTAATTGGGAAACGATGACATACATCAACCAAGTCAGCGATGACATGCATCAACTAATCCCGTTTGTCGCCTCTTACGACAAGCAAAGTCGCCTCTTATGATAAGCATGGGTTGGTGAAGACCTATTCTACCCCGGATCTTCACGGGACCCGACTATGATGAAACCATGTACACACATTACCTAAGGTTTGAAATAATACCTTACGCTCTGTATTTGCTTCATTAATCATACATGTTTGACATTTCCATTGAAACGAGATTAAATGCACTGTGCTTTTTAACTGCTATAACTATGAATTGTTCAGTAGAAATATAACTCTAAACAACTGATAGTTATATCAGTGATAATGCACGCTGCACCTGAGCTCGTATTCCGTTACGCTGTATAAATATATATTGTACATATTTGATATTGATGTTAGAGATTCAGGCATGTATAGCTTTGACGTCGTTGCTGTCAATGTACACGTTCCTATCAGGAGAGGATCTCGTATATTTACCCAGTCTCATTGTGTACTGTCAATAACATATGTTGAAACTAACTGAATGTACTGATGTGCCAGCAAGATTGTACTCCATGATATAATTAAAATATTGTTCAAAGCGCCATTAAACAAAAGTCACTATCAATTGCAAATTCCACGATATCATCAACAGAAGGCAAATGGCCATATCTCGTAGACTGTTGCTTGTAGATTTACACATAGGTTCATCCATCAAGTCCCTTTGATCTTCAAAACAGCCGGTAAGTGTTAACTTAAAATGTCCACGATCACGTAACCTATTGTATCGCCCTTGTCACAGTTGTCCGCTACATATGCAGCGTCGATGGATCTACACTCAACATGTTGCTGATGGCGTTGGGATAACGACATCTGTCACAAATAACGCACAACTGTCAGAAGAACAGCTCGCACGTGTAAACAAATCCGTAGAAATCGGCACCTTTTTTGTGCAAACTGAAATCCCCCAAAGATCGTGGGCGTTGTTCGAACAAAGCGACCACGCCACCCGGTGTGATAATTCCACGTATCTCGTGGTTCGCTTCAGCGCTCAAAGAGATAATCATGTGTAAGTAACCGGCGCCATTCCGGAATGGGCTTATTAACACATTAACTTGCGGTAGGTGTGTTTTGAGAGGAAATACTTAGGGATATTCTCACATATTCCCAGTCTGCCTGCTCCCCATTATTCAATACTAAATTATTGTGGTTTGAAATTGATTTTCAAGCGTATATAATCTTGTTACATATACACATTTGCTTTATGTATTTAGTGTAATTTGATGTATCTGCATGTATATATGTTATAGTACATGGGTATCATGGGTGGCTCAGAGCTTTAGTCCAATCTGTTTTGTTTTTTAGACAAAATATTATAAAAATAGAAGACAGCTATCTATTTTTTTTTTATTAATATGGTACAGTAATATTATTTGATAAAATACAGTAAAGTACGAGTTTTGATTTTAATAAACGGAGTCCGTTTCGTTCTTGAATAAATGAAGTAGCGTGTTTAAGTATTTTTGACTTCGTGTTTTTGACCATCCCACACCACATACCCACCCCCACCCCCATGGCTTTCAATGGTTAAACAGACCATGGTGATGTATGCATTCTGTGGGACCCAAACTGACAGAAGGATGGATATCTATATAATCAATTATATTTACACCACGAGCACCCGATCTGTGCTTCAGCATTATTGAAAACGTCTCGGTGGTATTAAAGTTGATTAGCGTGGCTTGAGTGAGTGAGTGAGTGAGGTTTTACGCCGCTTTTAGCAATATTCCAGCAATATCACGGCGGGGGACACCAGAAATGGGCTTCACACATTGTACCCATGTCGGGAATCGAACCCGGGCCTTCGGCGTGACGAGCGAACGCTTTAACCATTAGGCTACCCGACCGCCCCAGCGTGGCTTGAATGCGTAATGAATACACGTGTACATCAACATAATGTTATTAATAATTTCATGGTTATATTATAAATATTTTGTGAATTCTACTAGATATGTCAACTAATTATGCGTTAAAATACCATTGTCTCGTTTTGCACCGTGCATGGGTTTCCTATCTCTAATATGAAACTGTGTTTAAATGTCTAGACCACGTGGAATTACTAGGTATGAGTTCGTTCACCAAGTGTCGATTATGTCATGTTACTCTGCTAGACTCTGCCTGTAATAATCTCCCGATTAGACAAGCACATTACGACGCTTGAAATGTACATAAGCATGATTGGATAAACCTTTGAAGTGGCCGGCTTATCGGACCCCCCGCGAAGCTTGAAATTGCCAATGATAATTCTCATGTTGCTGGTTAAACGAGTACAAATAGACACGGCCATTAATTTACCGAGTCCACACTTTTCCACGGTACAAGTACTTATTATCGTTATCACTCGCGCGAGGGGGAGGGGGAGGGGGGTCATTATCGCTGCCATAAATAGATCTGAAAACAAATACTGCTGGTATAGAAATAAAGCTATCTTTGAAGAAATTAAATAAACGCGATCCTCGAGATCAACAGGAGAAAAATAAATCTCGATGATCCTACAGAATGCAAAATATGGGACTGAAGACGTTATGTCAAACATTGTCTGTTTGACACATGCAGGCAATCGGGCACTCTTAGTTTAAAGGGCATTGGTACAACATTTTGTATGTACGAGTTGTACGAGCTTGTACACAACTGGTAGTTCCGTGTGAAATCCCCTTTAATAACGTAACAAATTGAAATATCTGTGACCTAGCAAAGATATCCTTTACAATGTCAATCTCACATTGTTTCGTTATAATTTTGTTTGGAGTAAATATTTAGCAGTATATTTATGAAATCCCTATTTTACGACAAACACGTGTATTTTTAGTTCTGTTGTATTTGTATCAGTACTGCCTCACGAGATGCAATATCGTTTCTCTGCATCAAGGATCCTAACAAAATCTCTTTTGTAAAACTTGATGCAAAAATATTTTCCCAGTATTTCTTTTAACATGTGTGTTCTCCAATGAAAAATACGGCCCAGACTGATACCTCATATACGCACAATGTATGAGGCCCATTTCTTGTGTCCCCTGCAATGATTTTGCGCGAATGTCGGTTAAAACGGCGTAAAACCACACTCACTCGTTTCAAAGAAAACCATTAAATTGTGTAAAGCACCACTTCACAGGGGAACAATTTCTCAATTCAAGAAACGAATTACATTTTGCCAAGCCATTCTTCAAAATTGTTTTTTCTTACAAGACTAATTTTAAAGAAGAGTTCAGGTACGCTTGTCTGATATCTTAGCACGAGGAAATCTTTTACCTAATTTAATCTCTTTACGAGATACATAAGTACTTCAGTGCAATCATTTGGTGACGAACGTTGAAGTCGGTCCTTTTCGTTTAGCTGTGAACGCCTTTAAAATGGCTATTTCGTTAACTAATACCCCGTTCACATGCACAGCATTTACTAACGTAAGTAATTTTACACATGCATGTGTAACTATACATACATGTGTATATGTAAATTTACTATGCGTTCACGTGAAAAGCATCTTAGGTGTTTAAATAACGTATGTAAATTGTGTAAGGCACACATATTCGTCAGTCTGTTTACGACTTTCAACACAAAACAGGTTGTTTTCCAATCAAAGTTGAATGAGAAGAGAGTCACTTCACCGAAGATTTTCGAGTGAAGCAACATGTGTTTGATTTAATTTGTACACAAAGTTTTGACTCCTTGAAACCAAAAGAAGACACCGTCCGCTCAACTCTGTATATGCACATAAAAGTTTGCAACTTTTGACAATTTATTTGGTGTTGGCAAAAGAACATATATTAATCAGATCATCCTCTTACGTTGACATAAACGTTCACATTGCAACATATACATACAGTGCAAATTTTCATTTACATTTGCACCTGCTCCAGACTTCTGCTACAGACAGAAGTGTATTGTGGAATATAATATTTCTTAGATTATATGTTAGTCTAAGGTTGGTTGGAAGAAGCCCATTTCTTTCAACATGTTACAAACCCGTCTTAACGGAGGACAAACTTAAAGCATATGATTTTATTTTTTTTAAAATAGGCATACCAACAACAAAATATTGTCTGTTATGTAGTATTCAACCCTTCAGTCCTCTTTGTTCGAATTTACAGCAACATTCATTCCTTAAAATTGTTTTTAAAGTTTCCGGAGAAACTGCATACGAGTAGATCTACTCGTATCTGTTATATTGTGGACGTTAAACTGTTTTTTTTCTGCCTCTGAATCATTCGTGACCAACTCGTGTTATTCTTCTTGCAGGTTACGGAAAGATGCGAGCGGTGACGAATGGATCCGCACCTACATTGTATTAGGCTGTGAAACTGTCCCTGCACAACAGCCAACGGATGACAGTTTAATTACCGAGGACGCGTGGAGATACACTCGAAGTGATGACGAGGTAATAGATAGGTAAGTTACTAGGTTGACCGTATGGAACTCTGGGTAAGAAACTGGCGTGGTGACTCACGCCGATTGGCTGTTTCTCATGACGTCACACTATTGTCCCGGCGAGTTGCAGAAGCGGGACGTTCGATTACATCGACTCTGATTGCAACACTATCAAATATATTTGAGACAATGGCGAGTAAGATCCACATTCCCCAGTCGTACTTCCGGAGACTCAGGAAGTGGTGTTCTCGACAGGTCCGGAGATTCTGCTGCACATCTCGAGTAGCGGTAGGTTTCAATGTTTTGTTCTTGAACAAATTTTGGAAAGCCCTTGATTTTACTCATTTCAGTACAGTACGCATGCTACTATGGCAAGCCGTTTTCACATTTTTTACGGAATTACAGATACCTTTAATTGTTTTAAAGATATCGGTATTTTATTTAAAGATATCAATAATGTTTTTAAGATATCAAAACATAATTAAAGATATCTTAAATTCATTTCTGATATCCATAATACAATTACTGATATCTTAAAATGTTACGGTGATATCAACAAATTAGTTTGTGATATCTCTAAATGTATTTAAGATATCATCAAACAATTACCATCCTACTGTACATATAAATACATTAGAAATAAATTCAAGATATCCACAAATGCATTACAGATATCTTTAATTAAATTAGAGATATCTTTAATTAAATTAGAGATATCTTTAATTAAATTCAAGATATTCTGACCGTTACTGATATCAAAAATCCAATTAAAGATATCATTAATAATTTTGATAATATCTTTATATCAATTATTGATACCAGTTATCTAATCTAAGTAACATTATTAATGTAACATCTTAAATGATGGCAACAATTGAAGATATCAATAATTAATTATTGATATCTGTATTAAGTTTCAAGATATCAGGAATTGAATTACTGACATCATAACAAAACATGACATTTTGATATCTTTAAATCATATTTTGATATCAATAATCGAATTTACGATATCAGCAATTCTTTTCAAGATATCAATAATACGCTTCGCCATATCCTTAATTCATTTCGTGATATCTTAAATCTCATTGCAGATATCTACAATTATCTGTATTTAAGATATCTTCATTTTCATTCACGATATCTTCAATTCAGTTCAGGATATCTTTAAATGAATTGAAGATATCTGTAATTCCCTAATAAATGTGAAAACGGCGACGTTTACGACTTTGTGACGTGTGTTATTTACTGTCTTAACGTAGCCTCTGTATAGTGTGGCCTCTCGAGTAGCAGTGACTTTGACAGCTTCCGTATTGCTTTCCGTTGGTCTTTGTATTAAATCGAGTTGACTGTTTCTCGAAATTGGACAATGAAAGTCCAGAGTGAGATGCACCAATGACTTACATTTGTATACAAATTATTCAATAGTATCAATTGTTTTGTGATCTGTAATGGGGAAAATGGTGATGCATTATGGTGTTTGCAACATACAGATGGCTTTCAAACCGAGAGGCGGTGGGGTAGCCTAGTGGTAAAGCGTTCGCTCGTTGCGCCGAGGACCCAGGTTCGATTCCCCATTTGGGTGCAATGTGTGAAGCCCATTTCTGGTGTAGCCTGGCGTGATGTTGCTGGAATATTGCTAAAGTCGTGAAATCATGCTCACATTTATCATCTTTTGTTTCAACACACTTGCCATTTTTATATGATAAAAATATAATGATTACGGGCGTAACACCACAGTTATTTGAATCAGTTAAATTATAACCGTCGCCTTTATTTTGCATTGGTTGAGACTGGTAAGAATACTGCCAATGAATGCTTGTCGTAAGAAGCGACTAACGGGATCGGGTGGTTAGACTCGCTGACATGGTTGATGCATGTGATCGTATCCCAATTACGGGGATCGATGCTCATGATGTCAATCACTGGATTACCTGGTCCGGACTCGATTATTTACAGACCGCCGTCATATAGCTGGGATATTGCTGAGTGCGGCGTTAAACAACAACCAAACAACACTAATATTGACTTTCAAAAGCCGAACATTGTTTTGTTTCCATTGGTAGTTGGGACAGTTTCAGTTGTCTAAGCAACTATAGTTATAGTAGCAAGAGCAACAAGAAGAAGAAGCTGGAGATGATGCAAACATATAATATTTTTACAATGTAAGAATTTACTTAGAATTGTTAATTTATCTTCCTGGAAACTCCCTTCAATGGCATTTGAAATATATATATATGACAGTTGTGTTATTTTCTTTAAAGATTTGATAGCAAATAATTTCTTGTCGCATGACTTTTTTGACATAATCGTTTTATCGTTTGACCTGAATTAACATGGATGAACAAAGTAGAAAAACAAAACAAAGAATGAAATCAAGTACTAGAATAGAATATGCCGTGTTAGAAACTAAAGACTTGATAGCAAACACTTTCTTGTCGCGTGACTTTTTTTGACATAATCGTTTTATCGTTTGACAATAGGACTAGTGCCAATTTCTAACGCTGATATGTATATGTTATGATTTGGTTATGAAATGGTCAGATTTGTGATAAGTGCTCCTGGCACCTTGAGCTACTGCATTGTCACTGCATGGAGTATGTACGCCTCTCGGTGACAAACTCTGATTGGCTGTTTCTTATGACGTCACACGATTGTTGCCTTTGGTTGTAAGAGCGGGACGTTCGATTGCAAAGCAGCTCGAGTTGATACCGACGCTGGCAAACTTGTCTCGGGACAATGGCAAATAAGATTCACATTCCCCAGTCGTACTTTCGAAGACTCAGGAAGTGGTGTTCTCGGCAGGTCCGGAGATTCTGCTGTACATCTCGAGTAGCGGTAGGTTTCAGAGTAATGTTCAGGAACAAAATTTACTTGGCACGCATGCTACGACAACTTTGACTGTGACGTGTTTTGTAAACGTCATAGTGCTAAAGGTAGGCCAATTTCTGAATGAAGTAACAGACATACAAGGAGCATCATTTTGTAGAAGGCTGAATTAGATGTAGCAGTAGCAACGTAAGGCTCCGACCGTGCACAAACGTCGATGGCCTCGAAGCATTCAAGGACGATAACCTTGTCTAGTCATGCTAGTAGCAGCGGTGGTTGAAACCGTAGCAGCAGAGGGAGTAGTTACGAGGGCGGCTGAACAAAAAACAACATTCGATCGTAAGAGGCGACAAATGGGATCGGGTGGTCAGGCTCGCTGGCTTGGTTGATGCATGTCGTCGTATCCCAATTACGGTGATCGATGCTCATGATGTCAATCACTGGACTGTCTTGTCCAGACTCGATTATTTACAGACCCCTAGCTGCACTGTTGCCGAGTGCGGCATTAAAAAAAAGCCAAACATTGTTTTGTTTTGTTTCCATTGGTATTTGGAACAGTTTCAGTTGTATAAGCAACACAACAAACAAACAAACAAAACACCCCAATGGGTGAGCCAGTGAGGCGCGCCACTGTTTTCAGCAAAAGAACAATAAGGTTATATACTGCGAACGTCACAATATTTATCACAATTGTTTCCATGTGGAGAATCGACACCGGGTATTCAGCCACATTTTCTGTGTGACTAGCGAAGGCATCTACTTGGCTACCATCCATACATCAACAATAAGAAGTTGTAGTATCAGGAGTATAAGTAGTTGTAGGCCTTTTACAAGTATAAGTAGTGGTACAGATAGCAGTAGCACTAACAGCAAGCAGTAGAAATATAGTAATAACAGCAGTACTACAAATGGTAAGACAAGCAACGGAAGTAATAGTAATAGTAGAAGTAATGGTATTAGCAGTAGATCTAGTACGTAGTATTTTAGTAGTAGTAGTAGTAGAAGTGAAAGTTGTAGTACTACAAGTAGTAAGACAAGCACAGTAACTGTATTATTATTATAAAAGTACTAGTTGAAATTGTAGCAGTAGTATAATTGTAGTAGCTGGAGACATAGTAGCAGTAGTAGTTTAGTAGTAGTAGAAGTAGAAGTGAAAGTTGCAGTACTACAAGTAGTAAAACAAGCATAGAAATAATAGTAGTAGTAGTAGTAGTAGAAGGAGCAGTGGTTCAAGTAGCAGCAGTAGTAGCAGCAGCAGCAGTCGTACTTACACAGTGGGAAAGGAGGTTGTTGTCATTTCCTGAAAACTGATACTATGATATTTGCATTACAGGATCATCATAAGGACTACCTTTACAAGGAGACACAGGAGACAGATCTTCCTGCAAGCTCACAGAATGGGTAAGACGTTTAAATATGTTGTCCTCCAAACTGGCTCAACATTTGTGCTGTCATTCCCTTGATATATCAGAGTAAGGGCGTCTTCCTCAAGGCCGTGGTTAACTTTTTTTTGACAGGTGGTGGTGGGGGGGGGGGATCATTTGTCCCCAACTTGATTCAAATAAAACTGTTTTCTATAAAAAAAAACCTAGGCTGGCTACGACACTGTTCCTTCCAGTACGTGTAAAACTTCTTTTTGTTTTGATGTTAAGTCACATTACAGTGAAACAGGAACATGTTTTTAATTCATGCCTTGTACTTGACATGTTGATGTTTCAACATAACTGAACTGTAGTTCTTGCACTTAAGCTGTGCCTCATATCTAAGTTCTTAGTGTGGACCTTAATATTTCTCTTTTTATTTTGAAGGTCACAGAAGCCTATCCTTGACTTAAAGGGCTTCCTTACCCCCACCCCAGGGGATTACAGCTCACACCCTCGGGCTACTCTTTGTGGGTGTGGTACTCCGACCGGGGAACACCCTCTCCTCCCATCAAGATCTGCACACACAGCCCAGACCGCCAGGGAACTCCCACCCACATCCAGCCAGTCAGCTATAGAGGTCAAGGACACGGTGGAAGTGTCCGATCAGCCTGAATGCAGACACTCCATCCTCGGACACTTCCACCAAGGCCACATTCCAGAAGTGTGGAGCCCGTAAGTGAAGTGTATAAACTACATATTTGTAATATTGGAGAATTATGTACTACTCAAACATTGCAGGCACCCCTTTAGGCATATTTCGATGAAGGAATTTAAACAATACTTTTTTTATTTGGGAACAACTTCGAAATTCATCTTTCAAAAGTTACTTCTGTGAATAAAAGTTCTTGTTTCTTTTCTTTCAGATCTCGACATCCAGGAACCCAGTGCACCTCGGTGGCATTCACCGCCATTGTTGCCAGTGCAGTTGTTCCTGCTGGTCTGTGGACTCCAGCTACACTGGACGGGGTCCTCGTCATGGGGGACCGTCTTCATGACGCCATCCTCGACACCATGGGAAGCTGGGCTCCTCTCAGCAAACATCTTGCAGCAGACGAGATGATGGAGGAGCCTGAAGACTCCCAGTCGAGATGGCCTGTCCGGTGCGGCCGAGTCTGCGAGATGCAGGGACTTCTGTACCCTGGCAGCATGGACTCGAACTCCCTAACGAGTCAGTTGACCTGGGAGTGGATGCCAGGCCAGCCCCTCAGGGAGTTTGGGGATGCTGTGGGGAGGGTGTTTAAGGCCCAGGACTGTCAGGGAGCCATTATCACCTTTGATGGCAGAAGCTCGGCCTTGCTGCAGAACCCTGCTGGTGGCTGGATGGTTGTTGACAGCCATGCCAAGGATGTTTTAGGCGCTACTGACGTTGATGGGAAGTCGAGCCTTCTGAGGTTTCCTTCCCTGAGTCAAGTGGTGGCTTATTACAGTGGCATGGCAGTAGGACCCACTCAGTATTCGCTGACAGGGTTCAAGGTCGAGTCGATGTCAGAAGGGGGATAACTTCCCTGGTAGTACCCTCCCCAGCATTCGGTATGACTGCCACCTTGAGGTGCATCTGTCCCTGTGAAGCAAAGGGCCGTCTGATGGCGCACGTTCTGAACACTGTTGCTGTAGTGACAGCATGCATGGTATTGTCAGGCTACACTAACAGGATGACAGCGTTCTAACAAGACAAGAGGGCACGAGTGACAGCCCTGAACGCTCCTACAATATTGACATCATGCACGGATCACTCATTCTTCCCTCTTTATCGGACTGAAAAGAGAGACAAAAATGATCCGACCAAGAGGAAATATATACTGGCACTGTTTGAACACTGTTGTGAGATTGACAGCATGCAAGGATACAAGCTGTCAGACTCAGTCTTCACGCTGTAGTGATGGGAAGAGAAACACAAAGTACTGTCTGAACACTGATGTCAAGTTGACAGTATGCACGGTCTAGTGGGGATGAGGAGACAGTCACTGTAACCTCCAATTACACCGATCTAAAAAGAATTTAAAAAAGAAATTAAGTTTAGCATTTATTCCAAGGTTCAAGTTTGTGGCATCATTTGTTATTATTAAGATTTATAGTTAACGCGTTAATATTTATCATGTAATAAAAAATATTGTATGTTCATTGTTAGTGGCATCATGTTATTATCAAGATATATAGTTAACACGTTAATATTTATCTTATAATGAAAAATATTGTATGTTCATTGATGGTGCACAAGTAAAATATCTGCTTGTTAATTTGATACACAATGTAAGCAGATATATGAAGCTGTGTGATTAAAACATTATTACAGATTATACATAAATAACTCTCTGTGTTCTCTATGTATTGTAGGATTGTAACATTTATAAGAAAGGATAAGATTGAGCAAAATGGCCAAAACCACAGCAGGCTTCATCGACACAAACTTTTATACTGACAGTACACTTCCAATAAACATAACTGCAAAAGCTAACAAAAAGATTAATCAGAGCGTAATTATGAAGAAAAATTGGTTAACTAAGTGGCAGTAGTTTAATCATCCGAGGGGATTCAGGGTTAGAGTTGGTCCCAGCAACCTATGCTGGTCTGCCTGTGGGGATTCTGGGTTAGAGTTGGTCCCAGCAACCTTTGCTGGTCTGCCTGTGGAGATTTTGGGTTGGTCCCAGCAACCTATGCTGGTCTGCCTGTGGAGATTTGGGTTGGTCCCAGCAACCTATGCTGGTCTGCCTGTGGAGATTCCGGGTTGGAATTGGTCCCAGCAACCTTTGCTGGTCCGCCTGTGGAGATTTCGGGTTGGTCCCAGCAACCTATGCTGGTCTGCCTGTGGAGATATTGGGTTGGTCCCAGCAACCTATGATGGTCCGCCTGTGGAGATTCTGGGTTGGAATTGGTCCCAGCAACCTTTGCTGGTCTGCCTGTGGAGATTTCGGGTTGGAGTTGGTCCCAGCAACCTTTGCTGGTCTGCCTGTGGAGATTTTGGGTTGGTCCCAGAAACCTATGCTGGTCTGCCTGTGGAGATTCCGGGTTGGAATTGGTCCCAGCAACCTTTGCTGGTCTGCCTGTGGAAATTTCGGGTTGGAGTTGGTTCCCGCAACCTATGCTGGTCTGCCTGTGGAGATTTCGGGTTAGAATTGATCCCCAGCAACATATGCTGGTCTCCCTGTGGAGATTCAGGGTTAGAATTGATCCCCAGCAACCTATACTGGTCTGCCTGTGGAGATTCTGGGTTAGAGTTGGTCCCAGCAACCTATGCTGGTCTACCTGTGGATATTCTTGATTGGAGTTGGTCCCCAGTAACCTAAGCTGGTCTGCCTGTGGAGATTCTATTAGAGTTGGTCCCAGCAACCTATACTAGTCTGCCTGTGGAGATTCCGGCTTAGAGTTGGTCCCAGCAACCTATGCTGGTCTGCCCATGGAGATTCCGAGTTAGAGTTGGTCCCAGCAACCTATGCTGGTCTGCCTGTGGAGATTCCGGCTTAGAGTTGGTCCCAGCAACCTATGCTGGTCTGCCCATGGAGAGTTAGAGTTGGTCCCAGCAACCTATGCTGGTCTGCCTGTGGAGATTCCGGGTTAGAATTGATCCCCAGCAACCTATGCTGGTCTGCCTGTGGAGATTTCGGGTTAGAGTTGATCCCCAGCAACCTATGCTGGTCTGCCTGTGGAGATTCCGGGTTAGAATTGATCCCCAGCAACCTATGCTGGTCTGCCTGTGGAGATTTCGGGTTAGAGTTGATCCCCAGCAACCTATGCTGGTCCTAAGCGGAAACAAGTGATCGTACCCCAAAGGTGTGCATCGTTACGCATGATAAGCCTCACTCACTTACTCATAATATCAATCACTGGATCGTTTGCTTAGGATTATTCTTTACAGGCCGCCTTTCTAACAAGAAATAGCACGGATGACAATAGAAAAACTGTCGAGGACACTCGAGCCGACTCGGTCATTTCCCAGTGACGTCAACTGGTAGTACCTTACTTATTCAATATATGTGTGCTTGATGTGGCACTGTACACCCCTTTAGCCATATTTACACATGCTGTTGTGACATTTCATTTTTTTTAAATCATTATTTGAACATTTTTTTCCACTTGTGCAGAGTAAGACTTAACAAACTTGTCTCGTCCATTGGTTTAACCTCACAGCGCCCTCACCCTGGGTGTTGTTATATAGGATTAAGAGCTACAATTCACTGCATATTTGGTTATAGTCAGGCATATGTAACAAATGTTATATTTGGGATAACACTTTCTTAGTAAAGTACAGATTCTCGTACTTTTTGGCCTTGAGACCCGTCCGGGATTCGAACCCACACTTGCCAGAGTGAGGCACCTAATCGCCAGCACACAAAGTCACCGATCTAACCTTCTCAGCCAATGAGGCTTCCACAAAAATGAAAGTCCGACATCTGGTAGTCTAGATCACGTACTTTGAGTACCCCTCTGACAAGTGTAAATTGGCACGGCTCCCATGGCCGAAAGCTATGAATATACAATGCCATTTAGAAAGTGGTCAAATGTAACAAATGTTATATTTGGGATAACACTTTCTTAGTAAAGTACAGATTCTCGTACTTTTTTGGGTCGCTGACTTTGTGTGCTGGCGATTAGGGGCCTCACTCTGGCAAGTGTGGGTTCGAATCCCGGACGGGACTTAACCCAAAAAAGTACAAGAATCTGTACTTTACTAAGGTGTTAGCCCAAATATAACATTTGTTACATTTGACCACTTTCTAAATGACATTGTATATTCATAGCCAGTCTGACTAAAGTGGACATGTGCAGGTGAACTCTTCACAGAGTGAACACTGCTTAATGAATGTCTGAAATGCGCATATACGTGGATTGCAGCCAAGAGTAAATGTGTGGGTTCCACGACCACCATCCACTGGGAAGAGTGGCTCCCTAAGCCGACTGGCACCTATTGCATCCACATCTATTTTGGCGAAGACATAGGTTTTGCATCTGCGAAACATAACCAAACGGTGCTTCTTGATATTATTCTTGCTTATATCCCCTGGTCGGAATCCGGAAACCAATTTAAAAACTGTTCCGCCCAAGATGATGAAATTCCGAAAACGGATAAATCTGTTTATGGCCTTAATGAACAATATTTCAACGTTAAATGTTGCAGAGGAGGTCGCTTGTTATCTAGATAAAGGTTTATAAGCTGCATGCAAATAGCTTACGTTTTCCGTCAATCCCGACGTACATGTTCTACACCAGTATATATATACGGCAAACTAGCCTTGAACCTTCCCCAGAGGATTAACTGTGATCAATTATGTGCTAAAACAAACAATATACACAGAGTAATGAACGCACTATATGTCATATGCTAGTCAGATAACATTGTAATAAAAGTGTCAATGTCACTATTGTCATATTTATTGCACTTTAACCTGGTATTGAAATACCCCGTAGGCGACCCTCTGATCAAGATGATCTATCATTGACGGAGCTGAGCACATGCAAAGAAAGGCGTAATGAAAGTTCGTAGGCCGAGTGTTTTATTGTGTTTGAAGCCAAGGGCGGTGTTGTAAGGTACAAGTGTTGGGTTTGTGTATGCCCAAATTATGCATTTGTTAATATGGAATTTATATGTAATTAATTTACAAGTTACCTTCTTTAACTTTTTACCTCGACTTATGTCATGTTAATCAAGTAATGTATAAAATTGGCTTCATTAATGACCTAACAATGAAACTATATAAACCTTTTGGGATAGTCAAACCATTCACCGTTGATCTTTGGCTGTTTGAGCACTTTCTGTAATCCAAACACATGATGATATTGTTTTCTATTTTATCTTTAACAATGGTTACTGGTTCTATTTAACGTGTTAAATAATGTGCTAGAAACCTTACGAACTTTATATGGGAGTTGTTTGGTTGTTTTTTGGTTTTTTTTGTGTTTTTTTAAATACCTCCAACCAAGAAGGTTCAGTCGCTGTCTGTGTCTCGTTTGAGAGGTCAATTTACAATATGCATCATGGACCTGAAAATGGCATTTAATAGTACATTTAAGTCTTCTTTTGAAAGATGAAACGCTTTAACGTTCAAAGTCGAATGCCAAACCTCGTTATTTGCAAGAAAAATTCGTTTCTTATTTTATAATGTTGAAAATCTAGAACAATAATAGCATTTTTAAAATGTCATCGCCCGGAGTCGAGTTCTTTTACTGCCATTCCTACGACATCCATTCACATTGTGGCATAAAGGAATATATCATCCTACTATACAGAGATGTTAACATTTTTTAAATTAGTGATATATTTTAGAATTCTTTTTTTAAAAATTATTTTAATCTGTTGTGTGATCTGTTTTTGTAAAGTATAGATCTCAGATTAACATCTGAGCCAAACAAAGGATGGGGTGGATACCCTTCATGTATCATCCAATGCGTGGGCTTTCCAGCTCATCATATCTTGGTGATTAAGATGGAGCGCTAAGTCAAAAACACATGGACCGCGTTTATTGTTTAACGCCGCACTCAGCAATATTATACATATTAACACGACAGAACCAATACGCTATCACACAAGAGCTTATTACATACCTATTTAACATGATGTCGCCATGTCCATTGTCCAAATGTATAAGATACACGACCTCAAGGTAGCAATAATTCAATTTTGTAAAGACCTGCAGATTACAACTTTAATCCAGATTTAAAATACAATACCACAGTGGTTGCTCTTTAATTCCGTTAAAGTATCCCGCCTCTACTCATCCCTCTAACTTTAGATTAGCGATGAACTCGCATGGAAGGGGTCATAATCTGCTCCAATGCATGGGTATCACATTCGGCCAGCCCCGCCAACAATGGGCTACCGTATTGAGTCTCTGACAGTCTCCTGGTGATAAAAAGGCCACAAATTGCAGTCATGGTGATACAAGTGTTTAAATATTGACAGCTGAGTGACATTAGCATGCTTAAAATTACTGAAGGGCAGTCAAAATCCAAATTGTTTTACTATTCGAACCCTTTTCTAGTTCTCCTTTGAGACCGAAAGGATTTTGTAGCCGAAAGGCTGACGCTTGCTGACATTCGTTCTTCAACACGCCCTTTTCAGAAACTGATGTGGAGTGTTTGTTGTAACTCAGTATCCAAGGAACCCTCGTTAACTCAAACTCAAATTATTCGATACCTCGTTTAAGACGATGTTACTTTATAGTCCAAGTAAGGAAGGCACCCGCTTGTCTCGAACTCCAATTACTCGATACATCGTTTAAGACGATATTACTTTAGTCAAGGCATGTTGGTGTAAGATAACCGAAAAACGGGTTAACTCTTTATAGCGACGGTCACGTGACTTCGAGATAGCGCGGTTATCTGCTGGTGTTTGTAGATATAAATAAATAACATGAAAACACAATGTAAAGTATTTATTGATCCATATGACTTCCATTCACATGGATTATTTTAGGTGTAATACAGAAATTGTTACCTTTGTTAACAAAAGTAGTCTCGACACTTCTTTTACCTCTTAATTTTCTCATTAAATTCGGCCGTCTATATAGAATATTGGGATTATTTCCAGTACCTGTTTGCAGTACTGAGAATAGCATTAGCCTTTTGTCCGGCACAGCCCTAGTCAGGAGGACTCTTTTGTAGAGCTATAACCATGGTTTCTTTCTGCCTCTAAAGAAAGTCGCCGGCTTTCAGAAAGTTAAAATGGACCCCACGCCATGGCAATGGCCAACAGTATCCGACCACCTGTGTCTCTCACAACAAAGCACTTCTGTACAAGCTGTGGTCACTGGGGGAATTTATGGCCACTTCGAAAATGGCTGTTAAAAAAGCGAATTGTTAACTTCTAGGACAAACCTGAGCAACATATGGCGCCATGTTTCACCTACTCAACACATTTCAAACTTGGAACAAACCTCAAAGTAAATTTGTTATGAATATTGCCTTCAACGTCTTGTCTATTAATTCAGTATTCCTGACGAAAAACTATCTTCAGAGTCCAGAGAGTAGAATTAGGCCATCCTTAAATGAACGCATGTTCTTTTATGCCATCTCATTCTAATCTGAGAAAACACGGGAGGAAAATAATTCATATTATTTATTCGAAATGAAACATATATGACGTCACTAAGGCAGTACATGACATATCGCACTAAGGGTAGTTTACAGATTGTTTCCACATTGAGTGGAATCTGCTCGGAGAGAAACATCAGAATCATTTGTTCTTAAGACTTAAAGTCTTACTGCAGTAGTCCCGTGACGCTCTTCAAAACTAAAACTTTAATCACTGAGTGCCAATAAGTCCTTGACAAATGGTACACGACTCATGGATCAAATGATTTAGTGCTTCCATTAAACAATCGCGATTATTCAACCTTTTTGTAAATCTAAATCCCACAATTATTCCAACCCTTTGAGATTGTTTAAACGCACTTCAAAACAGCCTCTTGTTCATCCGTTTAACATTGCATAATGACAAAACAATAACTGTAAATCCGAAAAAAACTGTTAAGCTTTATTCCCACCTTTTTTCAACAGAGGCGGTAAACCTCTCAAGTAAATCCGATTTACAAGTCCACTCAGCAATAACGGAGTTCATTCCGTAAGCAACAGTCCATCTGTCTTTTCATACAATAGAGGTATTCCATCACCTGCTGAACCTTCGCGTCTTCATCGTCACAGTTGTTCAATTAGCAAGATCACAGAGAGAACCCAGCGTTCAATGTGTACCCCCAAGGCAGACTTTGAGTAAGCCGATAGCCGCTGGCGGTCGTAACCTTTGTAAGATGCTGATCTATGATTACTGGTCAGTTTGGTCCGTTGTCCGAGAACGAGTCCGGCTTGTTATAGATGATATCACACAGAACATGGTCAACATTTGATGGTCACATACTGTTGAAATGAGCGCCTGTCGTCAGGTGTTACGTCACGTGCACCACGCGCCACTCTGCACGAGCGGGATGCAACAATACTATGATATAATAAACAGACTGTCGCGTGGCCAGCTTGTCCATCAATGGGTAGTTAAGTTTTCGTGAAATTAATTATAGGGGTTGTTGGACGACAGACGTGAAAAGACTGGTAAACAGGTGGAGTATTTGATAAATCGTTACGAGCAACCATGTGATTGGAGCAAATATATCCTAGTTCTCTAACAAAAAGTAAGAGTTGACATTAAAACAAATTCAAACTTTAAAATTCAAAATATTTCCAAGTTTCCAACTTTTAATTCCAAATGAATGGGATAGGCTAAAATGTGTTGGGAAGTTTTATTTTTGAGTTTTTTTTCAGGAAGTTTTCTTCAAATATTTGAAAATACATAAGTCCTTGACCCAAGCTTAGATGTTGATAAAAGCAGAACAAAATATGGTAATATATTCACCTTGAGTGACAAATTTGCTTATAGTTGGATTTTCTCTTGAAAATTGTCATTTTCACAATTTCAGCCATATACTTGATTTTGGTAAATCCAAAACTTGCAAATGTAAGAAAGTGGTTGGTTTTGTCAGCCATTTGAATGTCTCATAATTTTCATTCCAGTATTTAAAAAGTTTTCCTGAGCTTTTAATTTGACATTTCAAGTGGATCAAAAGCGTCATTATTCTATCTCATCCTTTCAGTAATTGCTACAAGTCCCATGACACACTTATCATTGAGGATATTTTTTTCTGACTGCAAGACAAGTGTCAGTTTCTGTTATGAATGATGTAAAATAACAAGTCTATAGTGGACAAAGTCATCTATATCCCCTGCCCATTTTAACATGTTATGGTCCCAAACCAGGTAACTGACCCAACATTTCTCTAAGCCCATGTCAAAATAGCTGCAATGGAAATTCTAAAATAAAATTTCTAAAAGTGCTAAATATCAAAAGGCACCAGTTCAGTATGTGCCTAGTAGACATGCAAAGTTTGTAAGAAAGTATTTAACAGTTTATGAGTTACGCTCCGGAAACGAACACCAACCTTATAGAACCAAAGTCCAACTTGTTGCCATGGAAACGTAAAAAATATAAATTTCTAAAATTCCTAAATAGAAAAGGCACCAGTTCAGCATGAGATAGACATGCAAAGTTTCGTAGAGAAATATTTAACGGTTTCTGAGTTATGCTCCAGAAATGATTTCGGGACGCACGCACACACAGATGGACGGAACCCATTCAGTATCCCCCGCCAACTTCGTTGGAGCGGTGGATAATCATTCTGATAACATCTTCTGGTATCAACAGTTTACCAGCATGTGTCTATCAGAACATATTGAAGCATGGCTATTCATTGCCTGGTTGTGAAGGTGCTTCTGAATATGGCATTAAATGGGTTCCTCCTCACAATCCTATGTTAAAAGTTAAATAGTTAGCAGTCCCCAGATTAAAATACCACAGATCTCAAGCAAACCTCACACCACCAAAATATTAACCCAGTAAAACAAGCTGGTTTCCGAATATTGTTTACATGGAATCTGATATTGTTGATTCAATATTACTCCAATCCAAAGAATATCACCATTACCTTACTGGAACCATCCTGATAGTCTTTGATAGGCATTTAGAAGTTACCAGGATGAAGTTGCAAGAAGTAGCCTTGAAACCTTACAAACAATAAAGTTGTTATCCATAAAACCTTCATGTCTTCACATCCTGAAATACACAACCGTTGACCAAAATGACAGACTAGCTGATGAACCCCCAATCTCGAATACAGGTATAGTCCTAAAAAATATTTTGAAGGCAAGGATCTACTTAAGCCTTATATTTTTACAAAACACCAAAGAAAACTGACATCAGAAAAATAAAATAAAATGGCTATCGACAAAGAATTGGTGTCAACACTGTTTCCCAATTAGGTATTGTCCCAGGAATGTGTCAGTGTTATAATTAATAGCTGGTAATGGTGACCAGTAAAGAATATTTGAAGTCCAGGTTTCTTCGTGTATATCCCATTCTCAGCGTTTTAGAAACCACTAGTTTTAGTCCACTAGTCCTTATAATGATAACATATACCAAAACCTTTAAAAAGGGCTAATCTCTACTAGTCCTTATGATACCTTATCTATTGGGCAGATTGGCAAGGACTACAGGACTAGTGCCACTTTCTAATGCTGCATGATCCTGATGTATAAATAACAAAATCACATCATTGCATATTTGATTATTGTATTTTATTATACAATCTGTCTTGCAGTATATATACAATTGACTCTATACACAACAAACTCTCGTTACAACCAAGTTCCATGTGGCACACAACGGAGAAAAATAAAATTTAACAATTGGTAACAACAGTACACCATGTACTATTATGACAATGTCACAATGAAGAGTATTGTTGTATATGAAATTGACACATTGAGCAAGCCATGTTTGCCTTAGCAAAAGGCATTGCAATGAACATAAATATGAAATGGACATGAAAATATTTCACCAATATATTATAATCTGGAAATGGCACGACTAGCATAATGTAACACTGACTTGCTTGGGGCCAAGCACAAAGCTTGGAATAACGACCATGGATGAAGCAGAAGAAAAGAGTTTATGGTTCATATTAAACTACCCAATTTTCTTTGTGCCAGCCTGAATAATATTATTAATCTTAAAAAATGAATAAATAAATAAAACAATAAATATTTTTTTAAGTCTATGGTTTAGTAAGAGTAGAGTTTGAAATTGCCATATATCATCTCTTATATCTATGAATAAACCAATATTATTTGTCATGAAAACCACAACACTTGCCAAATTGCCATTTCACACTACTGTGAGGTGTGAAGTCAAGGTGACAGTAGCATGAGAACTCTGATATGCTGCACTAGGTTCATTTTCTCATAAAAAATATATTCGGGTTGATTCTTCTACAATGTGCTGCCCATTTGGTGGTTACATGTTGATATCAATGTTGAATGAGTCCTGAATAACTAAATATTGTGTAAAATAACAATAAAATCAGCTGCCTCTAATACCTGATAGAAGTAAGAAAACCCTAAGAAAACCAATTGTTTCAAAATCCCCTACACAAATTATGCAGTTGCCCTTGTCAGTTCATTCAAAATTCATACTACTAAACACATTGCAATGTTTACTTTCTTCTCTTTTACGATCTGCAAAAGAATGTTCATTGCATTATGTATTGCAAATATGGAATTATTTTCTTGCCTTCTCCATTAATTGTCCGTTAGCACACTTGTAAGCAGAATCTCAGCTATTTTACTAACAGCGGAATGGCTTGGTAATGTACATGAGATCAAAGTAACAGTAACCATGGCAACAAAACAACTTTAAACACACAAGTACAGGTATCCCAAACAACATACATTTTATGTCATTCATTCTGATAACAAAACTGGGTAATGGATTGACAACGCAACGAACACATGTTAAAGATTAATGTCAAATGAAATTAACCAAAGAAATGAGATGATTAAGAAATGGAAACTAAAATAAACTTATAATTGATTAAAAAAAAAAAAAAGTATGAAATTAAAAAAATAAATCACATCTTTGGAATACTGCAGGATGGATTAAAAGAAAATTCAATACTTAGAAATTGGTAAAAATAAGGTGTAACTTAACAATGTGGAATGATATGTAAAACATTGATTTGTAATGTAGGAAAACTACAAATACTGTAATGCATTTACACACTGACATGTCTTGCTGTGCACCCAGGTTTGAACAATGTATGTGCCCACTGATTTATCACAGTACAATCTAGCGACTAAATGATCAGCATTTGATTAAATAACTGGAATAATTTACTAAACTACATTTCATCTAAAAATAAATGCATCTATATCTGCACCAGATTAATATCAAAGCATCTTTCATGCCAAAACTAGAACTACAGCTTGCACTTTCACTGTCTAAAATACTATAGGGATAAATACTATTTCATCAATACAAATTCCAAGAAGTAAATACTTCAAGTCTGTACAAATTCATTCATAAAATTCCATTGACAATTTGTTAGCACAAATCAGACAGAGACAGCTTTCGTACTGCAGTTTTAGTGTCCTGAGCAAATGCTATTGGGGTAAAAAGAGATCCGTCTTTGTGGATGAAAGTTCCTGCTGAGGTGGTAATTGGTTGTTCTGGGGGTATGATCATACGGACTTGTGGTGATTGGATAGATGAAAATGTTTGTAGTGGCGAGGATATTACAGAAGATGGAATGGAAGCTGATGTGACCTTGACCTGAGGTTGCATAACATGTACAGAGGTGAAGGTCATATTCTGTTGAGCTTGTGAGGTGGGCATGGTGAACATTGTGGGACTAGATGGGGTCAAGGGTGGGCTAAAGGTGACGGGTACCATGAAACCCATTGGCTGACCATTTGGTGTTACTGGTATCCCTCCAACAATCTGCAATGGCTGGGTTGGAGCAAAGCCCTGAAGGGGTGGGGATTGTGGCAAGGATTTGGGGGAGACTTTGGGCATCTTGTCCTGACCGTTCACGGGGACATGAAACACAGACATTGGTTGCTGATTGGGTAGTTGGATTGTTACACGTTGCATTGTAGGTAAAACAGTCTGAGCGGGTATATGACATTTACTGTTTTCCCTTGGGGATAGCTTTCCACACGGAGAATCTTCATCATCAGCTAAAGGAGCAGCCAGCTCCAGTTCTGATGCTGTGATTCGATTGAATGTATCTGGAGTTGGTTTTCTCTGAACATTGCACATGGGAGGTGAGTTACGGAATTCAGGAGCAAGATGAAGTGCCCTCCTATCTGTTGCGACCTTGCGTTTGGCACATCTTTGATTAATTGCATCCACTTCTCCATCAGGAGTATGGGAGAAGCTGTCCGATGAACTGGCTCCGGACTCCTCCTCTGTTGATGGTGGTGTTGGAATGGCTAATCGAATCCTTTTATCAACAGTATTAACGTTCCTTACGGCCACATATGTCCGCTTGATGCCACGGCGATCCGGTTGAGCCTGAGGGGTAGTTTCATTCATGGCTGCAAGGGTGCAATCTGGAGACGATGACCGTTGCTCTAAGATTGTCGTCTGTTGAGATTTACCTGTAGATGGTGTATTAGGGGATGACTGAGTTGAAGCATCTTTAAGACTAGAAGTATCCTTCTCTATGGGCACTGGAACTTTGAGAGAGCGTAACACAGCATCAATCTGATCTCTTGTCAGTGGAATCATTGTTGGCTGTTTCATATTCTCTGATGGATTCAAAGGCTTTGTCCTGAATATAAAAGCATTGGCCTTGCCGGAACTTTTGGCTAGGCTTATTGTTTGTGAAGTAAGTGGAGTCCCTGGATTGGATTTATTCTTTTCTGAAGAATCCTGGACAATGGTCAGCTGTCCATCTTTCATTATGAGCAATGGTTTCTTTACCGTTAATGGCATGCTCTGACTCTTTTTCAACTCTGGTTTAGGCAATGGATCTTCAAATGTTTCTGAAAATGGGTTACAAAAATACATTATCATCCTGAGAAATGCATATATGATATGTGCTACATCATCATTTAAACTATTGTTAGTTAAAAATAAAAGGAATTTCAGGTCCTATTTTCTAAAAGCAATTGCAAAAAGAGGAAAAAATAACCCTCTATTGATTTAAAAAATGACTGTACTTCAAAGATTAAGCTTCCACTGTTCTGAATCAAAATATGTGACCAACCATGAAATAAGGGACCTAATGGGAGAAAAATCACATTTTGACCTCTTACTTCTTATATTTTAAAAGTGTCTTTGGACAACAAAAATACTGTTCATCAACTATAATTCTTACTTATTACAGAGATTATTACCAAATATTTGGACTCATTTTCTGCAAAGTCCCATTTTCATACTTATAACTGTTTATGTAATGATTGCAGTTTATGTTATGATGTCTGATTAATTGAAGGTAGACATGTATGCCGAAATGCTTTGAAATAATGTGCATATAACATTACAAACCAATGACAGAAAAAATAAGATATTCTTGTACAGTCAGCACACATGACGATTAATACGGAAGTTGATGTCAATCATCTTTCTTTATGACATAACAGCACAATTGTATCCTAGCACCCACAAGGTCCCTTTTTTCCCCTGGTGGGTCACACAGTGGTTGTCCATAAGGATTATCTCCCCTTGACCACATACCATTATTAAGACTGCATGAGTAAACAAATTGGTTCTAAGACACTCTTGCAGGATAATTATTCTGCACAAAACAAAAGATGCCTAAGAACCAGGAAGCAAGCAGTTACACACTAAAATGATTTATTTTTTGACAAGTCATTGACAGCTTTTTCTCAGCCTCATAAGGAAAAAATCTGAAATACCTACCATCAAAGTTGAGTTTTTTAACAGGACTAGAGGGTTCAGAGGAACATCCATATAATTTGGATCTTTCCTTCTCAGCAACTTGGCAGATTTGTTCGAAAGATGCATGGCGAGAAAAGCGACGGGGAGCATTGTCAGCCTCCTGCTTCAATTTGCTGACTTTGGTTTTAGCTTCTGGAAATAAAATAACACACATAATGCAATTTTCTGACGTTGGTTTGTGCACAATAGGTTTCTTAAAAATGTGTTTATTTGTTGTTGTTTTTAAAAAAATTGTTGTTTAACGCCGCACTCAGCAATATTCCAGCTATATGATGGCGGTCTGTAAATAATCAAAGCCTGGACCCTCCATTCCAGTGATTGACTTCATGAGCATCAATCCATGCAATTGGGATACGATGACATGCATCAACCAAGTCAGCGAACCTGACCGGCTGATCCCGTTGGTCGCCTTTTACACGCATAATAGTTCATTTTCATCAGGCATGTAGAGAAATGTTTTGCCTGAGACTGGTAGTAAAGTTTTATTTCAATTATGTATTCCTCTAATGAACATCTTCATCTCAATAGTTACTGTTTAACACATATTTTTAAGGACACATGAAGATCCGGGGTACAGGTCTTCAGCAACCCATGCTTGTCATTAAAAGGCAATTTTATAAGTGGTAGTGATACTTTTTCGGTTTTCATTTAAAAAATATATCCAACCACTTTATGGAATGACTAAATGAAGTTCAGATATATATTGAACAGATAGTAATATCATCAATATCTAACATATTTGAAAATTATATCCTCATGTTATGAGTTTTTGAGCTCCTGAGAAGTACTTCTGATTATGTGTCTTGTATTGTTCTGTATATGAACTCTTTAATTTATACATTGATGTTTCTGATTGTTTTAGAATTATACAACATATCGCGACATGTATTGCAATTTTTTTATGTCTGCTGGGACCCTTGTCATAACCTTAATGTTGAATATCTGAGATTGAGGGGTCCAAACATTCAAATAATACAGGAGCAAACCTCAAGCACACAACCCCCCCCACTAATATTTTCATGCACTGCATCAAAATGTGACTACCCACAGGCCATCAGGGGCAAGTGTCCCTGTCTACTGTTGTGGCAATTCCTACCTGCTAATGTTGCAACCACAGATGGATTCTGTATAGGAACACATGGATGAATGGGTCTGTACATATTTACAAGGTTGGCAACTGGAAAACAGAAAGGAGTTAAGATGAGAAAACATGTCCAACTCAAAACTTCATAATGCAACATTACTGTTTTTATGTTCATTAAAAAAAATCAGGAAAAAAACAAAACATTTTAGCATTGCACTAATATTAACAAAGATGAATTTTAAAACTAATATCTGGCATGAAGGAAGAAAGCCCTTTGATTTTAGTCAAAATTCAACTTCATTTACATTAAAAATGGAACTCATAGACATCTGTGTGTACTTACCATTGGCATTTTTAACACAGTCAAGCATTGAGTGGCGAGAACTGGGCCGATGACATCCATCAGTGCAGCAAACTGAAAGTATGAAATTGACAAGCGTCAAGTACAATGCCAAGTTTTCATGTGTTTTTTTTAATGAAGACACAAGAATTCATTGTTTATAGTTTGTAGTATATATGTAACTGTGATTTCCAAATGCAATACAAAATAATACTTACAACCAACATCACTGACGTTATCAACATCGGGGCCGATGTATTTGAATGCTGGTTTACGACCTCTGATCTCCGTGACATGGACCTTACGAATAAGGTCAAGACTAGTGAGGATATTGGCAATGTCATACAGACGCCGGATCTTAGCTGGAAACAAGAAACAATGTTCAAATAAATGCATTGTATAAAAATCTACTCACAGATAATCTTGAAAGAAAAACAAATGAAAGTTAATGTGACAAACATATATGGTAATGTAGCTGTTTGACTTATTACTTGATATTTACAACATACTAAGATCTTCCCTGTACATATATAGCCACGAATAGCTGGAATATTGCTGATGCGGCTTAAAGCAACACTTACTCACTCAATCACTCCCTGTACATATAAGTACATATATCAGTGTTAATCCTGTGCCTTCAAAACACTACAGGATATTTTTACCAGAACAGGTAAAACACAAATTCTATTTAAGGCCACAATAAAGTAGGTTTTAGATTTTCATCCACTTCCTTTTCAATATTGTGAGGCGAGAGGCATTTTATTTTATGCATACTCTTCAAAGCATCTGTGTGCATTAACTGATGACTGATGAGATTAATATGAATCATAAATGGTTGGACTCTGTATATTTTTCATCAAGGAAAGAAAGAAGGGTATACACATAGCAATGTTTTCATCGGTAGATACTTGGAAACAATAAAATGATGTGAGGCAACTGGGGATCAAATCTAATAATTATTTACAATGGCCTAACAGATGACGACCCACAATAACCTCAAAGCCTTAACAGACCCAAAACTTAACAGGTCAAGAATGGAACACTATATTCCTAAGCACTTGTTTGATGGACCTCAGGAGATTTCTTACTTTTGAATTTGGCACTCTCAGTCCTGTCAATGAGAGGGTCGCCAATGAGTATTTTAGCCGAGAGATCCAGGTTGACGGTCTTTGGTTTGGAGACGAGGAACAGCATGAGAAACTTCTGACTCATGATGCCAAGGGATTTGTCTTTCCGGACTGCTGAAACAGGCGTGATATATGACACTACAGATTTATCACTTACAGCAGGAATAGATCTCCACACAGACACATTCTCTTTCAGGTAATCTTTTGGCAAGTCATGGTGTTCCAATTAAGGGAAATAATCGAAGATCTGTCAAGGAGTTGGATCATGCAATCAGAAACAATTTTGCACATCACATCAAAATAAAGCAGATTGAATAGAATTATTAAGTTTTGATATTTGGGATTTCTTCATATAAAATATTTTGTGAGTGATAAAATTGAAAGGGACCCGTGTTTAAGTTTCCATTCTTTGGTGTTTCAGTATTGAGGAACCTTGAGGTAACTTTGAAATAAGCATGATTTCCAGATTATCATGCTGAATAATAGATTACCAGTTTCAATACAATACATCAATACATCGCTCACTTGGAGTTTACAAAACAAGTGTGTTTTGACAAAACAATTGTGTTATTTGGTGCAAAACTTTGTAAATCTGTTTATATATATCAGATCTTTTAAACAGACAAAACTGATTGTTGAGAACAGATATTTAAAATTAAACTAGCAATGATTCAAACCTACCCTTGTCACCAATTTCAACTGGCAGTTTTACTGTGCAAGTCTCCCCATCTTGAAGTTCTCGGTTTAATTCAAGTTCCTTCAGTTTGTCCATCTGCTCTGCAAAACCTTCAGTCTCAGCCAGAGCCTACAGAAATATGAAAATATAATGTACATTATTGTGATGTCAATTTCTTTTTCAGGCTCTGATTATATTGAATATAAATGACTTGTCCTCATCTTAACCATATGTTAACATACATGTATGTAGACATTTTTTGTTTGAACTACACCCGTAGCCATTTTCACAATAACACTTACCCTAAGTTTTGCAAGTGTCGTGACAAGGTTGGTCTTTCCATGCCATGCATATCTATTCTTAGCCACTCTGCTGACAATTTCGACACTCTCCAGCACATTGACGATGTCATAGATTCTCCTTCTCTCGACGCCTGAAATACACATATCATTGACATTGATAAATATTTTATTGACTGAAAGTTCAAAAGGAGAGTCAAGATGACTTTGGCATTATCCAAATGTCAATTCAAATTAAAAATAACATAATTCTGTACACTTGACACATTTTGATTGTCAACTAAGGAATATATAAAAATAATCATAATTCCTTGTCCTTGTTTAGTTCAGCACCTGCAAAGATAGTACTTACTGAGTTCTTTGGCAACTTCATCGAGGCATATTTCAAAGTTCTGTGATGGATCTGGATATTCCGGATACTTTTGTAAAAACCTGAAAATTCAGAAAGCATTGTAAAAAAAACACAGATACAAGTCTAAGACAAGTGATTATTTTTGTTTGTTGGTCAAACACTTGACTCAGCAATATTCCAGCCATGTGACAGGGTTCTAGGATGGGTGAAGAAGCTATAAGAATTGGCAGTTTTCTCTAAATGTTCCATTCTCAGATCTATGATCTGGATGGACTCATGTCTACCCTCATAATCCTTTAGGCTATTTTCCATGACATGAAATCTGAAACTTATCAAGCATCATTTTAGTTTGGTTAATGTACTTTCTCCATATTAAGTAAACAGTTTTATCTCTTCATATTGATTTGTATAAATATTTATCATCACAAAACTCCAACCATAAATGACAATTCGAATCCACAAATTAAGGCTTCTTTGTACAATGTTATAGTGTTAATTTATACATAATGAAAGACTTATCGCAATAGAATAGTTCATGTTTATCTATCAGTTAAAAGGCATGACATCTTACTTTTGACACAAAAGTCCAAGAGATTTTTCTTTTCTTGATCCTGTAGTTGGTTTGCCTGAGTCACTCTCTTGAGACGAACATAATATTTCATTGTCAAAGTCATTTGCATCTTGATTTGATTCTTCGGCTACTTGTTGAGCATTAGCCTCTTCTTTCAATTTACTCTGCATTTTTCTAATCTCTGGACTAACAGCACTAAAAAGCATCTTTAGATTTGCTGTTGGGGTCAAGGGAGCCTCAGCCTCTTCTTTGGGTTTGGTAGGTGTCACTGGCTGACTGTTATTGTTTTGATCAGTGTCAATATTGTCCATGGCATTATCCACAGTGACATCGGAATCTTCGAGTGGAATACGAATCTTTGATCTTGGGGAAGATACTCTCTTGGGACTGTTTTCATTTTCTTTGTTAATGATAGATGTTCGACTTTTATTGTGATCACAATACTTGATATCACTGCTGTGTGATTTCTGACTAAAAGGCACGTTGGATGATGCCATTTCTTCATCACTTTCATCTTCTTCTGTTATTGATGCCCTTAATTTTGCGGACAGCAACTGTTTTGTTAATCCTGCCATTCCTGAAACAGAAACATACAACGTTTAATTTCATAGTTCTTTTACGAAAACTTTCACAGTTGTGTCATTTTTGGTCATTGATCATATGATATGGGATGTTTGAATGAACTTAAAAGTATAGGAAAGAGTTCTTTAAGGTACGGTAATGAAGTTTATACTTATAATAAGAAACTCATTAGACTATTAAGGTGATTAGTGTGGGCTATATGGATTTAGTGTTCAAAATTAATGGGGTTCTTGATGTTTCTTAGTATTTGAATCATGGGACTCACTTAAATTTAACTTTGAACATTAGAGCTATGATAATGACCCCTTGATTTTCATGCTTAATTTTGAACAGTGTTAAAAAACAGTGTTTTGAGTATTTTCCTTTAGCTATTACAGCAGCCATCTTTTTACAGATATTGAAATTACCATGTTATAAACAATATCACAATCTTCTAGATTCAATCTCTAACAAAACATTAAATTGCATTTTGTATTTTTCTTCAAAAACATGTTCAAAAGACTCAATATTTTCAGGTGATTTTATTTGCGAATAAAAATCATTAAAATATTCAGACTGATCTGAAGAGCTGTATAGTCAGTGTAGAAGGAAAATGCCATGACGAGTGCAACAGAGTGTGAAATCCGTGATTAATTATTGTGGGTCGTCTACACTTGGACTGAGGTCATAAATCTAATTATGCAATCTGTGCCAGTCATTTGCTATGAAGAATACATATTGATAGGACTGTGACTTGAAAATTAATGAAAGAATGTTTAAACAAAGCAGGTTGTCAACAGGTGGTGAAGTGATCAAGCCGATGTTGACAACTGAACTGGCGCGCCCATTCTCCCGCTAAAATTCAAGGGGTTAAAATATTCGAAATAATTTTTCCACCTGATTTTAATTAAATCAAACAGACACTCAAGAGTGCTATTAAACATCTGAATAGTAAAATATGATTAGGCAAACCGTTATAATATCTAATTTACATAGGAAGCTGGGACCAAGAGAAATCGGAGATCAAAACATTGCCCCAGTTACCGGCGTCCTCGTCTAACTGTAAATAAATCCTGAAATCGACAACCGTTTGAGCCTTTCCAAAGTTAACATAGATATAAGACCTACCCGGACACTCAATATGCACCTAAACAACAAAATTTAACCTTACTTACCGAGTGAAACCCCATACGACACCGGTGAGAGCACCCAGACTCCGCGTTATTTTGGCTCGTCTGTACGATTTCTGCACGTTCGAAATTGGCGCGTGATAGTAACCCACGACGGGCCCTATCGGCCCGGAACGTGGATACGTAAAATGGCGGGGGTGTGCCCGGTTACATTTTGGAGTAAAAATTATTTGAAAATAGCTGTAAATCATCGCGATACGGGATAATTTCGAAAGATATAGATTATATATGCATTGAAACGATAAAAAAATGATATAGCAGTCCTGAATTTCCTAAAATTAGGTCACACGGTGTTTGAACATGTCAATACCGGTCGCGAGCCAAATGGTGCAATATGAACTGTGGCTATTTTTGTACAAGTGTCAAAATTTGAAATCATAACAATTAACTTATTACAAATACGTATAGTTGCACATAAGGCATATCGAGTGGTGATTACTTATATGTTACATAAAATACAAGTACGCTTCTCTGTATGATCACTCTAAAAAATGGTTTTGTACATTGACAGTTATGACATCAGCCATGTCTAAACATAATGATTACTCGATCTAAAACGATTGAAAGGACATGGTGGCATATGATGGTGCTAATAATACATGTTTGTCAATTTTGAGCAATTATGGAAAACAACATGGAAAAATGAATCACCAACACACCTTTGTTTTTGCAGTGAAATATCTCACTTGCCTGTACACGAACTCGAACTAAACTGTCATATGCATTTGCAATTGTTGACAACAGTTACTGTGTAGGATGGAATAGGATAATCCCCGTGTGTAGATCCGTTCCAAATTATTTCCTGCTTTGCTGAGGTATCCTTGGGTGGAGGGGCTCGATATGTCTTGTCACCCTCCGTGGATAAATAATTTTTGTGCGAAATCGATTCGAGCCACTACAAATATTTGGCGCGAGATAGTGCGTTTTTAGAAACTATAAACCCGCCTACTTTTCATTAACCAATCAGAGAAAGGCACCCTACTTTGATTGACAGCTAGCGATACAGTTATCCAATCACACAGTCTGACACGGTAGGTCATAGGTCAAGTTATGAAAACATGTCCATGCGGAACATGTGAGTGAATAGCGTTATGTGTGTCGCGAGGGAAAACATGTCTACACTAGCATTGTCACATGATCGTATGTATTTACGACTGTCAATAAGCGGCTGATTAGCATCTAAGACGTAGCATACGCTCAGGCAAGTGTTTCGCGCACAAAATATTGCGGGAAAAGCATTGTCGGGAAGAAAACACCCGCCAAATTGTGCAGTGGCCAAATATAAACACAGAATTCCGTGACGTAGGGCTCAGTGTTATTTTTGGTTTTGTGGTTAGATCGTAAACGTATTGTGACGATACAGGTGTTGCTGTAAAGAAGTACAATAAATGTCGCAGATGTGTGAAATTTGCCACAGGATAGTTCAATTACAGGGCAATAATCAAAATCATTTGCACAAGGGTGACAATAGAAGTTACTGTTACTGTAAAACCCAAGTATATATTCTTCGCAAACAACACACCTTCCTATTTAATTTTTTTTTGTGTTATGTAATTCACACACATACGCGGTTAAGGCCTATATAATAATTTCGATCACATGTACAGAAATAATATTACTAAACTAATGTATTCACAAAACATGCAATAAACCCAACACGTATGTAATTGAATATTTAAAAAACCCACACATATACTTATCACTAATGAACACACCGGCGATGAATTCAGAATTGTTGAGGTTTACTGATCAAGCAAAACACGCCTTCGTTGAGAAAATCAATTTTCATAATTTATGCGAGATCGCACTCAATGACTCAGACGCCTCTACTACATGTGGGTTAGCAAGAGCCCAACGTGAATGTTGTGAATTTAGGATGTAGAGCGATCGAGGGATTTCCCTACTGTGAGAAGCATCGCCAGCATCGTTTAGGGGGCGAATATACCAGATGTGCATTTAGAGTCTATCATTTGCTCTTTTTCTATTCAAGATTTGGATGTATGTGTCTCTATCGTGTGTTTATAGCGAAAACCTGCATTTGTGAGGTACCTGTTGTTTGTGCTGATTGGCGATCGGAGTTATGAAAACGCAAGTGGAAAATCGTCACCATGGCTCATTGTAAGCAAAGCCAGTCCTCGGGGGGTCACCCCCAGAAAACCCCCAGTTACAGTGTGGAGGAAACAATTAGGGTAAGTACCCCTTTGTTCATTGTTTACACCCGTACAATCACAGGTTTTCAAGCGCCATGCGCTGTCATGCGTCACGGTAGCTGTCCGTGTTGCCGGAATTTCGATGCAACAGTTGTAAACACAGCGTGGCAAGATCCTTTCAAAACAGACAGTTGGTTGAGAAAACTGTGACATTCGTTGTTTTTTCTTTCAGGGGTATTTGTGTGACAATGTGACGTTTGTTATGAACGTCAGAAACGGTCAGAGTGACACTGGAATAGATGTCAACACATTATTGATTGCGATGTACAGTCATTTAAAGACGGGCTCTGACTGACAGCAGACTGTTTTAGCGGTTGCTGTTTGTGTTGAACAACAGCGACACGTTTATTTTTTATTTGTTGTAAATAAAACTTGTATACATTTTTGGTAAGTGAAATAGTGAGATATACCAATGAAAATGATTTTTTTTTTACAAGGTTATATTATAATCAGTTTTTTTTATTAATTTACACCTGATGAAATCAAGTGAAGTCAATTAATTAAAAAACCATAAAGAAAATGTATTTTTTTTAAATCCACAGAAAGTTCATACAATGAAACACACAAATCCCACTGGAATCAGGAATGTGCACTTCAACTAAAAAAATATGATCAGTGCTAATTAGTATGACCTGTCTTGATACAGGACCAGTGTCATATTTTCCATAAATGCAGTTATCCTATTTCATATTATGATAAAGCAGCGATATGTAAATGATGATACATCATATATCACAATTGAATTATAGATGAAAGTATCATTGATAACCCCCTTCCTGCATTTACACTTAATGATACCAATGACATTTCCAACAGATCAAGGTTACAGAATACAACTTTAAAGTTCACCTGAATGATTTTGATATCTGTACAGTCTGAGAACATTCTCTGTTCATAATGTGTGTGTGGTTGGTTAGTTTCTGTGGGGGTTGGATTTAGTGGGGGAATGTGATCATTCTTTTGTTTACAATGTACAGTAAACAACGTTTATAATAAACATGCTTATAACGACCTGGCAGACATAACAAACTGTTTTTTTTTGTCCCGGCCATTTGCTGTATATATGTTTATAACGAACTATGTTTATAACGAACCAAAATTGGTCGTCCCTTTGAGTTCGTTATAGCCGTAGTTTACTGTATATGAGTGTGGTTGATTTTTATTGGTGCAACGTATGGGAATGTTTCACTTTTCATTTGTCTTACCCAATATAATTATTGTCCAATAAGTGTTCGTCAAGGTCTTAACCTTATAAAGATGTATTATACGATTATAAGATACAAGTGGTGTAAAATGTTTAATCGAGTTATGTAAGTAGAATATATTTGATAACTGTTTAAAAAATAAAAAAACACCTTCACCCACAAACAGATCTCAGATTCTTGCATGCAATGAAACCCTGTTAGTATGGACAGAAACATTCCAAGTGAAATCATGTTCTATATTATCAATTTCTGGATTAACAAATCATTGGTATATAGTAACATCTTGGAATAAACAAATCATTGGTATAGAGTAACATCTTGGGATAAACAAATCAGTGGTATAGAGTAACATCTTGGGATAAACAAATCATTGGTATAGAGTAACATCTTGGGATAAACAAATCAGTGGTATAGAGTAACATCTTGGGATAAACAAATCATTGGTATAGAGTAACATCTTGGGATAAACAAATCATTGGTATATAGTAACATCTTGGGATAAACAAATCAGTGGTATATAGTAACATCTTGGGATAAACAAATCACTGGTATAGAGTAACATCTTGGGATAAACAAATCAGTGGTATAGAGTAACATCTTGGGATAAACAAATCAGTGGTGTAGAGTAACATCTTGGGATAAACAAATCAGTGGTATACAGTAACATCTTGGGATAAACAAATCATTGGTATAGAGTAACATCTTGGGATAAACAAATCAGTGGTATAGAGTAACATCTTGGGATAAACAAATCAGTGGTATAGAGTAACATCTTGGGATAAACAAATCATTGGTATAGAGTAACATCTTGGGATAAACAAATCAGTGGTATAGAGTAACATCTTGGGATAAACAAATCAGTGGTATAGAGTAACATCTTGGGATAAACAAATCAGTGGTATAGAGTAACATCTTGGGATAAACAAATCAGTGGTATAGAGTAACATCTTGGGATAAACAAATCAGTGGTATAGAGTAACATCTTGGGATAAACAAATCAGTGGTATAGAGTAACATCTTGGGATAAACAAATCAGTGGTATAGAGTAACATCTTGGGATAAACAAATCAGTGGTATAGAGTAACATCTTGGGATAAACAAATCAGTGGTATAGAGTAACATCTTGGGATAAACAAATCAGTGGTATATAGTAACATCTTGGGATAAACACATCAGTGGTATAGAGTAACATCTTGGGATAAACAAATCAGTGGTATAGAGTAACATCTTGGGATAAACAAATCAGTGGTATATAGTAACATCTTGGGATAAACAAATCAGTGGTATAGAGTAACATCTTGGGATAAACAAATCAGTGGTATAGAGTAACATCTTGGGATAAACAAATCAGTGGTATATAGTAACATCTTGGGATAAACAAATCAGTGGTATAGAGTAACATCTTGGGATAAACAAATCATTGGTATAGAGTAACATCTTGGGATAAACAAATCAGTGGTATAGAGTAACATCTTGGGATAAACAAATCAGTGGTATAGAGTAACATCTTGGGATAAACAAATCAGTGGTATATAGTAACATCTTGGGATAAACAAATCAGTGGTATAGAGTAACATCTTGGGATAAACAAATCAGTGGTATAGAGTAACATCTTGGGATAAACAAATCAGTGGTATATAGTAACATCTTGGGATAAACAAATCAGTGGTATAGAGTAACATCTTGGGATAAACAAATCAGTGGTATAGAGTAACATCTTGGGATAAACAAATCAGTGGTATAGAGTAACATCTTGGGATAAACAAATCAGTGGTATAGAGTAACATCTTGGGATAAACAAATCAGTGGTATAGAGTAACATCTTGGGATAAACAAATCAGTGGTATAGAGTAACATCTTGGGATAAACAAATCAGTGGTATAGAGTAACATCTTGGGATAAACAAATCAGTGGTATAGAGTAACATCTTGGGATAAACAAATCAGTGGTATAGAGTAACATCTTGGGATAAACAAATCATTGGTATAGAGTAACATCTTGGGATAAACAAATCAGTGGTATAGAGTAACATCTTGGGATAAACAAATCATTGGTATAGAGTAACATCTTGGGATAAACAAATCAGTGGTATAGAGTAACATCTTGGGATAAACAAATCAGTGGTATAGAGTAACATCTTGGGATAAACAAATCAGTGGTATAGAGTAACATCTTGGGATAAACAAATCAGTGGTATAGAGTAACATCTTGGGATAAACAAATCAGTGGTATAGAGTAACATCTTGGGATAAACAAATCATTGGTATAGAGTAACATCTTGGGATAAACAAATCAGTGGTATAGAGTAACATCTTGGGATAAACAAATCAGTGGTATAGAGTAACATCTTGGGATAAACAAATCAGTGGTATAGAGTAACATCTTGGGATAAACAAATCAGTGGTATAGAGTAACATCTTGGGATAAACAAATCAGTGGTATAGAGTACCTTTGTTCATTGTTTACACCCGTACAATCACAGGTTTTCAAGCGCCATGCGCTGTCATGCGTCACGGTAGCTGTCCGTGTTGCCGGAATTTCGATGCAACAGTTGTAAACACAGCGTGGCAAGATCCTTTCAAAACAGACAGTTGGTTGAGAAAACTGTGACATTCGTTGTTTTTTCTTTCAGGGGTATTTGTGTGACAATGTGAAAAAAACAGTTGTTAAATTTTCTTTAAAAAAATATAATAAAATGGAGCCCAGAGATTCTCTTCATTTGCCTGATACTGAAGTAATCTAGACTTGCATGGGCTGTATTTGATATATTTGTATCAGGGTCTGTAAGACAGACTAGCCAAACTTATGTACTGATGGTATGCGAATTATTAGACAAAATATAAGACTATGGGGAAATACATAAAAATAATAAACTGATTTTGTTTATGGAGCAATTTTATTGTACTAGGACAGCTGATCAGTAATTATACAACAAGAATATTCATGCTATCTTTGACACTCTATTGATGTTCCACTATATTTATTGACTTTAAAAGCAACAAAATGCACACTTTTTACCAAATTACATATATTGAGGCCTTACTTGCATATTCTTTTAAGAAACGTTTTTAATGATCTTTTTGATTATTAAATCTTGAAATAAAGTTAAATGACAGAGACAGTTTCCTATTTTAGCAAATAATATGTATTTTGAGAACTCTGCAGCATGTTTTATCAAAAACATCATTTTAGATTGTCTCTGTGAAGCATAAGTCTTTCTGGGTTTAGGCATAATGTTACTATACAGTTTTGGGGCCCCCATTACTGAAGTCATAAGCCCCAACTATGTGATTGTATTGTCTGATTGGTTAAAAGATACTTTACTCCACAGATTAGTGACTTAATGAACTTGCCAATGTGTATTCCTAGGTATACAAATAGCAGTCGAAAGTGAAGTAGTCGTTTAACCAATCAGACACTACAATCACATGATAATACCATCATAGAGTGTGTTGTTTTAACTAATTATCGAGTCAAAGTTGTAAAGTAATTAAAGTCATTCAAATGAGATTCTTTGTTTTTACATGAGGACAATATTGTCTATACCTTGATGTTAAGTCTCCAAGGATTAGCTGTAATTCTAAGTTTAATGGGAACAATCAGGCTTTTTATTAGCAGCCAGTTATTTGGAGAGTTCCTATGATGTACACAAGTACAGTACTAATTACCATAGTCTTGTTTCCTTGACTACAAGAGTTTGGCGATTTTAGTCATTTTTATCTCAAACTTATCTTATACCAGAAAAAACATAAATTTGTTTTAGTTTCAAAAATGTTTTGTACAAAGTACTCATTTTTAAGATGAGCTATGTTAATTGTTTATAACATTTTTCCTTTTATCAGTAATAATATGTGTACGTTGTTTTTTTTCAATGATTTGTTTAAATTTCAAATAATGAATTGTTGAGATTGGAAAGATTCCATCCACCAGGTTTGTATATTCTGTGTATTTGTTTTGCCAATTTCATGGTTAAAATTGTCATGGCATGGTCCTGGTGCCTGATGGGCACACATAGAAACCGTATTATTTAGCTCTACTTTGTAACATTGTTTATCATATGAAATGACAAACAAACGTGACAAAATATGAACATACTTAATGCACAGTATGATTCCTAAATAAATTTCAGGATTCAAAAATTAAAAAGGGTAGCAAAGGAAGGGAACAAACTTTCAAAATTACAACTTCTTATTATCTAGTCTTGGTAAAATGACATTGACAAAATTCGAATCTGGATCCAAAGTATTCCATAGTTATCATGCTTTAATTCCACTGGGCACATCTAAACTTGTCTAAGGGTGCCTTGTGTCACACTTGAAATAAAATACATTTCTATCTATGTTTTCTGTATGAATTGTGATACAGTGACACAATAATGTAAAATCTTCTTCTTCTTCTCCTCCTCCTTCTCCACCTCCTTCTGTCCCTTCTCCTTCTTCTCCTCCTTCTGTGCCTTCTCCCCACCCTCTTCCTTCTCCTTCTTATTCTCCTTGGGGGCACGGGTTGCCCAGTTGTCTAAGGCGCCGCGATTCGCTGTGCAGAGTTGAGTCCCTTGGCCATGCCAGAAACCTATGATTGTGGGTTCGAATCCCGGTTCGCCCCGATTATGTTTCTAGGTTTGTCAGCGCCATTCCCATGCTTGTGGGTTTCACCGAAGTGGTAAACGTCTGAGACCTGCATCACTTCGGGCTTTCCTCCCACATTAAGCTGACACGCCATGATATTACTGGAATATTGTTAAAAGCGGCGTTAAATCCAACTCACTCACTCACTCACATTTGTCTAGGACTCACTCACTCTTATCCTTCTTCTCTGCCTCTCCTCATCATCTTCCTTCTACTTCACCTCATCCTTCTTGTTCTGCCTTCTACTTCTTCTCATCCTTCTGTGCCTTCTTATGTGCCTTATCTTCAATCTACTACTCCTCCTTCTCTTCCTTCTCCTCCTCCTCCTCCTCCATCTCCTCTGCCTTATCCTTCTTCTCCTTGCCCTTCTTCTCCTTCTTCTGCTTCTGCTTCTTTCCTGTCTTCTTCTACTACTTCTTATTATTTTCCCCATCCATCTTTTTCTCCTTCTCCCCCTCCTACTTCCTCTTCTCCTTCTTCTTCATACCAGCATCTACACATCCTAGTGTATTCTCACTCTCAGCATACTGAAATGTGCGATACCTTTCTCTGTGAATGTTACCACTGTAAGGGGATTACTATCCCTCATGACTCAAGATCCCCATCATACAGTTCACAATGTATGTTCCAGGTAATGGGGATTAGGCCGTGAAAGGGCATGTCTGTCTTTCAAATTGGGAAATCCATCACCAGAGTGCTATCAAAAACATTTTCCCCATTTTCAGGAAGACATAGATTTCTAGGTAGAGAAAGTGTCAGCCTGAATTAAAAAACATTTCCTGAGGTCTGTCTGTGATGTTTGTGTTGTCCATTTCACAAGGAAACCTAATTCAGACACAGATAAAAGTATTGGCAGTCAGACAGATTCTCTATCCCATGATTCATTGGGGCTTAGCCTTCTGGTCAAGAAATAGACGCCTGTCGGCTACGACGGACATGTCATCATTACATACAGTGATGGAGATATTTGCACCTTTTGTAACGGTCTATTTCAGGGCTTTTAGTTTCATCTATCACTGTGCAGTATTTAATTATCTAAGCTGTTTGCAGCCTAACGTGACAGTAATTTGATGATAAAGTGAAGGGTTTAACTTTACATCAGGATCAGATAACTTTATTTAGAGTTTCACAGAATATAAACAACTGATGTGTACACAAGTTGATATATATATCTGAGATATTATTCTAAGGTAAACCTTAATCAGTTTTTCTGGATAAAAATCTTCAATTACCGTATTCGACGTAATAGGCGCCCACGGCGATATTTGCTAATATATTGGCTAGTGAACAATACCAATTAGCACCCCTTCCGATTGATGAATGTACACAAAACTTATTTATTTGCGTATGATACGCACTCGTGTGTAATAAGCACCCTCAATTATAGGCATTTAAATTCTGGAAAAATGTATCTCTCGTATATAAACATTTGAGGCTGTCAGCATAAACCACGAAATTTATCTTTCAACTCTGTCTTTTTCACCAAAATAATATTCTAATAAGAGCCCCCTATTTCTAATTTTGAGAGTGCCCTGGGCGCTTATTACGTCAAACAAAAGTAAGTATTACTCTATATTTATGACAATATTCTCTGCATCCATGAATTGCTACAGAAATTTAACATGACCATTTCTGTGAGGTGCTTTAATCACTTTTTAAGCACATGTTTGTACAAATTCTTCAAAATGGAATCAACAATTTGAGTTAAAATGATTAAATTTGACCATGGCAAGCATGAATACTTTTTCATGGACATGAAGGAAGCCAGAATGACTTCACTGAGCTGGTGTTACACTGACCTGGTTCAACTCATGCGACCTTTGGCTAATGGACAGTTACATCACTGGATCAGATTAATTGATCCATATTCCTTAATTAAATCTGCAACAAACAGCAGCTGGGGTATTCAATTATTTATCATTTTCATAATTTTATTTTAATTAATTGTTGGAACATTGGATTAAATTGGAAGGGGTCCCAACACTGAAATTGAACAAACACAAATTGTGAGTCCATTCAATGCACAGACATTTTAAGACCTATTTCATCATTGCTTAAGAATTTACATTTTTACACTGAAAGAGAAAAAAATATCCGTATTTCTCAACTTTTGCGCAAGAATTTATTTTGATTTCTCCTAGTTCAGACTAATTACCGCCCTTTTAAGTAAAATTTTCAATGTTTGACATGCTTTCAACTGAAACCTGTGAAGTTTGTTTTTGAAAGAAAGTTGAAATAACATTTTCAAGCCCAATTCAAAACAAGTGGTGTTTTCAGTCTAAATTATAACAAGCATGTATTTGATCATAAATTTTTTTCTGATTGTTGGAGGAAATTGACGCCCTTCTTTGAGTGACATTGACTTCCTTGCTAGACTGACAAGTGTCAATGTAGGACACAGGAAAACAGTTCCTGGCAACCGATTCTGGTGTACATGGAACGCTTTGATGTGTTCTGCCAGACAAAGATGATGTTGTGACTTCTTGCCCAGCACACCATGCAAGGAACACAGTGAATCGGATGCCATTATTATTGTTTATGAAGGATATTCTTCTGTGATATAATCATATTGATGTTGCATGATGATATTCTTTTTAAATGAGTCATAGGTTGATAGGGCATTATTGATTCTGTAATGTAGAAAAAAATAGCTGTTACATATTTTTCTGTTGATCAAATTACATCTTCTGAAGGATCTTGTGTATTTATGATGAAAACTTTGCAATTTGCAGGCTTGAAGGAGTTGTAATCTTCAATTGGAAACATTGAGACTCAAAAAATGTCAAAATCATATTGAGTTTTTAAATTGTTCATGATAGTTTAGTGGTGAATGAATCGTTCAATGGATCGAATTCTGGTTTGTCTCAAAGACAGTCTGTTTAAATTTTTCACAAAAAGCCAACATCCAGCTTTCCTTGTCTTTTTGTTCTTTGTATTTTTTGTCTGTTTAATGTTTTGTGTATCTATTTCTTGAGGCATTTTGAAGATCATGTTCTCAACAAAAGCTAAAAGCGGCGTTAAACCATACTTACTCACTCACTTAGATCTGAACAATAACAGCAGCATTTCTGTTTTATGGATTGGTTGGTCTGACAGTTGATTAGGGTTTAACATTTATATTTGACTTGTAATGATGATTTGTATTGTTTAAAAAAATTCTTTTTTAGTCAAATAAATATACCCAGGATTATTTTTATTGTCAATGTGATCTTTCCCATCAGAAGCATAAAAAACCTTGTCATTCAGAATTTTTTTTTTTCTGAATTTTGTATTTTTAAATTCGGCAAATCAGTTGACCAAGCAAAAAAAAGTACAAAGCCTAAGTTGTTATTTTGCTTCATCACCAAAAATGTTAAATATTGACTTCGAAAGAGTTCACATTTGTCAACACAAAAAAAGGTTGCACATGTACATTTTCAGTTTTTATTAATTATTCTAGCTTGGCTAATGTTTCTTTTGAGGAATAGGAATAAGTATCTGTGTAATTGAAACTTCTTTCAGTGGCATTTAGAAGTTGGTGTGATGAAGAAAGACAAGTACTATGTATGAACAACTTCTTTATTACAATTAGTGCGACGTTTCGGTGTAGATCCTAACACCTTTATCAAGCAAGTGATGGATAGTGCTTACTTACTTACTTACTTACTTTGGAGATTTAACGTGCGCTTTCCGACTGATGCGTATTTCGCACACGGATAGTGCTGAACAACATAGGTATATATACTTATTAACATCAATGTTTATACAGTAAATAGATAGATGGACACAGAGAGCTGATTGAGATGATTGGAAGCCAGTGAATGACTAATGGGACAGGGTAAACACCAAAACGTCACACTAATTGTAATAAAGAAATTGTGTAATTAAAGTTTTAAGGTCTCTACTTAAATTTCATACCAAAGAGTTAATTTCGTATCACAATATTTTCATTCAAATAACTGTTTAATCCAAACCCTATTAATTGATACCATTTTAATTATTTCATCAACTACCGTATTCGACGTAATAAGCGCCCCGCTCTAATTAGCGCCCACGGTGATATTTGCTAATATATTGGCAAGTGAACAATCCCAATTAGCATTCCTTCCAATTGATCAATGTACACAAGACTTATTTATTCGTGTATAATACGCACTCGTGTGTTATATGCACCCTTAATTATGGGCAATTAAATTCTGGAAAAATATATCTCTCGTATATAAACAGTTCAGGCCGTCAGCATAAACCACGAAATGTATCTTTCAACTCTGTTTTTTTCCACCAAACTAATATTCCAATAAGAGCCCCCTTTTTCTAATTTTGAGAGCGCCCTGGGCGCTAATAACGTCGAATAAGGTAACTACATTTTAAATAACCTTCACGCACACAAAGGGATAGTTTATTTCAACCATTATATATCTATCCTCTTTCCACATCAGGTCAGTGGAGCATCGCGATTCACTTCAATGTACTTCATCAATCAGCTGTGAAATCAACACCCTTCAATCTATTGTCATCAGCAGTAACAGTAACTATCAACATTGTACTCACACAAAACCAACCCTTTGAAGTTATGGGGATGATCCTTATTAACTGTCTAACACTTCATTTTTGAGGGTCCCTTGATTTGACCCCAACACCTTTTTATTGACCCCTTATTGTCCCCTTGGGCAGTGATAGCTGGTGTATTACATTGTGTGACAATTTCAGAGAAGGCCAATGTACTTACTTCTCTCAGCTTACATAACATGCTGTTCTCTCTCTATTCATTAAGTCTGTTTATCTTTAGATGTCTATTTAGTGAAGAGTACTTAATCTTCAAGATTTGAGTTGGTCTATCATAGGGATGGGTTTAGCTGGGGAATTGTCACAACTAAATAAGTTGATGTGTCTTGCAAAACCATGTTCTGGTATCAATTGTTTGATAAAATGGTTTTGGTAATTCTGATATTAAACTTTTATATAACTTATTTATTGTTCTAAAGTATTAACTTCAAAGACTTTGATAAAAAGAAATTTAATCAGTTTCAATATTTGTGGAGAAAGCCTTTAAAATATATTAAACATGTGATAAAATTACAATAATTTGTCCAAATTGACAATGTCCAATAAGGTTTTTTGTTTATTTTTCATAAAATGAATTCCCTGTACACATGGAGGCAAACTTGTGTTTGAAGTTATGTGAAATAAGGTTATAGTTGGCAAGATGGACTTGATTTTAGTGGTAGCAAGAAAACGGTTTCCCTTAGACTAAAACCAATTATGTCATTTTAAATCAGTAAAACCCATTCTGATCAAAGAATGTGGTATAAAAGTAGTTTTAGATCAAATACATATTTTTGGGGAACTTGAAACAAAATTGAAGTCTTCGCTAATGAACATGACGAAATTGACGAGATGGTTGTGAAATGCTCATCTCACTGCTGATGTCACAGTCACACTTTTGGTTAGTTCCATAACTACAGAAATGATCCATTTCTGCAACAACCTTTGATGTATGTAAGTACATAATTGTCTTTGCATTAAGGAACCAAAGCTGAGTTAATGAGGCATTCTTAATTAGGGGATAATCCCTCGTTAAGACAGTTATGTTTAAATAACAGCAGCAAGGGTTCAGGAAGGGGGTAAGGATTCCGACCCCACCCTAGGGCTGAGATGGACCCCTCGGGGAGAGTCTGCCAAGAAGGGAGGACATAAAGAATTTCATAGCCCCTGGGAGAGAGGCTGGTTGCCTGTTGCAGTTCATTGTGTCATATTACAGCAGATGATTGACAGTTATGTAATGTAGACAAGGGTGGCCATGCTGGCGAAATGAACGATGATAAGAAATAGACAAACCAGATTGAGCGGAGACATGCTTCCAAGCGAGATGATAAGGTTAAACCAGGAAGTGAGAGATCATGATCTTTGTCCACATTTGGCATGAAGACGGGATATGGAATTGCCATAATTACATTAAGATATGTAAAGAAATTAGGTGTGAAATGTCAAAGATTTATTGTGATAATTGTGTAGGTATTTATTTCGACAGCTATGACTGACAATATGGGCACTATGGATGTCATGTTAAGATTGCATCTGTTATTTGCAGCCCATTTCTATAATTAGCGACTAATGGTTGCCTAACAATATTCTGTCAACTAATTACTTTTTTTTCTTAGAGAAGTGGGATATATTGGTGAAGGTGTTTGAAAAAATAGTCTAAATGTTTCACTGGAATTTTGATTCAAACATATGGTTTAACATCTGAGAATATCTATGAGATCAGAGACCATATAATAGATCTATTATATGGTCTCTGATGAGATATAACAGTAAGTATTTCAAGCAAATGAAATATTGGATTAGTCTCAGTTTTATTTTTCTAATTTGTAATTATTGTCTCACATTACTTAAAAAATCAAACAAAGTACAACAACAACTAAAATACATAATATAACCAGTGTTGCCCAAATGATAAGAAATTGTGACAACTGTGACTTTGAAAACTCTAGTGATGAAACAAAATTAGTAGTACCGTACATTTTATGTGTTATTTCAAAATTTGTTTTAGAGACAGGATCTGTTTCCTGTGTTTATAACCTTTGATTGAGGAATGACATTTTTTCATGAGGGGTATGATCTTCTGTCATAAGTTTCAAGTATTGTATCTATTTTAATATTTTTGTATGTTTGTTATTTAATGCAACTCTCAGAAAAATTCCAGCGATATGACAGCGGCTTGTAAATAATGGAGTCTGAGCAAGACAAACCACTGATTGATACTATAGGCATGGGTCTATGCCACAGGGGAGAATGACACGCAATCAGCCAAGTGATCGGGCGCGACCGTCTGATCCACTGGTGGCCTCTAGTGGCCAGCATAGGTTGTTAGGGAACTATTTTAAGCTGGAATCAGGGTCGTCATCACATGACCAACTGTCATTTTGGAAATGCATAGAAGTCACTATGTCTTCACTATGGCTGACCTATCGTTCTGATTTTATGTTGTAATGCTTTCCTCAATGCTCACAAGATGTCATGTTGCCTCTCGTTTCTTACAGAAGAGTTAAAAATCCTTCAGTTGCCCGAGGGGCGGGCTGGTAGCCTTAAAAACTGTCACGCTGAAGACCCGGGTTTGATTCCCGACATGGGTACAATGTGTGAAGCCCATTTCTGGTGACTCCGTGATATTGCTGGAATATTGCTAAAAGCAGGGTAAAATCATACTCACTCACTCACTTCAGCTGCCTGATCAAATCTTGGTAATTGCTACACTGTTAGCGAAAAGTTAGGTATATCGCATCTTTCAATTGTTATGTGTTCGATTATATTGCCGATAAGACCATGAAAGTATTACCTTCATGTGAAAGTGTGTGTTAACATATTATGATATTTTAAATAGTGTATTATTTAAATTCTAAAATAGCTGAATTGTATTTTTAAATCACTGAATAAAGCAGTATATTTAATTGATATTTCTTACTTTTTTCCTCTGTCAAATGCTGGAAGATATTTAGACATCATATATATGTTACCCACGGTCAAATTGACATCTTGCCTAAGGATTGAAATCTTATCTGATTTTGATAAATTCCTGAAAATAATTACATTGAACACATCACTTTGTCCTTGATATTCCATTCTTTCGGCAGCCATCATCACACAGGTGAGAAATGCATCAGGTGTAATTGACGAGTGGCAGCAGGTGCTTGTAACTCCCGGGGTGAGTGACAGGTCATCATTACAAGTGAAATGTGCGCCTGTTCTGGTCATTTCCCTTCCAGGTGATTGTGGCCAATTGGGGAAAGCAGCTGCTGTGGTCATCAGTAGTGGAGCACAGACATTGGCCGACACTGGCTCTGTGAGATACATTGTGGTCAGTTTAACACTGATAACAGTTCTCATGTCAGTCTCTCATGTGTGTAACAGTGTTATAGCATTGTTCTCAACAAAAATGTACTCCTGATCATGATAGTTTTAAAAAGATGTGTAAATGTATAATAATGATGATGATGATGATGATGATGATGAACTCCTCTTTGGCATGTCATCTGATGTTAATGTTGTGAATAAATAAGTTATTGAAAAGTCATTTCAATTCAACCGCTAAATAAGGATGTATAATTTATCGAACCTCCAAATTTTAAGGTCAACAATTATTATATGCTAACTGATCACTTCATTCGGTATTGAAGCGTGTCGATTCACAAACTTTTAATTAATTTCTCTGTAAACCATAGATATTTTGGCAATATCATACCTTGTCAATAATTCAGTCTCATTATGACTTGTGATGCATAGGCGGATCCAGAGGGTGGGTCCATGTGGTCCTCCCCACCTACCCCTTCATTTGAAATCTAAACGTAGTATGTTGTAGGCAGAAAAATTGACTGAGAGAGGATTATGATGTTTTGGATCCCTCCCTTTTAACTATGCTGGATCTACCCTTGTGTTGTCTCAACATAATGTGAGATAATGAATTTTTATATAACAGCAGCTTCTTTGCCATAATAACATTAGAATGCGTTTATGCGTTCATGCGTTCCTGTTCCTGGAATAGTATATTGGTACTTATCATGCTTACCATAATATTCATGATTAGAGATTCCTATATTGTACTTGGTGCACTATTTCAGCTTTCAGCCTAATACAAATATGAGTATTGTTTAAGCAACTGTAACTCAAATCCAACAGAAAGAGAATATTGTTTGATGAAAAAAATGGGTTCATGACAAGAATGTCTTGAAATACTAACAGGAATATGTTATACTTTTCAAATTCTGATATTCAGGACATTAGCAATAAACAAGGTAAATGATACATTTATGTTGGAAATGTACATGTGTCAGCTGTGAGGTGGAGTGTTGTTTATTGCAGACCGCCTGTCACAGGTGTAGGTAACATTGCACTGTGTCAGTCGAGACTCATCCCAAGCAGTCTTTACTGAGTCATACATAACAGTATTGGTTTTTAATGAGGCCATATCGTTATACTGTTAATACAAGATTGTAATGAGAAGTCAATCTGTTGCCTCAATCATGATACACTGTGCTGTGAGATTAATGAATGTTCAGGCCTTGCCAAATTCATACAAAATTCATCATCTCTAAATGAGGAAATGTTGTTAAAAATTGAAAGATATTTTTTCTTGGCACGTATGAATTTCCCGATATTGTGTGTCAGTGTTCAGGCACTATTAATGTTTTTTTAATTTTTGCTTTGTTATTTAACTCAAATTCTGTCCACTCTGACCAAGTTTAAGTTTAATTTAAATTACTATTAAGTTGTTCTGATCATGGCAAACATAGCACAAACTGTTTTCACCAAAACCCTTTCCTGGTTTTCCTGATTGTTGACAATGACACATCAAAATAATGTTTTGACAAATGCACATTACTTGTATTTTTTATGTTGACCACACACACATATCATCTTCATGACGTAAGGGAGTTTACTGACTGTAAAAGTCCCGTTTCCATCCTTGACGAACTAGGCGGATATTTCTGGCCTGATGGTAGCGCCACCAGTGGCTATTATGAGTTATGTCCCTTCTATGTCCCTCCTATTGACCAATCAGATTCCACCTCTCTTATCACTTGCATTTGCTTCAAACAAAATGGCAGCACCCAGTCAAGACAATCTAATCAATAAACAAAACCTTTTAAACGGGTCTTACTTTGCGAAGTCATCAAATCACGTGAGTACCTTGATTGAACTGGATTTTGATTTTGTTACGTAATTTTGATTAGTCCTGCCAAAATATAACTCCATACTTCCAGCCTAGTTCAACAAGGGTGGAAACTGGACTTTTATAGTCAGTTAACTCCCTTGCCTCGGGAAGATGCACACATATGTCATGGCTGTCTTTAGACTAACATTTTGTCCCAGAAATAAAGTTTTCTTATTTCAAAAATATATATCTACAAAATACAAAATGAAAACCACCCAAATGGAGTACAGAACAATACTTGATTGTTGCGATTTGTATTTTCATTTATTCTCTCGGGTTCTGGGAGAGAGACTAAGCTGTCTTGACCACACACATATATCATGACTGTTATGATCACAAGTGGACGACTCTATGGTCCACTGTTTGTTCTGAAGAGGACAACTGGAACACCAGCCAAATCAATGCTGTTTTCCCTTCCAATATTCCAACTGTTGCTGAACCATCACTTTGTTGACCTCCGTCCATTCCTTGTCTCGACCTCTGTTGTTTATGCTAATATCCCAATTAATGCCTCTTCCTGTGTCTGGAATGGCTAAGGGGAAGTTTATGACTTGTGACCTACAGTGCTTCCCCTCGTGGATCAGAGAGGTTGACAGGAGAACATGGCATCCCTCTTGATGGATTCCTGCAGATGTGGGGGTCTCACCATAATGTACGGAAGCCTTTTAGGGCCACTTGTTCTTTTCTTTTTTTCTTGAAATTTCAAGATTCTAAGTTGATATTTCAAGATACATAAGTTGAAATTTCTAGTTAAAATCTTAAAATTTAATGTATTATTTAATTTAACGTATTATCTTGAAATTTCAAGATATCTATCTTGAAATTTCAACTTAGTATATATCTTGAACTTTCAATTTAGTATCTTGAAATTTCAACATGTCATCTTGAAATTACAACTATTTAAAAAAATTAAAAAAATTAATGGCCTTAAGGCGAAATTTTTTTTATTTCTTGGTTTATGGATGCACCGCTCTTTCAAAGTCCAAATGTTAAAAAAAATAAAAATGAAAATTACCCTTATTTTATTACCGCCAATCTTTTTGTCAAAAAGTTCAAACAAAAAAAGATTTCATTTCCTCGTCGAGCGTAAAGCAAAGGGAAGTCACTCTGATATTCCTCTCTGGGATCCTTCTATGATACCATCAAAGCTAGTCAGCTCAAAGCGCAGTGGTGACCAGTTTAACTCTTTCAACACTGTTGGCCGGTACACCGGCCAAGAAGCCATGAGTCACCAGACACTGCAGGGTAGACTGGTCAAGTCACGTCAAAATAGTTTATAATTTTATTAAACTACATGTCATAACATTCATTTATTAAATCTATCACATTTCACAATGTCTGAAATACATATTCCATTTGATTTTATCATTTTTTATGAATAGGTTAAAAAATTATTCACAAGATCTATTTCCCGCAATGTTATTGAAAATGAAATTCTCGGACACACTCCGACAACGGGTCCTCATCGCACATGTCAAACAGCAATATAAAGACGTTTCAGGCAAATCTTTAAATATATTATACAAAGTAATAAGATCAACAAAAATATAAATAAAAGTTGCCAAACTGACATCTAAGTTATTATTTCCATCTTTGTGTGCGATTGTGTGAAATGTAATTCAAATGACATCTCGGCCTTCGTCGCCACGATTTCTCGGCTCAGGCACGATGTCTTTAATGGCAAGATATATGCATAAGAAATCTTTGTCACAGCTTGTAACCTAGCACTATGCATCCATGAAGTTCCATATTTTAATATAGATCGCGATTTCATACTTAAAACGCTCTGACTCGTACGATATGGCTGAAATATTGCTGATGTGACGTAAAGTATTTACTCACTCACTCACTAAAACGTTCAGAATAACATGATTTAACCCAAACCTTTCGTCAAAGACTGAAAATTATCATACACAAGGACAGTACCGTTGCTGTAATTTGATTGGCTGCCTTAGATCACGTGCTTAGATTTGACCAATCACGAACCTTGTAGCAGATTATGTTGCTGAAACAATATAAGTTTTTTGAATGAATACTGACATGGCAGCCTTCAACGTATGTGTTATTCATATGAAGCTTCAAAAACAGGTATTTCCTCATGTTAGTGAGCAGAGAGCCACCATCATCAGGAAATGGGTGATGACAGATATTATTTGTAATTCTTTTTAAAATAATGTTCCGACTACGTAAACAAATGAAAATAAAAAAGAAATAGGTTAGTGGATTTTATGAAATCCTACATTTGCCGAAAATGGGTAAATTTTTATCTTCATTGGTCTTCATCTTTGATATTTCATCTAAGAATGGGCTTTACACATTGTACCCATGTGGGGACTGAACCCGAGTCCTCATTGGAATACGCTTTAACTACTTCACTAACTAAGCACCCCTGTACTAACAGTTGCTTTGTTTTGTTAATAGTGAGTTGTGTTAACGCCACTTTGAGCAATATTTCAGTTATATTACAGTATGGCAGATGATTGTTTTTTTTTAGAGGGCCCAGAGCATATATTCTCTTACAAACCCCAGAGCATATATTCTCTTACAGACCCCAGAGCATATATTCTCTTACAAACCTCAGAGCATATATTCTCTGAAAAACCTCAGAGCATATGTTCTCTTACAGACCCCAGAGCATATATTCTCTTACCAACCTCAGAGCATATATTCTCTTACAGACCCCAGAGCATATACTCTCTTACAAACCCCAGAGTATATACTCTCTTACAGACCCCAGAGCATATATTCTCTTACAGACCCCAGAGCATATATTCTCTTACAAACCTCAGAGCATATATTCTCTTACAAACCTCAGAGCATATATTCTCTTACAAACCTCAGAGCATATATTCTCTTACAGACCCCAGAGCATATACTCTCTTACAAACCCCAGAGTATATACTCTCTTACATACCCCAGAGCATATATTCTCTTACAGACCCCAGAGCATATATTCTCTTACAAACCTCAGAGCATATATTCTCTTACAAACCTCAGAGCATATATTCTCTTACAAACCCCAGAGCGTATATTCTCTTACAAACCTCAGAGCATATATTCTCTTACAAACCCCAGAGCGTATATTCTCTTACAGACCCCAGAGCATATATTCTCTTACAAACCTCAGAGCATATATTCTCTTACAAACCTCAGAGCATATATTCTCTTACAGACCCCAGAGCATATATTCTCTTACAAACCCCAGAGCATGTATTCTCTTACAGACCCCAGAGCATATATTCTCTTACAAACCCCAGAGCATATATTCTCTTACAAACCCCAGAGCATATATTCTCTTACAGACCCCAGAGCATATATTCTCTTACAAACCTCAGAGCATATATTCTCTTACAAACCTCAGAGCATATATTCTCTTACAAACCTCAGAACATATATTCTCTTACAAACCCCAGAGCGTATATTCTCTTACAGACCCCAGAGCATATACTCTCTTACAGACCCCAGAGTATATACTCTCTTACAGACCCCAGAGCATATACTCTCTTACAGACCCCAGAGTATATACTCTCATTCAGACCCCAAAGCATATATTCTCTTACAGACCCCAAAGCATATATTCTCATTCAGACCCCAAAGCATATACTCTCTTACAGACCCCAGAGTATATACTCTCTTACAGACCCCAGAGTATATACTCTCTTACAGACCCCAAAGCATATACTCTCTTACAGACCCCAAAGCATATACTCTCTTACAGACCCCAGAGCATATACTCTCTTACAGACCCCAAAGCATATACTCTCTTACAGACCCCAAAGCATATATTCTCTTACAGACCCCAGAGTATATACTCTCTTACAGACCCCAAAGCATATATTCTCTTACAGACCCCAAAGCATATACTCTCTTACAGTCCCCAGAGTATATACTCTCTTACAGACCCCAGAGTATATACTCTCTTACAGACCCCGAAGCATATATTCTCTTACAGACCCCAAAGCATATACTCTCTTACAGACCCCAGAGTATATACTCTCTTATAGACCCTGAAGCATATATTCTCTTACAGACCCCAAAGCATATATTCTCTTACAGACCCCAAAGCATATACTCTCTTACAGACCCCAAAGCATATACTCTCTTACAGACCCCAAAGCATATTACCCCAGAGCATATATTCTCTTACAGACCCCAAAGCGTATACTCTCTTACAGACCCCAGAGTATATACTCTCTTACAGACCCCAGAGCATATACTCTCTTACAGACCCCAAAGCATATACTCTCTTACAGACCCCAAAGCATATATTCTCTTACAGACCCCAAAGCATATACTCTCTTAAAGACCCCAGAGCATATACTCTCTTACAGACCCCAAAGCATATACTCTCTTACAGACCCCAAAGCATATATTCTCTTACAGACCCCAAAGCATATACTCTCTTACAGACCCCAGAGTATATACTCTCTTATAGACCCCAAAGCATGTGAATGCATTTTTATTAACTGACACATGTACAGTGGAAGTATACCGGTACCATTAGAAAAGAAAAACAAGAAGAATGTCTTATAATGTCACATGTTGTACTAGTTATTAGAACTGTGTTCTTTACTGCAAAGTATCTTATTAAATTCAGCTGATGTAATGTTGTGATAGTGTGTTGCTTCTTGAGATGTTTATGACTGGTTGTTCCCAAGGGTCCAGCCATTAGTTGAGGGTCTTGACGGGCGGCCATTAGTCAGTGGGCAGTAAGATCAATAGGGCCTTCAGCCAGTTGGCAGAACAAATCTTACTTGGGGTGTTAGAAAATTTCTGTTGTTTTTTTTCCATAGCATTTGTCTTTTACCAAACAGCTTGAACCAATTTTAACCACAGATCGTTCACAATGCAGCATAAAAAAAAGTGGTCTACAAATGAGATAATTATTGGCTGTTTGTTGTTCTTTAACTTTAAAGATAGGAAGTAAATTAGGTATTAACTGTAAAATGTAGACCTAGGATTGTTTTTGATTTGTTTTGTGCTAAAATATACTTGTAGCAATGTTTGATTGATATGATCATCCATATTTTTCACAACACTCCCCAAAAAATTGCGTTTTTTTACGACCTACAACCAAACTGGTGTTTTATTAGCTGCCCCTCCCCAGGAAGCTGTGTACGATGAATGATGGGTACCAATATGGCACTGTCAACCTCTTGACCAGATGACCGAGTTTGCGTGGGGGTAGTGTGTCATGCGTAATGATTGGCTGACATGTCTGATGACAAGCACGTATGTATGTGAATGTGATTACCGACTCCTTCACCAACACTGTTGGCCAATTATGTCTCGACTGTCATACATGACAGATTTATGAAATTATGGAGCGATATGAGCAAAATGTCCACAAGAATTGTGGGTTTGTACACAATGGCTAAAAAACCTTTACCTTTCATCACTTTTGACTTCCTCCCTGCTTGTTGTAAGATGCGACTAACGGGTTCTCAGGCTTGCTGAGGGCGGTCGGGTAGCCTGGTGGTTAAAGCGTTCGCTCGTCACGCCGAAGACCCAGGTTCAATTCCCGACATGGGTACAATGTGTGAAGCCCATTTCTGGTGTCCCACGCCGTGATATTGCTGGAATATTGCTAAAAGCGGCGTAAAACCATACTCACTCACTCACTCACTCAGGCTTGCTGACTTGGTTTATGCATGTCATCGCCTCCCAATTGCATGGATCAATGCTCATGATGTCATTCACTGGATTGTCTGGTCCAGACTCGATTATTTACAGACCGCCGTCATAAAGCTGGAATATTGCTGAGTGCGGCGTAAACAACAAACAACAAACAACAAACAAACAAACTTCCTCCCACTTTTATCAGATCTACAGTGATAAAACACTCATTCACTCAACCATCCTCTCACTCAAACACCCACCACCTACTCCCCCACCATTCATCCAAAAATCACTGTCACTCAACATCAACAAATTTCATCACAAATCACACTGCATCGACACTTCTACAAACACACAGGTATTCCTGGTAAGGGTATAGGTCCCCACCAACCTATGCTTGCCATAAGAGGTAACTAAATGGATTAGCCAATCAGGTGAATACATGTCATTGTTTCCCAAGTGGTGGTTCAAAGCTCTTGATGTCAATCACTGGACTGTCTGGTCCAGACTTGATTATTTACAGACCACGATCGTTTAGCTGGTATATTGCTGAGTGTAGCATTACATAACAAACATTCAGTACGTCTACAAATAGTCATGTGTGTCACCACAGAACTTAAACCTCTCTGTTAACAATAATGTGGATATTTGCTTCTGCGTAATCCCTGAACCCATAAATTTGTTATATGCATAAAAAACAGAATTTGTCTTCATGCAGAAAAGTATATTTAAAAAAGAGCTGTCATATCATAATGCATAGAAGCCCATATATTCAGATCAAAAGCTTGAGGTGCAAAACTCTGAAACCTCAATCTAAAACAATATTGATATTTTATTTCCTTAACATTTAACCTCAAGACATAAATTGCCAGCCCAAAAGACAAGCTGTTTAATTATTGTCCCAATGGACAAAAGTGAAATGGCTTGATTAGTTCCCTAGGCTAGAGAAGGAAAATGCCGATCTGGTTTTATTGCCTTGCGAAAGTGACATGTTAGCGCCTGTGACCATTCTGGATTGAAATGCAATGGAATCATCCACGACTGTTTAGCTCAGTTGAGGTTTGTTTTTGACACTTTTGATCTTGCCTTTGGAAAATATTTAAAAGGAGATTATTAATCCAAGAAAAACATAACGATTGACAAGAATAATCCTTGAATGATTAATCATGATGAGATGATATAAAAGACTTAATTTGACAGAATGATGTGTTATTTAAGGAAAAGTTGGGTTTAAATGGATGATTTACAAAGTAAAAATAACTCTGATCTGGAAGAAACGTGGCTCTGCATTTGATTTGTGTGTGTTTGCAGAAATATGTACAAGCTGATTCTTGGGTGACCTTGAAGGAATTAATTTGGTTTGAATAAATGTGCAGAATTTGTGTGATGGAGAGGTTGAGATATAAATCTGACCCACCAGGAAGAAAGGAACCTTATGTGTGCTAGGATACAATTGTGTTGTGACGTCATAAGACGTTTGACGTCAACTAATTCAGTGAAGATCGCCATGTGTGCGGACTGTACGAAAATATCTCGTTAGTTTGTAATGTAATAAACGCATTATTTCACAACTTTTCAGCAGACATGTCTACTTTCAATTCAGCAGACATTATGTCTAAAAATGCAATTACCATATTCGACGTAATAAGCGCCCAGGGCGCTCTCAAAATTAGAGATAGGGGGCTCTTTTTAGAATATTATTTGGTGGACAAAACAGAGTTGAAAGATAGATTTTATGGTTTATGCTGACAGCCTGAAATGTTTATATACGAGAGATACATTTTTCCAGAATTTAATTGCCCATAGTTAAGGGTGCATATAACACACGAGTGCATATTATACGCGAATAAATAAGTGTTGTGTACATTGATCAATCGGAAGGGGTGCTAACTGGTATTGTTCACTAGCCAATATATTAGCAAATGTTTCCGTGGGCGCTTATTAGAGCGGGGCGCTTATTACGTCGAATACGGTATTACATAAACAGTTATAAGTGGAAAAATGAGTCAAATGTTTGATGCCATGTATCTCTATGATAAATATAAATTGAAGCTTGCGAATTGTATTTCTGTGTTCCGAAGATACTGTAGTTTTAAAAAATAATAAAAAGTCAAAATGTGTTTTTTCACCCACAAGGTCCCGTATCTCATGGTTGGTCACAAATATTGATCTGGTAAAAAATGAAAAAATTATGATGATATGTGGATCCATAATTATGATGGTTATATGTGCCATAATCAGCGTAATTAGTGCCTCGGCCTTTTTTTTACGAAATCAGAGCCAAAACAGGTGCCGAGGATAACATCTGACCTGTTGATGCTTAATCTAATCAACAAGACATTGCGTCAATACAGGGTTCATTACATCCTGGTATACCAGTGAAGATCCGGGTTAGAATAGATCTTCAGCAACCCATGCTTGCCATAAAAGGCGACTATGCTCGTTGAAAGAGGCAACTAATGGGATCGGGTGGTCAGGCTTGCTGACATGGTTGATGCATGTCATCGTATCCCAAATGTGTGGATCGATGCTCGTGATGTCAATCACTGGATTATCTGGTCCAGACTTGATTACTTTCAGACCGCCGTCATATAGCTAGAATATTGCTGAGTGCGTCTTTAAACAATAAATAAACAAACAAAAACATCCTGGTAAATAAATGTTTCACTCTGGTATTGTTCAGTTTTACTGTTTAGCACATATCATTTATGTTCCTTTTTGGTAATATCTCACAAACTGTTTGTCTGACTTGTATGGCAAAATTGCAAAAATATGGCAGGGGGTTCATAGTATAGTATTGCAGTAGTTAAAAACACAATTTGGAAAAGTAAATGATCAACATCTGTACAGAGACAACACAATGGGCTGCTGTGTCAAGATGGAGGACAGACAGAAAAGCTACATCACGATGAGCCAAGGTTAAATGTAGAACAGTCATTTATTAAAATGAAAATATAAAAAAAAGTGTTTTATGATTCTGGTACTTAAAGTCTACTTGTGTCATTCTAACAACTATATTACTTGTATATGTAAGTTACTAAGATGAGTTTTCAAGAAAGTATGTTGAATTTGCAAGATACTAAGATAAGTTTTCAAGAAAGTATGTTGAATTTGCAAGATACTAAGATAAGTTTTCAAGAAAGTATGTTGAATTTGCAAGATACTAGATAAGTTTTCAAGAAAGTATGTTAAATTTGCAAGCTACTAAGATAAGTTTTCAAGAAAGTATGTTGAATTTGCAAGATACTAAGATAAGTTTTCAAGAAAGTATGTTGAATTTGCAAGATACAAAACTGAGTTTTCAAGATAATTTGTTATATTTTCAAGGCACTATGACAATATTTTGAAATTTCAAGATGCGTATTTATATTTATGAAAGGCTTTATGTCTGGTATCTGTGATCTGTATGTTTTGAGGTGGGTAGGTTCAAGTCAGCAGGAAGAAAACATTTCCCTAACCACTGCTGTGATTTGTGTATGTGTTAATCTATGAACATGATATATGGCATTATCACAGCAAGAACTCCAGTAGTATCTACCAATCTGGATCACTGAGAGCGCCAGTAGTACCTACCAATCTGGGTTTGATCTGTCTGATTTCTGATACCCTTGTCTCCAGGGCTCCTCCCAAGGGGTATCTTAGCAGAACTACATGCATGGTGGTTCTCGCGCTAAGATCACTTTGTGAAACAGGCCTCTTTGTTAATTGAATTGGTGAAACTAATAAACGAAACTTGAGCATATCTGGACCTCTAGCGAAAGTGAGGTAATTTTGAAAGAGAAAGTATATCAAATTTTCTGACATCATTTGTCAAACCAGGGACACGGTAGATTTCCCAAGACACCGCTTGTCACTGCAGCAAAAAGTAAAGCAAATATAATTACCGAATGTCAGCCATAAAACTTCAGAAGCATTCTGACACCCTGCAAGAAGATCGAAAATGTTAAGTGCTCCATTACTAGCATCACTGGAATCCAGAGGACTCTTGGGTATTAAAGAATGTTGATTGGTTGGTCACAATGGCTTGTGTAGACAGTAGATGGTGACTAGCGTGTTGATTGGTTGGTCACAATAGCTTGTGTGGATAGTAGATGGTGACTAGAGTGTTGATCGGTTGGTCACAATAGCTTGTGTGGATAGTAGATGGTGACTAAAGTGTTGATTGGTTGGTCACAATAGCTTGTGTGGATAGTAGATGGTGACTAGAATGTTGATTGGTTGGTCAAAATGGCTTGTGTGGATTGTAGATGGTGACTAGAGTGTTGATTGGTTGGTCACAATAGCTTGTGTGGATAGTAGATGGTGACTAGAATGTTGATTGGTTGGTAACAATGGCTTGCGTGGATAGTTGATGGTGACTAGAGTGTTGATTGATTGGTCACAATTGCCAGATGGTGTGGACAGTAGATGGTGACTAGAATGCTGATTGGATGTCACAATAGCTTGTATGGACAGTAGATTGTGACTTGAATGTTGATTGGATGATCACAAATACCATTTGGTGTGGATAGTGGATGGTGACTAGAGTGTTGATTACATTGTTGACTAGATTCTCACAATAGCAATAATAATAAATGGTGAGGATAGTAAATGGTGTCTCAAATGTTTTTGGAATTTCACAAGGGCTAGTTTTTGTGGATACTAGATGGTGACAAGAGTCTTGATTGGTCGGTCACAATGGCTTGTGTGGATAGTAGATGGTGACTAGAATGTTGATTGGTTGGTCACAATAGCTTGTGTGGATAGTAGATGGTGACTAGAATGTTGATTGGTTGGTCAAAATGGCTTGTGTGGATTGTAGATGGTGACTAGAGTGTTGATTGGTTGGTAACAATGGCTTGCGTGGATAGTTGATGGTGACTAGAGTGTTGATTGATTGGTCACAATTGCCAGATGGTGTGGACAGTAGATGGTGACTAGAATGCTGATTGGATCTCACAATAGCTTGTATGGACAGTAGATTGTGACTTGAATGTTGATTGGATGATCACAAATACCATTTGGTGTGGATAGTGGATGGTGACTAGAGTGTTGATTACATTGTTGACTAGATGCTCACAATAGCAATAATAATAAATGGTGAGGATAGTAAATGGTGTCTCAAATGTTTTTGGAATTTCACAAGGGCTAGTTTTTGTGGATACTAGATGGTGACAAGAGTCTTGATTGATCGGTCACAATGGCTTGTGTGGATAGTAGATGGTGACTAGAGTGTTGATTACATTGTTGATTAGATGCTCACAATAGCAATAATAATAAATGGTGTCTCGAATGTTTTTGGAATTTCACAAGGGCTAGTTTTTGTGGATACTAGATGGTGACAAGAGTGTTGATTGGTCGGTCACAATGGCTTGTGTGGATAGTAGATGGTGACTAGAGTGTTGATTACATTGTTGATTAGATGCTGACAATAGCAATAATAATAAATGGTATGGATAGTAACTGGTGTCTCGAATGTTTTTGGAATTTCACAAGGGCTAGTTTTTGTGGATATTAGATGGTGACAAGAGTGTTGATTGGTCGGTTACTATAGCTTGTGGACAGTAGATGTTGATAATGGTCACAATGGGAAGTTTCTAGCTGTGAACTGGCTGCTTTAGTGTGTCATCATACCCCAGTGACGGGGTCGATGCTTAGCTGATCACCTGTTTATGAATCCCACCCTGATTAAGCGGGCTGCCATTCTGTGGCTGTAAACCTGCTAACTATGGCGTAAATGTTCAATCACTCATTCAGAGTTGCATAACAGAACATGTATCTCATCTACGGAAAGAATCACATTATCAAAATCTATATCCCATTTCATCCTATTCCTTTCATGCTGGTATGTGGATCATGCACCACTGTGCAGTGCAGCCACATTAACACTGCACAGTCATGGCTCATTAATAATACATGCTTGTTTGACGGTGACAGTGAGCCAGATTCCATTAGGGCATCCATGAAGCATCTGTGGATTACGACAATGCAATGATCAATACTGTCAGTGATGTGAAATTCATACGAAAATATTTCCATGTGGTACTTCTAGATCAACGACAAATAGACACTGGGAGGGAAGGAGGGGGGTTAAGTGATGAGAGTTTCCCTACTCACCCATTTACCCACCTAAACCACAAACTGATCACATTTCTATCAGTTCATCCACTTATCCATCCACCCAACCAACCATCCATCCACCCAACCAACCAAACATCTATCCACCTGACTAATCATCCATCTATCCACCCAACCATCTATCCACCCAACCAACCATCCATCTATCCACCCAACCAACCATCTATCCAACCAACCAACCATCCATCTATCCACCCAAACATCCATCTATCCACCCAAACATCTATCCTACCATCCATCTATCCACACAACCAACCAACCATCTATCCACCCAACTACTGTCCACCCAACCATCTATCCACCCAACCAACCATCTATCCACCCAACAAACCATCCATCTATCCTCCCAACCAACCAAACATTCATCAACCAGAGCAACTATCCACTATCCATCAACCCAACCAACTATCCAGTGATCCAGTTATCCATCCAATCAAACATCCATCCTCCTACCCAACCATACGCCCAACTATCGACTTACCCATCCACCCAACCAACCAACCATCCAGTAATCCATCCACCCAACCAACCATCCACTTATCCATCCATCCAACCAACATTCACTTATCCATCCACCCAACCAACCATCCTTCCATTCCTCCTCCCAACCAACCACCCACTTATCCATCCACCCAACCAACCATCCACTTATCCATCCATCCAACCAACATTCACTTATCCATCCACCCAACCAACCATCCTTCCATTCATCCTCCCAACCAACCATCCACTTATCCATCCACCCAATCAACCACCATCCTTTCATTCATCCTCCCAACCAACCATCCACTTATCCATCCATCCAACCAACCGTCTACTTTTCCAGTACAGAACACCTGTCATTAGGTCAACACTGTTACACTTCATGTATATTAGTACAGAACACCTGTCATTAGAACAACACTGTTATACTTCATGTATATTAGTACAGAACACCTGTCATTAGGTCAACACTGTTACACTTCATGTATATTAGTACAGAACACCTGTCATTAGAACAACACTGTTATACTTCATGTATATTAGTACAGAACACCTGTCATTAGGTCAACACTGTTACACTTCATGTATATTAGTACAGAACACCTGTCATTAGAACAACACTGTTATACTTCATGTATATTAGTACAGAACACCTGTCATTAGGTCAACACTGTTATACTTCATGTATATCAGTACAGAACACCTGTCATTAGGTCAACACTGTTATACTTCATGTATATTAGTACAGAACACCTGTCATTAGGTCAACACTGTTATACTTCATGTATATCAGTACAGAACACCTGTCATTAGGTCAACACTGTTATACTTCATGTATATCAGTACAGAACACCTGTCATTAGGTCAACACTGTTATACTTCATGTATATCAGTACAGAACACCTGTAATTAGGTCAACACTGTTATACTTCATGTATATCAGTACAGAACACCTGTCATTAGAACAACACTGTTATACTTCATGTATATTAGTACAGAACACCTGTCATTAGGTCAACACTGTTATACTTCATGTATATCAGTACAGAACACCTGTAATTAGGTCAACACTGTTATACTTCATGTATATCAGTACAGAACACCTGTCATTAGAACAACACTGTTATACTTCATGTATATTAGTACAGAACACCTGTCATTAGGTCAACACTGTTATACTTCATGTATATCAGTACAGAACACCTGTCATTAGAACAACACTGTTACACTTTATGTATATTAGCACATAAGTAAGTAAGTAACTTTTTCAGGTCAGAATTTACATAATTATGTCAGTACAGTGCAGTAGAATCAATATGTGCATTCATGCTTGCTGTTCCTCGCTGTGGAACAGGCACTTTGCATTGGATAATACTTCCACTGTTAAATAATGCACAGAGGTATTATTAGTTGGAACACACTCACACGGATACCATAGCAGAAGTCTTTTCAATTTATCATCCAAAACTGGCTCCCACAGGAGATATCTCTTGGATTAGATCAAGCGATATCTACACTGTAGATATCGCTGCAATGAAATTACATCACAATGCTTTGCAGACTATTGTGACGTCACTGGTTACCATGACATCACAATCAAATGACATCAATAATGGCTCCGCTACTGAAGCTGTTAGCATTACTTTTTACACTGAAGACACTGCTAATTACTGTCTACAAATTGAAAAAGTTGGAAGAATGATGTTGGATGATAAATAAAATCTCACTCGAGTGTCTTTTGATATCAAATATATCAACACTCAACACTATCAAGCCTCAGAATTTTTCCACTTTTATCAACTCGTGTTGATATATTTGATATCAAAAGACACTCGGGTGAGATTCTCTGTTTCACAGATGTCCAAGTTACCATCCCCGACGTGTGGCATATGTAGATTCCAGGACTGCAGTGGATTATTGCGGGAGATAGGAGTTATTGTGTCGTACAATCACATGCTCTGAAAATTTTCATTTTTTGCTTTACATAGGCAAACGTAACAGTTCATAGTTTAGATTTTATGACATCATAATCAATTATTTGTGACAGTACATTGATACAGTATTGTTTTGCAAACAATTCTAACTGACAAAATAGCTGTAAACTAGCCAATCATTGTTATACCTGATGATATTTCTTAGAGGTGAGGTGAAACGGGGTTTAATGTCACGCTCAAGATTATTACACTTATATGTTAATGTGTATGCATGTGTGTGTGTGTGTGTGTGTGTGTGTGTGGCTGCTTGTACTAGTCCGGGCTAATGGCGATTTCATAATGCTAGCTCACTGAGATACCATGCCACAATTTAACATGAATACCCTGCTCAAACACAGTATACTGACCCCGAGCAGATCATTCCTTGTTTCAGCCCTTAATGCGACCGCCAGGCAAGGCAAAAACAAGTACCATCTTTTAACGTCCTTTGGTATGATGCGGATCGAACCCCGACCTACCCCTCTCCCAGCAGACGCTCTACCACTCCACCTCCAAACATAATTCCCCTTATATCAGTGCCCCTATCGATATGATAGAAAATAATAATCAAAGGCCTGACCAACTCAGTTATTTGAATTACAGGTCACCTTGTCACTTATTGGACATCTACCCGTGAAGAGCTGGGGTATAATAGGTCTTCAGCAACCCATGCTTGCCGTAAAAGGCGACTATGCTTGTCGTAATAGGCAACTAACTGGATCGGGTGGTCAGGCTCGCTGACTTGGTTGAAGCATGTCATCGATCCCAATTGCGTGGATCAATGCTCATGATATCAATCACTGGATTGTCTGGTCCAGACTCGATTATTTACAGACCTCCGTCATATAGCTGGAATAATGCTGAGTGCGGCGTTAAACAACAAACAAACAAATATTAGACATCTGAAAAAAATAATATTGTAATATATCTATAACAGGGATTATTCATGTCTTGTAACACATGTCTAGAAACCTTAAAAGATTTACCGTTTCATTGCCATGTTAACTATGTTAGATATTACCCATGCTCACATGATAAGTTATCATTTTCTGTGAAGACTTGCCTTGAACTGAAAGGATAATATATGGTCCCAAAAACTCTAACCCATGGTAGTTGTCTATCATATACAAGAAAATACAATAATGGGTACAATGCAGTACTTTTAAATATTTCTTTAAAGCTCTCAATGCTAATGTCGAACCCATTCAACAGAGTGTGTCACTAGCCATGTTGCTACTGTCAAACCCATTTGACATGCGAATAGCATAATGACACCCCTAATAAAACTCGCTACAACTATTTTCCATGTAAGCTTTACGTATCATTTAAATTATGTATGGTATGACTGACATTCTCATCATGAGTTCGAAACGAAAACGCCATGCTTACGATGCTGCATTCATACTGCGAGTCTTCGCTCTAGCTGAGACATATTCTCACGGGTTCATAATTCTATACACACCGATTCACAAAATGGCGTCTCGTTGTTGATGGCAACATAACGATCATTATGAGGTTAAAATAAGACAACAGTGTGGATGAGTGGATGACTGGTTTGTTGAATCTTTATTAGAAATTATAATGACTTTTTCAATATAATTACACCATTTTTCATCTTATATTATTGAATATCTGCGAATACCGGCATAGTCTTGCAGTCCGACTTCGCGGTGTGTTGTTGCCTTTCACTTCCTGGCTCGGCTCATCTACTGGTCATATCATGTTCTTTCATATTTCAATGGTCAAGTTAATACCTCTGCTTATCTACGAGGTCGGCTTATCTGTGGTCATATACAGTACCTCAAGAAGAAAATCCTGTTAGTTATAAAAGTATCAGTCAATTTTCTAAGCACACAACCACCTGTAACAGCCATTGTTGACTTGAGGCACTTCATGTCAAGTGGCATGTAGTCCGATATTTTCTTTATAATGTAATAATCTTTTTCATTTGATCATAACGTCTAGTTCTTTGATGAAAGAAAAACACTCAAGTTTCTTAACTTCTAAAAATTAGCGACTTTCGTTTTAATTAATTATCAATAAAAACAATCTTGATCATTACATCATCGACTGGATCAAACAGACATGATCCTGGCAACATCGGTAAACAAACAACTCCACATGCATCGAGATCTCGCAATACTATTACAATTCTTTTGTAATATCTTACTGGAAATACTTACATAGATGTTTAAATCTTTGTCAAAATTATCTCATATTCATTGAGTTTGTAGATGATTTTGTTTGATAAACATTCGGACATTGACAAGCTCCTGACAACCATAGATGAGACATGAAGACGTGGCCCAACGCACAATGTATTTAGTTGAAGAAACACTAGTTGACAATATGTGATCATACGCTAAACTTACATCCTCCTGATAAAACAATTCAGTAGCAAAATAATGCAGAACATGAAATCTAACAATAATATTTGTAATTTTATCCATCATTGCTGAAACCAGAAGCACGTACAGCATCGCACACATTGAGGAAAAATATTTTTATGTTTTCACTTCCTGCCTTCGCATATTTTATATTATTTATATATAAAAACCCCATACAACAAGGTATTAAACTGGTTTGGCCTCATTATGAATTTCCCCACTCAAGCGTACAACATGATGTGTGAGCTTGCAAGTTCGATTCACATCATGGAATTTTCGTGTGAAAAAAGAGTGACTTTTAACCAGTCAAAAATCAACATTTGATGTATATGAAAAGGCTGTTGAAACAATTGAACTGTAAAACCTCAAAGCAGGTCTTACATTTCAAATGTAAAACCTCTCAGCACATCTCATGTGAAAGTAGTACCTCTCACAAGGTTAGGGCTGGGACGAGTCCTGATTTACTACCCAGGTACCCACACCCCTATTACCCGACCCTACCCGGGTACCCGCTGTTGGTTTCAAGAGATAGGTACAAAATGTCCGATTGGGAATAGTTTGACAGTAGCCCGAGCAAAATGTATTTAGAAACACGTATGAAACAATCTTGTCATGCATGTACACTGAAGTTGACTGAAGGTTTATCTTTGTTCAAACATATATATGTCATAAGGAATGCATTCAGAGTCATGAAGAAATGTGAACATAAGTGACTTGTGTAACCATGTAGTTATAGTGAATTTTTGTCATGAGACAATATATCACGTGACTAACCACGGGTCAGGGTAGTCCTGTGGGTACCCGGGTCCTACTCAGTACCAACCCGACCCGAGTACCCGAGTTACCCGACCCGAGTACCCGAGTTACCAGACCCGAGTACCCGAGTTAACGGTCCCGAGTACCCGAGTTACCCGTCCCAGCCCTACACAAGGTTACTATCAGATAGCAAAATACCTACAGGTACAAAACTATAGGCAAAGGTGGCAGTAGGTTTATAAATGGCCACCTAGACTACATTGCATTAATAGCCTACAGAATGAAAAACTGGATGTTACATTTTCCAAACTAAAAAATAGACCAGTGCTTAGTGTTCATCTGGACAACAGTGCAACAGTGATATGCTATTGCGTGATTCTTAGATGCGAGTCTCTTTTGATCTTTGATCAACTTCTCTTGCAAGTTCGTCCAACTTTTGAAATACCATAACCCATCATAAATTAATTGATCCCTGTGCATCTGTTTTGGTTTGAGGGCATGGATGGATTAATTAAGGAGAAAAACTCACAATCATATGCAAGAAGACAATCATTGATCATATTCCCGTACTTGCTTGCAACGCAAGGATTAGGGGTTTGCGTGCGAGTGATTGTTCCGGGGTTGAAATCGAAGGTCGCCTGCTGAATGTTTCAAGGATGGTTCATTTGAAAATAATTTATCCTTGGGTTGATGATGATACAACCATCTGGCAAGAAATGAGTCTCAAGTTTGAGGACAGAAATCAATGTATTTGGCCATATAATGCGAGATGTCATATCCTGTTGCTAGTTGGGAATTACGTCTGTTGTACACTCTGTGAAGTAATGTTGTACACTTTTCCTGAAGTCATTGTGATGAAAATACAGTCAGTTGATATGAATGTCGTTTTATGGTGGCATGGGGCTTAATGTAATTATTTTAGGAGAGAGTATGGGATATTGGTCAGCTGTGACTCAAGACTTCTGTTTTTGTATGACTGACTGATGACCTTTGTTGTCATGACAACATGATGATGTCATTTTATCCCTAGAGCCACTTTTCAGAGAATCTTTTTTTTGTGAAAAAACCCAAACTAATTTGATTCAATCACGTTTTGCCAGGGAAGATCAGTTGATTTATGTTTGAATACTTTTTGTGCTAATCTTTATATGTTGAAGTATTTTTGGTACTTTTGTGTAAAAAAGTAGTGTGTGATACTTTTTTGTTAATATTCTTTATGTTCCAGGAGTTTGAAATAACTAAGAAAAGAGAACTAGTTTGTGTTACAATTTCTTCTCATTTTCTGTCGTAATGCTCATTATGATGCTAAATTCAGCCCTATCGCATATCCTTTGGCATTTCTTGATGGTAATAGTGTGAATTATAGCTGTGGATATCTGCCAATTCCATTAAAACAGGAACGATTACAGATAATGTTCATTTTCATATGAAAGGGGAAATCTTGAAATACTCTCATTACAACCTGCTAATGCGTCTGTGGCTGTGTCTATGTGTAAGTAAATTGATTATTATAGACACTTTTCATTACTGATACTTAAAACACTATGAAAGGCTCTTGTCCAATGAGAATCCTTCATTTGAGTCACATGGCAAAAAAGCTACAGCCAATACCGTATGGTGGAAAGTTTGAGAATATGGGCTTTCTATATTAGTCAGAAATATATCAGGATTTCACAATATGTGAAAGAGTCATCCCTAGCAATACAGACTGGTTTTCTCATGTCTTTATGCTGCAACACCTTAATGGTGTTTAAATGTCTTTAAAATATTTGTCAAATGGGTATATATTCAACTGATAATTCTAGTTAAGCTCACAAAATACAAACACAAGGTAGGAATATTCATGGTATTAAAAAAAAAGGGCCAAAAATTAACAGAAAACAATGGGAGTTTCGACGGTCATGGTGTTGGGGTACTTTATGGAACATACTTTGTTATCTGTTATTCAACATGAAATCCATACCAGATTGAATCAAAGTTTATTGTCACCAATAAAGAGACACATTATATAGTTTCTGGTTAATGTATTTGACAAAGGCCAAAAGACATAATCATACAATAAAATAAAACTAGTTAAAATGTTTAATTGCCCAACCACTCTCACTTTCATGGATTAAAAGACTTCCAAAAATTAACAAAATGTTATTGCTTACAGTGGGTTTCACTGAACTGGTTAACATCTAAGACCTGCATCACTTCGGGCTTTCCTCCCACATTAAGCTGACACGCCATGATATAACTGGATTAATGTTACAAGCAGCGTTAAAACTCACTCACTCACTCACTCACTCACTCACTCACTCACTCACTCACTCACTCACTCACTCACTCACTCACTCACTCACTCACTCACCAACCCGCCCGCCCGCCCACCCACCCAACCAACCAACCAACCAACCACTAGTGAGATCTCCGTTGTCTGTTGTGTAGTCAGCAAGTTACGTCTCCATTCACAGCGACGTCTTGTACTGCCTCTTCTCCATCTCTTGTCTTCCTCCCTGGCAGATAAGAAACTCATTAGCTCACCTTTGTATGAACCACTTGCCCTCAGCATGGGGGGTCTGTATATTTATGTCATCAGCTGCCAATGGGGGCGATTAAGATGCTGAAAGATTCAGCATTTCAGCAGGCTTGGAATCACAGGACAATAATAGTACTGGCATCAATACTTAACAAATACTTGGAATCACAGGACAATAATAGTACTGGCATCAATGCTTTACAAGTACTTGGAATCAAAGGACAATAATAGTACTGGCATCAATACTTAACCAGTACTTGGAATCACAGGACAATAATAGTACTGTCATCAATACTTAATGTGTACTTGGAAATCACAAGATAATAATAATACTGGCATTGATACTTACCATGTACTTGGAATCACAGGACAACTGTCATCAATACTTGGTTCTCAATAACTTACCTCTTCTGTCAATGACTGTGTATGAGAACAGTTGGATTAAAATAAAACTGTGAAAATGTTGACATTTCATATAACATGCCTTTATCAAGTGTTCAAAATGTTTGAATATTGAAATTCAAATAACTTGGCATTACAAATTGCCCACAGCGCTTATTGGGATGAATATGGTAATTGATGGCAAATGGCCTGATGTGGTTTCTTTATGACCTTATATTGGTATCTGAAATGTTTTTTGATCAATTTGTCCTGCAGCGTTTATGGCTGTGATATGAAGCCTGGTACTGGTCGTGTGTTGTCAATCTCATTTCTTCACGTCCCTGAGGTGACAGTGTCAACACGCGCAGCCTAGTTTCTGCAGTAGAAAATGGTTCAATGGCATGAGATTTTCTGGTTATTTGTGACATATTGTAATGTCACTAGTGCCATGGATAGTTCAGCAGAATTTAACCATGAAGTATTAATTCTTAGTTGGAATTTTTTATTAATTTGCATTTTAGCTATGCATGATGAATCAAACTAGAGACATGTCTGATATATAAATTTATTTTAAGTTTTAATCTTCTCTTTATGTGTAAAAGCACCTCTGTCGAGTTAAACAACAAACAAACAAACAAAAGATATTAGTTTGATTCCATACATGGCCGTAATAGGGCATCCATTGGACCTAATCCCTTTGTTTAAGAACACTGTTACATTGTTCTATTGGCGCAAGGATCATTAATTTGGTATGACGAAATTATGAAATTCTTCAGTTGACAGAAAAACACAGAAACAATTTATAGACATATATATATTAGTGAACATAAGGCGACTACACTTGTGTAAGAGGTGACTAACGGGATCGGGTGGTCAGGCTTGCTGACTTGGTTGATGCATGTCATCGTATCCCAATTGCGTGGATCGAAGCTCATGATGTCAATCACTGGATTGTCTGGCCCAGACTCGATTATTTACAGACTGCATATAGCTGGAATATTGCTGAGTGTGGCTTTAAACAAAAAACAAACAAACAAACAGTGTTTTTATAAGTTTTAAATTGTATTCAACTGTATTGAAAATTTTTGTTTCCAACATTAAAATTCAAAATTGAAGCAAACTATATTCTTTAACCATGAGCACATGTCTGCAATGGGTGTGAGGTTCTAGCTCAGATAATGTCTGTATCAACATGAAAATTTACTTCACTTAATTAGTATCTGTTAAATCTTTCCATTGGTACCATGGCATTTTGTAATTTTGTTCATCATCCCAAAGATGACCTGTACGTGTGACACTACAATATGTATGCCCATGCTAAATGTCTCCTGATTTAGTAATTTTACTCAATCATTCAACCTTAAACTTTGCAAATGTCTTCACATCGTCACATGTAGCCATGCACATGAACCAGCTAACTATGCAATCAACATTAATGTTCGTCAACAAACTATTTATCACATCCATTTCTTGACTTTGACACAATCCTAACCTACACTCAGCTTCTTTGCTTTGTCAGTATATCCTCATCACAATTGACCACCGGGTCCATGAAGCCGACCCGATGATCAGCTTCCATAACAAGCCTCCATCAGTCAAGCTATTTATGTAGCCAGGCTAACTTTGAAGTCTTAGTGGCTGATTTTCTCCCCTGATGGCGAAGATGCTCTCTCGATGCTGTAATAGGGCAGAACACAATGTGTTACATGTCAGAGAACACGACACAAGGGCTTGTGTCCAAAATAAACCTTCTGACATTGTGTTAAGGCAATAATGACTTGCTCAGACTTCAGTGATGCTGATTAGGGAGGACTTGGTAGATATTTTCAGGATAAAATTCTTGTGGGGAATGCTGTATGCTTAGAAACTATTCACTTTAGTGCTGGAGTGTAGTGTAGTGTAGTGTAGTGTAGTGTGTTTCACAGTGTAGTGCGTGTGTTTCACAGTAAAGAGTTGGTAAGAGTTGGGACTGACCATTTGAATTGATATTTGGAGGGGGCAAGGAAGAGGGAGAGACTTTTATGGAAATTAAATATTTTTCAACTACAGCAGATATTTTTAATAATTAAAACTGTGAACCTGAAGATATTTTAAAGAAAAACACCTTGCAACAACGTAATTTTGGAGACAATTTCCTTTTTTGGGGTAACAGTTTGAAGCATAATTATTAATTATTTCAAGAATTGTCTGAAACGAGGAAACCCAAGAATATCCAATGGGTTGTTCCTTATTTGTTATATATCAAAGGACAGTGTATGATAAGCCACCTTTTTGATTGGGTCTGCATTAATTTAATTCAGCAAAGCTTTTAGAAATCATTTTGAAAGTTATCAGCTGTGTTTATGTGAATAAGTCATAGGCTTTGTTCATTTCAAAACTTGCATGTTTTGACTTCTAACACAAAATGTCACAGTAAAACACAGTACAAGAAACAAAAAGAATATGTCAAATTCAGAAATGGGTAGAATATTTGTCAGTATCAGACCATAATAATTATATCACTTTATTACGGTTGCAGTTGATTCTGAGCCAGGAATTCACTGGCCATTTTGAACATGTAGTTTGTGCAAGTAAACACGATAAGCATTGAGCAAAATTATAGAGAAACTCTGTATCAACCATAACATGGTTTAAGTTGGAGAAACCACTCAAATCTGTTGATCTAATTCCAGATTTCAACAGATGTGAGTGATGTATGCATTATTGAACATGATTTTTTTTTACAGAACAGACTATGGATGTAGTAGAGACCAGACATGTGTAAGGTGTTATGTCCGTCGGACATTTTGGTTTGGCCTTTTCCACTTAGCTTATGTTAAAACACAATTAGTTCTGTCTGTCCAGTGAGCTACAGTACCTGGCCCAGTATGTCCACACAGTGTGATGTCGGGACAAGAAGTAATGAAGATCTATGATATTTTAAAGAGACATTTACAAGCATCATAAAGTCATTACTAAGGTGTAAGTTTGACAGAACTTTGAGATTATGTCACAGGCTTGTAAACTGTGACAAATTGTTCCTGGTTGTCTGTCACAAGACTCTGGATGTAAACAAGACTACAGCTCAAGCTCCGGCTTGTTGACAAGTTGTAGCAAGTCATCCCTGTATCCTGACTGCCTCCGTGGTCTAGTGGTAGAGTGTCCGCGCGGAGATCGGAGATCTGGGGTTCGATCCCTAGCCGCGTCTTACCAAAAATGTTAAAAGATGGTACTTGTTGTTACGCTGTCTGGCACTCAGCATTAAGGGGCTAAAACAAGGACTGGTCGGCTTGGAGTCAGTATACTGTGTCTGAGTGGGGTATTCATGTTAAACTGAGGCATGGTATCTCAATGGGCTAGAATCATAAATCGGCATCAGTCGGACTGGTTCAAGCAGCCACACATACACGTGCATGCATGTCACTATATAAGTACAATAATCTTGGATGTGGCGTTAAACCCAATTTCACCACATCTATATCCGACCTCTGCAATTTCCACACAATTTTGATGAGGTTTAGGTCTGGAATCTGAGATGGTCATTCTAAAGTTGGATGTTATTGTCTCTCTTCCTCTGATTCTCTCACAGACACCTGACATGGCACATTATATCCTGATGTGTCTGTCCTACTTCCAGAAGTGTCCAGTGATCAGAGGTCATAAACATGCATCCAAGATGTCGGGCACTCATCTGTGGTCATGATGCCATCCACACCAGTAGGGCTCCCTCTCCACAATAAGTCAAACATCCCAAAACATCTTCGATGTGCGAGGAATCCGGACCAGGTCGGTGCACACCCGAAGACAGCATGTGTTCACAAGATTCCCCCACACATAAACTTCCTGGCCTCGTCTAACCTGAATCTGTGTCTTGTCACTAAGAATTTGTCTAAGATTCCCCCACACATAAACTTCCTGGCCTCGTCTAACCTGAATCTGTGTCCTGTCACTAAGAATTTGTCTAAGATTCCCCCCCACATAAACTTCCTGGCCTCGTCTAACCTGAATCTGTGTCTTGTCACTAAGAATGACCTTCTTCCACTCATCTCTCCTAAATGGATTTTTGTCAGGTAAAATGTATATACCTTTCCTTAATGGGGGATTTGTAATTTTCTTTGATACAATTCTTCTACAATAACCTTCAACAATAATCCCTGGTTGCTTCAAGGACATGTGTATTCTGGCCTTCCACTGCTTGGTAGTTTTTGTAGTAATCCATCAAGCTGAAAACTGAAACCTCAAACCTCAAAGTTGTTTTATGGTTCTATGGTTGATGCATGTCAAGTTTGAAATAATATATCTTCTTGATTTGCCTTTTTCATCGAAAATTATGATCATATGTTTCTGGTCAGGGGTCATGATAGACGACAGTTACACATCATTCCAAAGGACTCAAGTTAGATTTGCCAGTGCCAGGCAAACATCACACCTGTACAATCTGTTCTCGTTGTTCATAACAAGATGGAGTACATCTACGCAGCGTGAACATCCTGCGAATCTCTAATTATGTCGTGCATTTTGCGAACATACTTTTGGCCAGTGAGTCTTGTGCAAGATATTTTTTCAGGAATATTATTCTTATTAAAATATCAAAAACAGTTCACTTTTGAATACATTTCATTTGTTTTATATATATTTTTGACAAAATAAACCATTATTTGAATACTTTGCACCATTTAAACCTTGGAAAAATATGACCCATTGCATTGATTTTGCTCCTTCCCCAAATCATACACTATTTTTTAACCTATTATTTGTAGTGTATGAAAATTTACAATGTAGCCTAAACTGACATTTTTATCTAAAACTTGACAGCAGAATTTGAACTCCAACAGAGAGCTGATTCGTCTCATCTATTTTACAAACAATTCTTTGAAGGACTTGCCTTTGTAAAGTCTAGATATTCTTGAGCAGTCTTTCCACATCACATGGTCTTCCTGTAGTCCGGTCTCTCGGCACACAGGCTGGCTTGAACTTAACAGGCTGTTTTTGTTCTTGACTTAAAAGATGCTTTGTGCTAGTAATGTGTTTTGCTGTCAAAGTAATCAACTTATTACCATCTGAAGAAATCTTTTTATCATGGAAGACATCTTTTCGAAAAGCCTTGAAAGAGGATAAAGATGAACGTTGCCTTGTTGTGGAAGGAGATTGTAAATATGGTGCTTGTTGGACATGAGTAAATAGATAACAATAGGTTGTATATGAATAACCTTATGTGAAATATACACTTGTCAATTTCCATGGCAACGGTATCTGATCATTGGTTAAATCAATTACATTTATTCTCAGTTTTTTTACTTCAGGACTACGTTCCTCAACTGGTCTTAAAATTACGACAGTAGTAACTGCCACTCTTAAACGTAGACTTACGATAATCACATAGCTGAGATTGCTTCGAGGAACGATAACAGAATTTGGTCTGATACGACCTATTTTGTTAGTAACATCCCGGACCTATATAACATAATTACATAATTGAAAAGCTACAACCTTACCATTGGCCGTAGCATTTTTCAATAAGTGAGTGAGTATGGTTCGATTCCTCACATGTGTGAAGCCAATTTCTGGTGTCCCCCTCTGTGATATTCCTTAAATATTGCTAAAAGCGGTGTAAAACAATACTCACTCACTCACTCACTCACTCACTCACTCACTCACTCACTCACTCACTCTATACATCTTCATGAGACCATGTCATACACTTGTAAGAAAAAACATTACATTTACGTTGCCTTGATAACAGTGTTAATGTCCTTCAATGCCACTTCAAAACAGTCTACTCCAAGAACTCTCTATTTCACACCCAACAGATAATCTACTTGTGTTTCACAACGTTGCACACTTCCAATACATTCTGGTGCCACACATTCAGCCTTGATCAGCCTGAAATTAACCACATGTTGTAGTTAACTTGAAATGTACAACAATGTATATGTTGTGTCTACTAACCAACAAATGATTGAAGTGTCAGGATCTATTTCACCCACAGGGTGATCAATTTCATCCCTGTGGCAGCCATCTTGGCAGGCACTGCAGTGCCACACTGGCCGACATAGTTATGTTCCGGAATACTTTGAAGTTGTTCTTCCAGACCGTGATGAGTGGGTCTGAGGGTGGTCTGCTGGGTCTGTTTGTCTCATCGGGACTATTTCCAGACACTTGTTGATTGGGACCTGTAGGTTCAGCCTCATTGATAATGGGATGTGTAATTTGGGATTTTCATTTTTGTAAAGGGATATAATGATTTATACCTTTCCATAGATTTAGGACAGATTTCATTTTCAAATTAGTACACAGTGTTTGATTTGTAGAATATTTATGTTTTTAAGTCTTTGAAAGGCATTTAGAAGTCATACACATAAGGAAGAGAATTTACGGATGTCAAAGTTGACGTCCATAAATTCATTTCATGACTGTTATTGTTGTGAGAGGCGACTTGGCATCATGTGCCTTTGGGAGTACTTGTATTACATCGGGAAAGTCCCGCGATCCCGGGCGCCCCCAAGGGGTAGATTGGAGTAAGAAACCAAACAACCGACCAAGAATAACAGTGACAAGAGACCTCACCCAAACCTGAGAAAATATACGGGTATACCATGTGCGCAGTATTGCATTACCAACATAATTACTATTCACAGGTTCCTTGCCACCACATTACACAGCTATATTTCAGTTACATAAAGTCAGTGATGTTTTTCGCCTAATATATTCAGCCATGTGTTTTATTTGAATCTGTAATTAAAACGTAAGCTTGTTAGAATAGGTTGTGGTTGATGTCCTGTTTTTCCCTTCAGTAGATAACCGGTATCATGTTATACTGGGAGGGCGAGAAGATGGGTGGGGTCCATGGAGAGGCATTCATTCATGACACAGATGACCAAGGCTTTTTAGTCCCCATGAGGATATAACGCCTCACCCCAGTACATTTTTTGTGCTTGGTTTCTGGATCTGGGGGTACAATAAGTGAGTGATCTGGACTACCAGTTGTCGGACTTGATATTTTTGGAAGCCTCGGTGGCTGAGTGGGTTAGATCGCTGACTTTGTGTGCTGGCGATTAGGTGCCTCACTCTAGCATTGCGTGAATCTGTAAATTTACTAAGAAAATGTCATCCCAAATATTACATTTTACATAGGTTTCTGGACCCCCTTACATTAAGAATTGAAAACTCAGAAAAAAAAAATAATCACAATATTTATTTTTAAATGAAACCAAGGACTTGATTTTTATACAGCTGACAGTAAAAGTTTCTTTGACAATAAAAATGACAATGAAATGCTGATGTCATATGTTAGATTTTTAATATTTACATACACAGGACCAAAACGAAGTTTTATATTTTTTTATAACCAAATAGAAATCACACTTTTAATGATTAAAAAAATCCTCTACAATGCAGTTTTATTGGGTTTTTTCTACCTACCAACAAATTTTTTCCCCATCAAAACCATAATCCAAAAAATATAATCACAGTCTAATGGTTGAAGCTAATTGAGACCAAGGCATCTGTCTATCTACCCAGCGTGTACTCTGTTTGGCTATGACCAATCAATACCTGCGAATGGACATCTTGATTGTTATATTGTTATAATGTTTCCCTTGTCCATTGTTGTCAGTTCTTTGTTATCACACCCAGCCCAAACTCTGCTTTTACTGTAGTTAATTGACTTCTCTCCCGTTAATCCCATTGACTTCCTTCCCATATTGTTATCTTTGTACATTAATCCTACCTTGTGTAAACACTTCAGCGTGTCTAATTTATATAAACTCAATATGCTTACTCAGTATTAGCGTGGGTTTGGCTAAAACAAGAATTGCAGTTACATTCGCTATCTGTCGTAGATCAATCCAAGAGATACAAAATAAAAGGCCAAACTCTATTTCTGAGAGATGGAGAGGGCACGGGTGGCCCAGTCGTCCAAGGCGCTGCGATTCGCTGTGGAGAGTTGCGTCCCTTGGGCACGGCAGGAACCTATGATTGTGGGTTCGAATCCCGGTTCGCCCCGATTATGTTTCTAGGTTTGTCAGCACCATACCCCTGCTCGTGGGTTTCACCAAAGTGGTTAACGTTGGAGACCTGCATCACTTGGGGCTTTCCTCCAACATTAAGCTGACACACCGTGATACTACGAATACTGTGGCGTAACTGGAATACTGCGGCGTTAAACCAAACTCACTCACTCACTCTGAGAGATGGACAGCTGCTTGAACGTATATAAACAGAGCAGCCAAAGATAACAATGAAATTATATCAATATATACGAAAATAGAAATCATATCAATACAAAACCTGGCAATAGATATGTGTACCCCACTCACACACAGACTCCCAAAGAGGGACAGGTCAGCTGAAATTGCTGAGGCAGAAGGAGACCTCTTAAACACTTTATGCAACAACAGCAGCAACTCAGTATTCACCTGATGAAGGGGCAAGAAGTAGCTCTGAAACATCATTACAAACAATAAAGATGTTGTTATATCCATAGAAGGTTTCATGCCTTTACGATTGCTTGACAACGGTATAAGGATCTATACCGAAACGTCACTTTAACAGTAAATACAGAAGTTGTCAATAAATTGCGTCTGCTTTGTCAACCGTCAACTTCTAAATAATGCCTATCAAACAATGCATGATTCTTGGTGTTCCATAGAAATATGGCTGAGATTTTCAGCTACTGAGGCGTGATGAACCTCACATACAAAGGGTAATTCGATTAAGCCATTTTGGAGGCCATGTCGTGCGAGGTTGTGGATGTCCTCGGAGATGGTGATTACATGTACGTATGTGCTGCTATAGAACTGATGAAACAGAGGTGACAGAGAAATAATTACATGAAAGCCTGATCGTGTTTCAGTCGGGGCTTGTCTTGGCGGCATCAAAGTCTGTGAGTCTACACATTATGACATAGTGGGACCACAAGGGAATGGTGTAGACACATACTGCTGGTGCACCTCACTGTGGGATGGATGTTACATCTGTGAGACCAGTTGGGGATGGTCTGACCACTTGATGACCGGCTGAGACCAGTAAGGGATGGTGTGACCACTTGTTGACTGGCTGAGACCAGTTAGGGATGGTGTGACCACTTGATGACCGGCTGAGACCAGTTAGGGATGGTCTGACCACTTGATGACCGGCTGAGACCAGTTAGGGATGGTGTGACCACTTGTTGACTGGCTGAGACCAGTTAGGGATGGTGTGACCACTTGATGACCGGCTGAGACCAGTTAGGGATGGTCTGACCACTTGATGACCGGCTGAGACCAGTTAGGGATGGTGTGACCACTTATTGACTGGCTGAGACCAGTTAGGGATGGTGTGACCACTTGATGACTGGCTGAGACCAGTAAGGGATGGTGTGACCATTTGATGACCGGCTGAGACTAGTTGGGCATGGTCTGACCACTTGATGACCGGCTGAGACCAGTTTGGGATGGTCTGACCACTTGATGACCGGCTGAGACCAGTTGGGGATGGTCTGACCACTTGATGACCGGCTGAGACCAGTTGGGGATGGTCTGACCACTTATTGACTGGCTGAAACCAGTTGGGGATGGTGTGACCACTTATTGACTGGCTGAAACCAGTTAGGGATGGTGTGACCACATATTGACTGGCTGAAACCAGTTAGGGATGGTGTGACCACTTATTGACTGGCTGAGACAAGTTGGGGATGGTCTGACCACTTATTGACTGGCTGAAACCAGTTAGGGATGGTGTGACCACTTATTGACTGGCTGAGACCAGTTAGGGATGGTCTGACCACTTATTGACTGGCTGAGACCAGTTAGGGATGGTCTGACCACTTATTGACTGGCTGAAACCAGTTGGGGATGGTGTGACCACTTGATGACTGGCTGAAACCAGTTGGGGATGGTGTGACCATTTGATGACCGGCTGAGACCAGTTAGGGATGGTCTGACCACTTGATGACCGGCTGAGACCAGTTGGGGATGGTCTGACCACTTGATGACCGGCTGAGACCAGTTAGGGATGGTGTGACCACTTGATGACCGGCTGAGACCAGTCGGGGATCGTGTGACCACTTGTTTACCGACAGACCAGTTTGGGATGGTGTGACCACTTGTTGTCCGACTGAGACCAGGCGGGGATGGTGTGACCACTTGCTGACAGGTTGAGACCAGTTTGGGATGGGCTGATCACTTGTTTTCCGGCTGAGACCAGTTGGGAATGGTCTGACCTCTTGTTGCCCGGCTGAGACCAGTTGGGGATCGTGTGACCACTTGTTGGCCGGCTGAGACCAGTTGGGGATCGTGTGACCACTTGTGGACTGGCTCAAAACACATACTGTTCGTGTACCTCACTGTGAGATGCATGTTACATCAGGTAGTATTGATTAGACACAAGTTTCACAATGTAATTATCTCATTGAGTCCACGCAACTGGGTTCACCATCTTAGTGAGATACAAGGCTGCAGATTCACTGCAGGATTCTTTAAATTATTGCCACAGGTTTTGCCTAAGTGAGCTTTGAAGTATTCCTTGATGTATCTCCACTGGTTGCCCTGAAGTATTCCTACTGGTTGCCCTGAAGTATCCTCAGTGGTTGCCCTGAAGTATCCTCAGTGGTTGCCCTGAAGTACTATCCCCACTGGTTGCCCTGAAATACTATCCCTGATAGTTGCCCTGAAGTACTATCCCCACTGGTTGTCTGAAGTATCCCCACTGGTTGCCCTGAAGTACTTTCCCCACTGGTTGCCGTGAAGTACTATCCCACTGGTTGCCCTGAAGTACTTTCCCCACTGGTTGCCCTGAAGTACTTTCCCCACTGGTTGCCCTGAAGTACTATCCCCACTTGTTGCCCTGAAGTACTTTCCCCACTGGTTGCCCTGAAGTACTTTCCCCACTGGTTGCCCTGAAGTACTTTCCCCACTGGTTGCCCTGAAGTATCCACACTTGTTGCCCTAAGGTATCCCCACTGGTTGCCCTGAAGTACTATCCCCACTGGTTGCCCTGAAGTACTATCCCCACTGGTTGCCCTGAAGTACTATCACCACTGGTTGCTCTGAAGTACTTTCCCCACTGGTTGCCCTGAAGTACTATCACCACTGTTTGCCCTGAAGTATCCCCAGTGGTTGCCCTGACATAGTATCCCCTATGGATTTACGTCACCCCAATATATGGATCCAACATTCTTGTATTGATACTAGCCCCATTCCAAGACTTACGAAGAATCAGAGAAACCAGGTTTTGGGATGACTGCATGCTGTTGGCGACCGGGCGTTGTTACTGTAATCTGTACAGCACCTGTTATCACATGGACATTAAAAGCATTGGCAAACAACTGATTTTTTCTGGATCATGTCCAAACATTTTTATAAACTTGAATAATTTTTAAATGTGCATGGTGCTTTGATCTTTTAAGGACCATTTGAAAATATTGACTTAGCAACTACACTTCCAAACTTCACTTCTACAACACCTTATACTGTGCAGCAGCTATATAACTCATTGAATGGGTTGTGAATTCCGTATATTGGCCCCTAAATAAATGATGGCTCTGTTTTTCAGTAGTGTTAAAATCAATGTGTTGTATCCCTTTTGTGTGCAAATTAACGGATGTTCTTGTGATGTAAAAGTATGCAACTCGGGAAATGCCATCATGCCTGTTAATCAGTTTTGTGTGGACCCCCTTCTGAAAACCAGAGAAACTTCAAACCCAGGATTCAACGTGAAACACAGAAAAAAGAATGAAGAAATAAGACTGTTTGTTTTTTAAAGTCCAGTGTCATCAGCTACATCTTTCAGTAAATGCAAAATTAAGGAATTGTTTTTTTTCTCATATTGTTATGGCTTCTGTAAGTACACTTCCGTCTTTGGGATAATACGGCATTAGGAAAATCCTTTTCAGTGTAAAATCTATGATAAAATTATGGCCAACAGCTGGCTTAAGGTGTAAGAAGGCGAGCCCACAATCTAATAAAACCCTCTTTCTTATCACAAGACATTACATCATGAGCAGGCTCTATTTCATTATCTCCCTTGAATTAATCTCAATTGTCTATTCCTTCTTGCATGAAATTGATTGCTCTTCATCACGAGCGTCTGTAATTATCAACTTAGCGATCTTGTCGAACGTCTTGTTGGAAGTTCTTGTTGGTAGATTTCAAGGAGACTGACCTAATTGATTCCCATTATCTTGACATAATAACGAGGTGGAGATCGAACTCAGAAATCAATCACGTGATCTGAACGAGATTCTTGACTCACATAAGAATTACAATGACTGTGATGAATGTGACAATTTGCGCCAAGGTCAAGCAATCACTCAGCCCATTCTTACATCCAAGCTGGAACATACTATGGTTATCAAACTACTGTCTTCAGTGGTATTGGCTATTGTGCTCCTGATTTGAAACTGCGTTGTAAAATAAACATGCTTGTGTAGCTCTCGGGAGCGTAGTGTGTGGGTTTCATGCACCATAGATGATCGCATGCTCATCTACTTGGTGCTGGCTCATCCCAACGTCCCAATACACACCTGATGCAGCATACTGCATGAAAAGTATCAGGAAGCAGGAAGCCGTGCTAGTTCCAATATGGCTATTCTTGGCAAGGGAGATAACTCAACAAACATGGAATATCTGAAAAACATGCAATTTTACTGATCAAGTATAATGCCTTTAACATATTTTGAAAGAAGATTTCAAATGTTCAAACACAAAAAAAATCTTCCAGGGTGTTTGGAGTTAAAAGTATGTTTATATTGTACTGAATTACACTGAAGCTTAACCTTGTCAGTCTTGGAATCGTCTTTGGGCCCTGAGCACTGAATAATTAATGCAGAAATATAAATATTTTTGGTCAATTTACTGTTTGTTTATGAAATAATTGTGGCATCAGTTAAATATTACTTAAAATATTTCTTGTATTCTGTTTGGGAGAGCAGGGAGCCATATTTGATCCCTTTTACCACAGTAGCTTGGGACTTGGGATATAATCATCACAGAAGAAGAACCTTTTTGTAAAAACAATTGCGGTCAGTAACCTTGAACTTCATTGACTCATTTTATCTTACAGAACTGGCTTCCACAGGAGATATCACTTGGCAGAGGTATCTGAAGTGAATTTGCATCACAGTGCTTTGCAGACCATTGTGACATCATCGGTTACAATCAAATGACATCAGTAATCTTTCTGTTACTACATAATTAGAATCACAGGATAAAACAAAGCTCTTTGAAAGAACAGTGCACCTTATTTTGTAAAAAAAAGACCTTGGTAACCAAAACATAATGCAAAATCTTCCAGAAAAAATGAACATATTATCATGCCCATGCTGTTCAAGTTACAGTAAGCAACATTTATAACGAACACGCTTATGACGAATTGACGGATATAATGCACTATTTCTTTGTGGTTCATCATGTACTCTGTCAACGACAGTGCTTTTGTTTCTAACGAAATGGTAATCTCTGAGCTGCTCACGTGTCCCCAATCAGCCTATCAAAACATCCGCAGTCATGTTCGGCTTTTCAAAACGGCAATAAACAATTGAAGCAGTGATCAACTGACGCCGTGACCCAAATTAACAATAGTAGAACAGTGATTAGGCTATAGCCTTTGAAGTATATAAATTCTGTCTTTGAATGCAATGGCTACAGAGGAAATTCGGTAGAAATGCTAATAACGAACTATGGTTATAACAAACTAATAATTAGTGGTCCCTTTAAATTTGTTATAACCGTAGTTTACTGTACTTAATAAATCTGTGAATATGACAAAGCCATCACTAATCACAAGAAAACGGATCACCCCATCTTCGCCAATGTATCACGTACATGTAATCAGTTTATAGATAATATGAAACTGGCTTCCACAGGAGATGTCACTTGGGCAAGATATCTGAAATGAAATTGCATCACAATGACCATTATGACATCATCACTTATAATCAAATGATATCACTAATCTCTCTGTCACTGAAACTGGTTAGTGATACTTTTTATACTCAAGACACTGGTTACTACAGTTTACATACTCAAGACACTGGTTACTACAGTTTACATACTCAAGACACTGGTTACTACAGTTTACATACTCAAGACACTGGTTACTACAGTTTACATACTCAAGACACTGGTTACTACAGTTTACAAACTGAAAAAGTTGGAAGAATGATTTGGGCTGATAAATAGAATCTCACACTCATGTCTTTTGATATCAAATATAAAGATCAACTTTATGTATCAGTTAGGACGATGTAACATGCTTTTACTAGAAGAATATTTTGACCCGTGAAGATCTGGGGTAGAATAGGTCTTCAGCAACCCATGCTTGCCGTAAAAGGCGACTATGCTTGTCGTAAGAGGCAAATAACGGGAATGGGTGGTCAGACTCGCTGACTTGGTTGTTGCATGTCATCGTATCCCAATTACGTGGATTGATGTTCATGATGTCAATCACTGGATTGTCTGGACCAGACTCGATTATTTACAGACCGGCGTCATATAGCTGGAATATTGCTGAGTGCAGCCTTAAACAACAAACAAACAGAAAAATATTTTTTGTCAATATACGATTACACAATACATCTTTAATGTTTCTGATGACTTAAAGTTAATAAGGTATCACTGAAGATAATTTTTGATGCCTTGCACTATAAGTATATAATACATGTATACAAGAAATATGCTTTCAATATCACTTGTATATGACTTGATTTTTGTGAACATTTACTGAACATACGAAGTCAGTATAAGATACATTCCTTGTAGAAAATATTCCTAAAACATTTCATGAATAATTCATTAGTTACAGGGTTTGGAAGAATCAGTCCATACTTTGTTATTCCTATCTGGAAACATCTGAATATGTTATGTGAACTGTATTGGATTGTGTGTGAGAGCTGGGCTGCTAGTCCAGACTGGTTTTGTTTCATAAATGTAGAAACAGAAATATGACATGTAAGGAATAACACAATTATGGATATAATATGTTGTAAAAGCACTGACAACTTCGATCCAATCTTGTTTCAACTGTCATTTTGAAAAAATGCAAATTTGTAGTTTCAATAGTCATCTGGATTGTTTTGTTTCAAAAATATTAATTCAGATTTTGTACAGTTTGTTTTCATTCAGTCGTAGGCATTTATGCTGAAGCCTGGAGAATATTATATGACCTGGTGACCATCATACTTTTAACCACCCTGTGCTAATTAATGAGCCTCACAGGATAAAACAAAGCCCTTTTAAGTGAGTGAGTGAGTTAGTATGGTTTTACGCCGCTTTTAGCAATATTCCAGCAATATCACGTCATGGGTCACCAGAAATGGGCTTCACACATTGTACCCATATCGTGAATCGAACCAAGGTCTTTGACGTGATGAGTGAACGCTTTAACCATTAGGCTACCCGACCGCCCCTAAGCCCTTAAATAAATACCTTGGTAACCAAAACATAATGCAAAATCACCCATAAAAATTGCTGAAGATATTGTCATCATGTCCATGCTGTTCAAGTTTCTTAATAAATCCGTGAATATGACAAAGCCTTCGCTAATTACAAGAAAACAGATTACTCCATCTTTAACAAAGTATCACAAACATGTAATGAATTAAAAGACAATATGAGAAGCTTGAGGTTGCTTACAGAGTCTTTGTGAATGGGATTGATCACTGCAACAAAAATGCTGTAAATACATCAGCGATAAGAATCCTTTGTAATTCATGCCGAACAAAAAAGACCCATCTTCTGTGTTTCATGAAAGACTCTAATGATATAATTTTACGAGGACCTAGATAATGTTTCCACCGGCTTCCAGCCTCCGTCACTCGTGAGTCATCGGCAGCTATTGATTTCTTGATTACAAATGTGTATCGATGGCATGTCGTTGATTGCATCATTGACAACGTAAATAACACTGACGAGGATGGTATATTTCACCTCGCCTAATCCTGTTATAGGAGGCTAGATTCATGTTTCAAGAATGAAATATTGCAGAATGAGATGCTATGGAAGGCCAGCTCCCTGCTCTGTGGATGAGGGATGGTAGAGTTACTGCATTCATCATGAAATACCGACACTAATAGAGTATTTTGATTTTTAAGCTATTGCCCTGGTTGCTGATCATCATCAATTGTATGTCTGTGTTTCTGTTACATTCCTGTACAGATTTAGATGGGAATGTGTGTAGATAGTGCAATGTTTCTGATGCTAGTTGTTGGATTTTTGACATTAATATCACTGCAGGTTTATAATCCCCAGGAGTATGTCGTTAAGAAGCATTAAATTTCTGGGGCAATGGTCCCATTCTTTTGCAGACAGGTGCTCGGATGACTCTTGTCACGAGATACTCAGCTTTTCCTTACCTTTTTCTTGAACACCTGGTGTCATCACTGAATTTCAGTGAGCCATTCATGTAAATTTTACTATTTTGGCTTTTACACCCAGTGGAAATTTGTTTGGGCAGATAATTGTGACTGGTTATTCTCTTGCTTTGATTGTACATGTATGGATCAAAACACCAAACCTTGCTGATAAGATTACATGAGATGAGGATGATGAGTGAGTGAGTGAGTATGGTTTTATGCCGCTTTTAGCAATATTCCAGCAATATCACGGCGGGGGACACCAGAAATGGGCTTCACACATTGTACCCATGTCGGGAATCGAACCCGGGTCTTCGGCGTGACGAGCGAACGCCTTAACCACTAGGCTACCGGACCGCCCCCTGAGGATGAGGATGATGATGATGATGATGATGATGACGACGACAACGATGATGATGATGGTGATGGTGATGCAGGTGATGATGATGCCGGTGATGATGATGCTGGTGATGATGATGATGGTGATGATGATGGTGATGGTGATGCAGGTGATGATGATGCTGGTGATGATGATGCTGGTGATGGTGGATTTGATGAGGAATGGTTATGCTGCTGCTGGTGATGATGATGATGATGATGATATAGTCGTGATTGATACAATAATCTGGACACATGGTGGTGCCAATGGCGATGCTGCCACTGTTGACATGGTTGAACACAACGATGCCCATTCAGCCTTGCAAGTCTTCATGTAACATACCCACAGAAGCAGAAACAAGGTGTTAAAACATGTAATTACCACACACATGGTGTCAGCATTACAAACGCCACTTCCATTATAAATCAACAACATTAAAGGCCAAGGGAAATCTTAAGCCATTACACAAATTCACCTTTTTTGAAAACATATTTCACTTCTTGTCCGATTGGGAAACCAAATTATTCACATTTCTGATCTTGCAGTCATTCCTTGTGAGGCTGATGGACCATGTATTGATCGGAACTTTAGACAGACAGTTCCAAGTTCAAAACAAACCTATTACACACACTACTAGAGAGTCCCCATGACTTAAGTTGAGCTAATTCACGTCCTACAGCCCAAAGTATGTGACAGGTTTCTTGCTAACGAAGGAAATCTCCCAAGATGCTGTGCAGGTACACACTGATTCTGTTAACAAGAAGTGGGATTCGGTGTGTGCAGAGCCAAATGTAAGGTCTGAAATTTCAAATGGAGTCTCGTGCAGTCGTTTACACTTTAGGAGTGTTGAGTATGGAAAAATGGTGTGGGAAGCTGGACGCGCAGTGCGAGTTTTAGTTAAGTGAATTTTGATGGTGTTAAGGACTGCAGTCCTTGCAGGTCAATGGGTTCTTTCAACTTTTGTGTGAAATCATTGAGTTGGGTTTTGTATTCTATATGTCTGTAAAACACGAATAATAAAAGAAAGTGAAAGAACAATCTCATTATAATCAGATCTCAGTTTTCAGTACCGTTAACCAAAGATCTGAGGACATCCCATTACGGGTCACGTCAGAACGGCCTTTCCCGAACATTGACCGACCAATGAAATGACTGACAAGAAATCGACTGTAGCCAATCAGAAGGCAGCTTTCTCAAACTTTATGGCACTAGTTTCAAACTGGCGACAACGCTTCGAAACATATTTTGACGTATTCTCGATTACAAAAGTTAAAACTGACCAAAACAACTTTCTGGAATGGCTTATAGATGGCTTAGATTGTATGGATATAATCATAAAACCTGTAACTGTCGTTCTGAATACCCTGTGTTAAATATTTCAAGGTTGCATGATTAGAAAACACATTCCGACTGTCACTTTCAGGATCTGGTAAGCGACGGTCTGATTGGTTGGATGAAAGGTCGTTCTGACGTGATCCCTAATGGGATGTCCTCAGATCTTTGTTTAGCGGTAGCGAGAACTAACATCTGATTTTAATGAGATTGGTGAAAGAAAGATATCCTGTCAAATTTATTTAGAACGTCCTCAGTGGTTTATTTTGGAACGGTGTGTATAGGTTACCTTGAATACTTTATAGCAATTTGCCATGTAAATGTGATTTAATTCTTGGAATAACGAGTCAATTAGATTACACTATTGGGAGTCATATGCTATTGATACTGTTGGGATGTTGTGAAAGAATGAATTTGTTCTTGAAAATACTTTTCAGCTTAATGTGAGATGAAATCCTGAAGTGACACAGGTCGTAGATATTTAACCCTTGCATGGGTATGGTGCTGACAAACCAGCTTTCACAACCAGGGCAAATCATGGATTCAAAGCCATAATCAGTGGATCCAGGCACAACTAAGGGAGGCAACTTTCATACTCTGTTGCCCAACCAAGCTGTTTCTTTCTTTTTTGTGTTTTTTATTAAATCAGTTCGAAAAAAAACAAATGATTAAAGTTAAAATAATAAACAGAATGCAAATTAGAATTACCGTATTCGACGTAATAAGTGCCCAAGGTGATAATTGCTAATATATTGGCTAGTGAACAATCCCAATTAGCACCACTTCTGATTGATCAATGTACGCACAACTTATTTATTCGTGTATAATGTCTCTTAATTATGGGCAATTAAATTCTGGAAAAATATATCTGTCATATATAAACATTTCATAAGCATAAACTACGAAATTTAAGGGTCTTTCAACTCTGTTCACCAAAATAATATTCTAATAAGAGCCCCCTATTACTAATTTTGAGAGCGCCCTGGGCGCTTATTACGTCAAATACGGTAATACAACAAAGTGTTCTGTTGCCATACCGATGAGTGAGCAATTGAGTGAAGTATGATTTCAGACGAGCTTGGGCCTAAAATGGGTCTGTTTGCATCCATGCAACAATGCAATGAGGCATGTTGTGAGTTATCCCCCCTCCCCTAGAATTATATTGAGCTAAAGTCTACAAATGTAGGAAATCTGTCTAAATGAAATTCCATGTAAGGCACCAAAATAGTGTTCCGTCTGGTTGTTGCCTTCGTCAATTTTCCTCCAAGATGTCCAAGATTTTGAAAGCTTGAGTTTGCAGCGCTGTTCTCAAATATTAATTTAACATGAATATAAATGGCCATTCGCATAACTGGAAAATCCATGTATTTGTATTCCAGAGAGTTGATTGCACATCTATAGAAATAATGACGGAAGCAAACAAAAGATCTAGACATGATTTATGAGACTTATCTGGATCGCCGAATAGAAGAGCGATAGTAAAAATGTGTGAAGGATCAATTCTACACACAAACATAATCTCAACTCACAGCCTCTTGAGAGAGGGGGAGCTTTCATAATTCTCAGAACAACCTTATACTTGCTTAAATTGTTGCGTCAAATTGCCACATGTCAATAATCAAAGCCCAATGGGGCTAAGCCCTGAGTTATAACGCCATCTAAATGACAAATTGAATCCACGAATTGAGTGGTGTGTAACGTTGCGAGTGGCTTCGTCAATGTTGGAAGGGACTTTGTCCTTGTTGCGAGAGACGTGGATGCTCTTCAGGATATGGAGGAAGTAAATGTGAGAGCCATGCTGGATGCAAGCTCAGGCTCCAAAATTACTGAGACATGAAATGACGGAGAACAGGATATCACCAATTTGTTATCCTGCTACAGAAAAAAAGTTGATAATAATCAGATATTGTTCAACAGCCTTAAATATGTCAGGAGCTCTAAATAAACTTTTGATCTTTATAATGTTCCAATCTTAACCTGTAGCCAATGGAGCCAAGTCCTGGTTATTTTAATTACTTATACTAATAAATCCAGCAAGGGCAGTTTGTAAGTCCATGGGTTCATTAAAGGGTCATTTACACAGTACAACTAGTTGTATACAATTTGTTGCATGCAACATATTGCATCGTATGAAGAGGCAGGTCGGGCAGACTTTTGACGGGAGTTGTTTGAAATAGGACATGCTATTATAATGCAACAAGTTTAATGCATACAGCCAATCAAATCATGTGATATTTACACGTCGGTAACTTCTGCTTTTCGGTATCCTAGTGTCACCACTAAATGAAGGATCTATGAAAAGTAGGTACATAGACTCACCCTGCAGCTAATACAAAATTTTGACATTTGCATCGATCTTATTCTCTATGCTAAACTGTGTTTTTTTAAACGGCAGGCTATGTAACTCATTTGAAAAAGTAAGCAACTAGTTTTACATGTTAATATTTTCCACTATTATGAGATATAAAGTTGCCATTTTGTTGCAAGCATTAGCTCAGATTATTGTGAATATGCATTGGACAATGATTGTTGCAAGATACTTTGACAATGATTTTGAACAGTCAATAGAAACGTAAAATCGTGCACACTGACAACAATATTCTTTTTTTTTTAATTATATGTTAATGTATACCTAAAGGTAATTCGTCAGATAATATTTTAATTCATATATACACAAGTGTGGATAAAATGATTTGTTTTAAATTTGTATTTTATTGATTGATTGATGGAACACTGATGTCTAAAGATGTTTTAGAAATTTGGTTCAAGGGTCTCTTTTGTATAAGAAAGGTCAGTATTTTTAGCCCAAATAAAAAACTGAAATTTCTTTTTTTGCCATTCAATCGGACAAGATAGCACAACACCTACTGCAGCAAAGCTGAGAGGAATTATGAAGATAACATAGTGTGCCTGTCAGGCAGGGCGACATGATGCCATGTTGCCATGACACGATAACACATTGCGGTTCATTTAGCTTTGCTTCATCATTGCTGGATTGAAACCCTGAGGAATCAGACATCACTTATTTAAAATATATTGAACCAAAAAGGTTATGGATCATGAATATTGTTTGGGATATTATTTTGTAGTGAGGACAGAGCATGCAATTTCATAAACATATTTATGATCCCTTACTGGTTTTTTTTCAGTATAGGTAGAATGGAATCCGATGTAGGAGCTATTCTGGAACTCGTCCTCTGATGTAACTGAATGAGAAACGCCCAATATTGCATGCACATCCCACAAGCATAGTAAAATAGATATTGATTGCTTTGGAATATCCCACAATGCATTTATACCCGAGGCATAACGTCACTCCATTAGCAGCTGAGTCTGTCAAATGTAAAACAGTTTATGATATCACCAGGTGTTTCGAGGTTGGCCATACCATCCTATGCCAGGGTTAAGGTCATGTTCTTCACAATTTGAACTTTAATTTGTATCGCCTGTTTATGAGTGAAAATGGGTTTAGTCCATATATGATCAAACCTTGATCATGAGATTTTCAAGTCAAAATACTTTTAGTCTGTGGGACTTTCTTTTTGAAATTGTTGTGTGTTTCAGTGTTGGTGAAACTGTATTTTACTTTTTCATGCTTATAGCATAAAATTAATTGCATATTTTTCTTTCTCTTCTTCATCAGATGGTAAATATGACGATCTTAAATTGTAAATACCATATTTGACGTAATAAGCGCCCGGGGCGCTCTCAAAATTAGATATTGGGGGCTCTTATTAGAATATTATTTTGGTGGAAAAAAAACAGAGTTGAAAAATCGTAAATTTTGTGCTTTATGCTGACAGCCTGAAAAGATACAAAAAAAAGTATGTGCGTATCATACACAACAGATATATTTTCCAGAATGTAATTGCCTGTAATTAAGGGTGCATATATACACGAATAAATAAGTATTGTGTACATTGATCAATCTGAAGGGGTGCTAATTGGGATTGTTCACTAGCAAATATATTAGCAAATATCGCTGTGGGCACTTATTAGAGCGGGGCGCTTATTACGTCGAATACGGTACTAACCAAATATTTTCCAAATTGTTAATAAGAAGTGTACAAAAGCCACAAGTTCCTGGAAAACAAATTTGATCTTGCACGTTGAAAGTTATATCCCTGTCGAAGTTAATACAGGATTGAAGACAGTTATAAATATTTAAAAATACAGCAACAGGGACAACAAATTGTAAACCGTCATGCTGTTCCACAACATCGCCCATTCCTGGAGTACCACTTCATGTAACTTTTACCAATAATCAGGATTAATCTGAATCCTCTCAAATTCTCCATCCTCTAGAGGCAAGATCATTTTCTACTTGTTGATGCAAATTAATCTCTTAATATCCAGATCGAAATTAGCAGTAATTTTTACATGAAGTTGACACCCAAGTTTTTTTAAGTTGGAGATAATTGGCCATTGTTTGCTTTCCTGCCCTCCAAATTTCGGTATTTGTTGAGCACTCGTGAAGCGCTGGTCTGATGGCCTGTAGAATTAAAGGGCTGATGCTCTCTGGGTGTCATTGGTGATCTTGTGGTCAATATTGGTGATTCATGGCATCGTTTTGGAAAACAGATGAAAGAAAGAGGGTAGGGGGGGACGTGAAGGGATGAAAAAATATATTGCTTTGAGCTGAAAATGTGGAAAAAGGGTTTCATGGTTTGAAGTGTGGTTTGGGTGATTAATGTGAAATTTACATGTGTCTGTACTTCTCTAGCCAGCTCCTACTGTATGTGTAGGATTAAACAGGTCAGTGGGTTTTTATGAGATTTAAAACCCAAATCCAAGGGATAAAACCGAGGGACATCCGCTTCTTGGTTTTATCCCTTGGATTTGGGTTTTAAATCTCATAAAAACCCAAGGATAAGTGTTTTATGTAACTTATAAACCGAAAAAAGAAACTTAAAACAACATTTATCAACATTTTAATGTTTCAAACATATTTTCAATGAACCTTAGGAAACAGGCGTAAAATATCAGTTGCTTACGTACAGAACTTGATAAGACATTCTTAAGAGCATTGTGATTTATCAGCGCGTCTGTAGCCTTTTTTAGTCTGGAGTCTGGTATTGCTGTTCAAAACTTACAAACCAGGAGTAGTGGTAGATAAATATTATAAGTTCACCAACTTGAAAGGCCATGTGAGCTTTTCTCATTGCAAGTTGTCCGTCATTGTCAACATTTTACATTTTCAACTTATTCTCTGAAATGGCTTGATGGATTCTGCTGCAATTTTGTGTTGATGTCTTACTATATAGAGGCTATATTCTTTTCAAGGCATTAAAAGTTCAATTTCAATATGGCTGATTTCAAACAAGAAATCATTATGCAATCTTTTTTTCAAACATTCACAGGACCAGAGGCCTGAAACTTGGTGGGTCTGATTAAGATGCTTGAACAAACCTGATATTACACACCGTGACCATGGCCAGGTGACCATCGCCTTGTGTCGTACCATGTTCGCTTAAGGCTTCATAATAAAAAAACAAATATGACTGCCAGCACCATTATGGGAAAAAAACAAAATCATGAGTTATTGTAGATTTCAGAAATATTATGGTGTGTTACTTGTTTCATATTTGTTAAAAAATTTGTCCTTCATAATATGCAGAATATTTTTTAACAGCAATACTGACAGAAACCATTTTTAAGAGGCATTCTTTGTTAACATTTTAATCTGTTGACAACGCATCCATGCAACCTACAGTGGCACTATGTTAATCAGTGCTTTAATATTGGCATTAACCTTGTTTTGGAAAAATATTGATAAAAACATCATGTATGAAATATTCAGGGTTATTCCTTAAAATAACATGTCAACACCTCGCAGCATTGTCAATTTCACATCCTTTTCATTACTGCCAAAATGAATCAGATATTATGAATGGGAAACTCATTGGTTGTAATGCAGCAAGTAAATATTTAATGTTGTATTTACAACCAACTGACGCCTTTCATAAGACCGCCTTTCCATCACAGATAATTTAGACCCTAAGTTAATTATTTTTGCCACTTCCAATAATGGCACCATTAATATTGGGAGAGGATGTGGAGGAAGAATTGTAAGATAAATTGACTTTGTTGATTACAATAATGTTTATGAGTACCTTGTTGACATAAGAGCACCTCATAGCTGTATATGTCGTATGAGACAGTAAATGCTGGTATTGTTAGTTTGTTTGTTTGTTTGTTTAACCCTGCACTCAGCAATATTCCAGCTTTATGACCGCAGTCTGTAAATAATCGAGTCTGGACCTGACAATCCAGTGATTGATATCATGAGCATCAATCTGTCCAGTGATTGATATCATGAGCACCAATCTGTGCAATTGGGATATGATGACATGCATCAACCAATTTACCGAGCCTGACCACCCGACCCCGTCAGTCACCTCTTATGACAGCATAGTCGCCTTTTACGGCAAGCATGGGTTGCTGAAGACCTATTCTACCCCGGATCTTCACGGGTTGTAAATGCTAGTAGCCACAGTTAAACTGTGAACAAGGACCCGGATCAGCCTATTCCGTTAGTTAATGGCCTTGTGGCAGGGGCTTGTGCATGATGATGCTTAGCGCTGTCCATTGCTATTTATTGTGGTTGACAGACGACCACTTGCATGGTGATTATGTCTTGTAATGAAACCTGCACAAAGGCTTGCCTGATCTGCCAACACTGTGATGTATCACTGAATCCTTTGAGGTCTGGCGAGTAACTGAACAGATTGGTATTTTTTAAGGTTTCCTGAAACGTTTTGTTGGTAATCATTTACATGTTAGGAATATGACATTCATACTTATGTCCACAGAATCAGACTGGCTAATGTCCATAAACTGAGGTGATAGATAGGCCAAGTAGTTGATGTCCATAGGCCAGACTAGTTCATGTCCATACACTGAGCTAGTTGATTTCAATAGAGCAGACTGGTTGATATCCATAGATAAGGCTGGTTGATGTACATAGATCAGACTAGTTGATGTCCATAGATCAGACTAGTTGGTGTCCATAGAGCAGACTGGTTGATGTCCATAGATAAGACTAGTTGGTGTCCATAGAGCAGACTGGTTGATGTCCATAGATCAGACTAGTTGGTGTCCATAGAGCAGACTGGTTGATGTCCATAGATAAGACTAGTTGGTGTCCATAGAGCAGACTGGTTGATGTCCATAGATAAGACTGGTTGATGTCCATAGATCAGACTAGTTGATTCCATAGATCAGACTGGTTGATGTCCATATAGGAGACTGGTTGATGTCCATAGATAAAACTGGTTGATGTCCATAGATCAGACTAGTTGATATCCATAGATCAGACTGGTTGATGTCCATAGATCAGACTAGTTGACATCCATAGATCAGACTAGTTGATTCCATAGATCAGACTAGTTGATATCCATAGATCAGACTAGTTGATATCCATAGATCAGACTGGTTGATATCCATAGATCAGACTAGTTGATTCCATAGATCAGACTGGTTGATATCCATAGATCAGACTGGTTGATGTCAATAGAGCAGACTGGGTGATATCCATATAGGAGACTGGTTGATGCCCATAGATCAGACTAGTTGACATCCATAGATCAGACTAGTTGATTCCATAGATCAGACTAGTTGATATCCATAGATCAGACTGGTTGATATCCATAGATCAGACTGGTTGATATCCATAGATCAGACTAGTTGATTCCATAGATCAGACTGGTTGATGTCCATATAGGAGACTGGTTGATATCCATAGAGCAGACTATTTTGTGTCCATAGAGCAGACTGGTTGATGTCCATAGATCAGACTAGTTGATTCCATAGATCAGACTAGTTGATGTCCATATAGGAGACTGGTTGATGCCCATATAGGAGACTGGTTGATGCCCATAGAGCAGACTATTTTGTGTCTGTAGAGCAGACTGGTTGATGTCCATATTGAAGAGTGGTTGATGTTCCACAGACAAGACTAGAACACTAATGTATTGTATTAGGGGATGTACGTGCAGTGCTTCACAATGTAGGTTCTGGGCATATCATAGCGACACGCAATATTTGTGACGGCATCATCAACATAAGGTCAACAATTTGCATGAAATATGTATATCACATGGAAGATGTCAAGTGCCATGTACGTTTACCTTCCTGAAACAAAGAATTATGGAATAGATCTGTCCGCTACAAGATTGATCATACAATATTGTTTCCACTTCAGTTCTTTCATTATTCCTTATTGCTCGTAAGTCACTCTGCGACCTGTCCCAGCACCTCTCCTGATGCACACTGTCAGAGAGCTGCAAGGTGCACACTGAATTCACCTTGGTGTTCCCAGTGAGTGTGATTAGCTTCTGTCATCCATCATTGGGTGCTTCCTGTCAGCGTCATAATGTCCACCCTTCCATCAATGCTGTGCATCTTTGTAGTCTGTACTTGCCAGCCGTTTCACAAACTATTTTTTCCAAAATTTCACAAATTCATTTTTTAAAATTTTCTATGAGGGCTCAATTGTAGTGTGTGACGTAAACTTTGGGGAGTTTGCTGTTTATCTCTCACCCTTTTGTGATATCACTGTTTAATAAACATATGTCTGTCTTGCACATTCTGTCATAACATCCCATGCAGCTGAGACTGTTCGAATGGAGGCTGATCAATCAAATTGAGGCGTTGTTATCCAATACCTTGTCTGGTCTCGATAGATATTACTAACTTTCATGAGACTCCAGAGATAGATGGACATAACATGTATACATGCATCCCAGAACTTGCTGTCTTATTCACATAGTTTATTTAAAGTGTTAAAATCTGAGTTGTTACTGTTTCCTGTGATACATTGCAAGACTCGCAAACAAATACCGTATTCGACATAATAAGCCCCCAGCGCGCTCTCAAAATTAGGAATAGGGAGCTCTTATAAGAATATAACGCGGATTCATAGAGTTTGCACATCAGTTTTTCGATTCATACCTCAATGAACTGAACAAAATACACAGTCAATCCTTAAGTGTTTGGTGCATGGGTGTAGGTGCTTTGTAACCAATTACTTTCAATTCCATTGCATATAAACTACCTGCTGACCCATATGAAATCGCGTAGGCAACATGACATAACAGATCGACTCGATGAGTTGATCTTCTCTCCGGCTAACCTTGCCTACACTAAACCGAATTAAATGTTATAAAGGTTGATTTTTTTGCTGAATACCGATATTTCTAACTTGGTGATGTTTGTGTTTATGCTTATAAGAATGTGATTTTAGAACCTGTATCTTAGTTGTTTCTTATAATTGATCTTAGAAATAGCCCAAACAGTCTGATTGTAGCATTAGCTACGAATGTTCAATTCATATACCACCCTTATACCAGTGACGTTTTTTTGCCAATATTAAATTTTAGATGATGTGCAAAGTTTAAGTGAGTAATAAAAAAGTTCTGTATTTCAAATCTTGTCGATTGTGTAAGTTAGATATTCTTTGAAAAACATTTAAACAGTGACTCCTTTAGTTATTTTTATTTAGTATTATTTTGCATGTACAGTGAAGAGACAGGTGCTGAGATACTAATTTATCTTTGTCACATGTGTGTCGTACATGCTGACCTTGTTGCATTCGTTTGATTGGATGACTGCGACCTTGCTAAGGTGACACATGAAAGGTCATGTTACTTTTGTTTCCATGCATGACTTTTTGTAGATTTACACTTTATTAAACCAAACAAGCACGTAAAAAGAATTCAATTTTGTTGTGCATTATAAGTTATATCTTAAGAACGATCAACTACAGACATTATACAAGCTGCTGCAGACATTATGCAATCAAGCTATATCAATTTGTCCTGTCAACAAATAAATTGAAGTCTCTTGGTCAAAATGCCAAAATCATTCTCGTTTGATACCAAAGTTAATTACTTCTCTGGTATCTAACAAAAAATGAGTGTAGTACTCTCGATGTGAAACTAAGATATTTTGTGAGAACACAAATGTGCTGTAACAACTGCTGGTGGCTCTCAACAAATGAGGTTTTGTTGAGCGTACACAACAAAAAAATATTCCCCAAAGAAGTTCGAAACAATTTGTATTACGTTATGACCTTGCACCTGTAACCTCATTGACCTGTTCAACTGTAGTGAATGCAGTTTGGTCACACAGGTATCCAACAAGGCAGAATAATGTCAACCGAAAGCCGCCTGCTTCTGGCGCCTCAATAGGTGTTTGATAATGTGTGTAATCCACGGAACTAATGGAAATGGTTTTAACCACTTACCAGCTCTTCGGAAAGTGGAACCATTGCAAGGACGCCCTAAACAAACAACTTATATTGACACTGATGATTAGCATTCTCGGTGAATGTGATAACTTCTGTGTTGGGTGTGCAGCTTTAACGATTTTTCTACAAATGCACAGAAATGTATCCTCCATCTCGAACAACTACTGCTAAAAGAAACAATCAAAATGTTCAAAAATTGTTTAAAGTTTTTATTTGCTCATCAGCTCTATGTTTTATTGATTAAGAAAATAAAAAAATACTTCTACAAATATCTGAAAAAGTAGCTGTAACTCTAAAATAAGTGAACACAGAACAGACTCGGGGCCCTTCTGACGAGAGGGAATAAATGGACATGTAATGGAAAAATAATAAACTTTTCTGCACATACGCAGATTTTGCTGATATTTTCATGACTGTATTGACACAACCAAAACTACTTACTAGAAATATATTAATAGTTACATTTTTAGCTGATAAAATCTCTGAACCATACGAAAATAAATGTGTGGCCAAATTTTGATGCCTGATGTAATGGTAGACTGACGCTTAGTCTCTTAAAATATATAATTGTGAAAGAAACAAATCACTCCATTTAAATTGAAAAGGAGCCCAAGATGGGAGATTCCGAACCTGAGAAAATTCTAGACTTGCTTCATTTAGGATTTTGCATTACAGAAAGGGCTGGGCAGAAGGGAAACTAATATGGTTCAGGGGCCGGGGACAGTCTATGTCATGGTCATGCTGATTTAACTGTACTTCAGTTCCTTGTCCGTTTTCAGCTCACTGCAATCAGGTTCAAAATGTGCTTTCGTGGTAATTACTGTTCCCGACTGACGTGTATATCGAAAAGGACATTTGTCCCTGCTCGTGATTCGTCACTGTCAGTACTTCATGTTTTCTGCATACACTGTGTTCTTCCATCCCCCAATACCGGGGAATACATATGTCTGAAATGTGGTGTATGGTCACTAGTTTCAAATCAATTAATCAAATCACGGTCTGGCTCAAGTGAAACTAGTGATTTTCCTGATAATTAGCGCTCAGGTTACAGAGGTTAATTAACATACATGGTGTGAATGCTGAATTGTATAACAGAGATATTTTCATTTCACAATGACAGGCTTTCAAATGGACATTCTTGTGGCGTTTTTATTCATTAAGATCGGGATGGGGAATACTTTAGCTATCAAGTAGGTCAATTTTCCAACGCTTTATCACATTGTCATCTTCACACCACTCGCTCATGTTGGGGGTAATTTGTCATAGGCCCCCTCCCCCATCTGGGGAAATTGACACAGCGAATGAGGAGGGGGATGACAATATTTATCACCACTAAATTTCTAGATTTTCAAATTCATTATAGGGTTGGGGGACGAGAAAAAAATGTTTCGGGGGGGGGGGGGAAGCAGGGACAGGGCATGAAAAAATGTTACAAAAAATTAGGAGGGGGTGGGGGGGTGGGCAATATACAATACAGTCCTGAGACCAATCTCTCACTACTTAACCTGCTCCGGGGGCATGGGTGCCCCAGTCATCTAAGGCGCTGCAATTTGCTGCGCAGAGTTGCTTCCCTTGGGCACGCCAGAAACCTATGATTGTGGGTTCGAATCCCGGGTTTCGAATTATGTTTCTAGGTTTGTCAGCACCATACCTGTGCTCGTGGCTTTCACCGAAGTGGTAAATGTCTAAGACCTGCATCACTTGGGACTTTCCTCCCACATACACACCGTGATATGACTGGAATACTTAAAAGCGGCGTTAAACCCAACTCACTCACCATACCTGCTCTACATATTCCCTTTGTCGGGCGATGGTATGGTTTGCTAAACGTTGAAGCACTGTGTTGGGTTAAATCAAATCTATTCAATTATACACAGTCTGATTTCATTAGCTGGTTGGAAATAGTACATACGTCACCATTACACAGCATGGGATGTATGTATTCATAACATAATGGAGGAACGTAGTCTACAAAACCTGTTAGTTATTGGCGACAGTGATTCATAATCGGGATATCATGGAGTCAGGTGATGGAGCTGCTGATGTTGAAGACTGGGTGTATTACAATTCCGTCACAGCTGTCTCAATGTGATATATAAGATAAACCTTATGAAATACTGCAGTGTAGATATAAGGCACCAGGAAAATCTAACCTAATAACACCGATATCAACACCTTTATTGCATTCTGTGATGCATCAGAAACCTCCACCCGACAGTCTTGTCATTTCCCGAATTGCCGTGTTTCGTATAAGCCTGTCTGATTACCCTGTTGCTGAGCAAGTTCAAGAGCTAATACCTTTGTCATAGAAGCTATAAGCACCGTAATTACCAGCACCAATGCTGCGATATCAATACTTGCAGCGCAATCCCTACCGAGCTATCTGAAATGTACGCACGTCAATATCACTAACTTGCAAGCTGAAGTGTGGTCTTAGATTATTGAAGACTTGGGTTGTCGTTACATTTACCTTTGATGTCGTTGTTGTTGTGGGTTTATGGCGCCTCAGTCTGTTTATGTATCTTTTTATCTTATTGATTGTTTTGCTTGGCAACAAAAGATTTCGGTGAAAAGTTAATGGAATGGTTTATTGTCTGGGTACTGATAGTTAAAAGAGGAAGTGATGCATCAAATCTAATTGAAGGTAATACTAAACAGATCCGCTGTAGAGGAATCGTTGATGGGAAATAGATTTTGATGGATTTTACGAAAACACTGAATAATATTTTTTGTTTCTGTGAAACCTATTTTCAATGATTAGTTTGGAATTTCTTTTTTAAAATGCTGCAAGAACATCTCATTGTTTTAAGTAGGTTGTATGTTGAGAGCTTTTGATTGCGTCAGCATCCATTACATCCTTTTAAATATAGGTATCCTACAGGTGACAGGTGTATGTATTAGTATAAAGGTAGGTCCCAGGCTGTTACACAATAGAATACTGTTTATCTAGAGTTAAAATAGAGATATATGTTATTTGGATGTTATCAGGATTTTGCTTCATTTACGATGCTCTTTTTTCATGTTAGATGAATGGACATCCATTTCTGATTGTATCTGAATTTGTGAATGACAAAGTGAGTGAGTGAGTGAGTGAGTGAGTGAGTGAGTTGGATTTAATGCAGCTTAAACAGTATTGCAGCTATATCACGGCGTGTCAGCCTAATGTGGGAGGAAAGCCCGAAGTGATGCAGGTCTCAGACGTTCACTGGTATGGCGCTGACAAACCTAGAAACATGACCGTGGTGAACACAGTCATAGGTGCCTGGCATACCCAAGGGAAGCAACTCTGCATAGTGAATGCACCTTAGATGACTGGGCACCCGTGCCATGGATGACAAAGGACTCTTAAAATTAAACATGTTCAAATTATGTCAGTAAAGGGAGATTTATTCATAATTGCAAGTATATATTAATAAAAAATGACACTCATTCAATGATTACTTCTTTTCCAAGAGGTATTTTTGTACTTTCAAATTAAAAAACAAAAAACAAACTGCAAATAACAAAGTTTTATTTCAGCGATACTTCCATGCCATAGTTTGGTTGTGATGGTGATGAGGTGACTATTCAAAGCCCAGGTTTTCACGATATTCCCAGCATCAATCCCATCTTATGATGATGATAAGCTTCTGTCAGACCCTAATACCACAGCCAATGCTGACCTGTTTTCAAAGACCACATAATCGGAACAAAAGCGCCACCGAAATGCAAAATCAAATAAACCCATTTTATATTTTCTTCACACAACATTAAAAATCCTCCGAGACCAGGAAGTTCCGACTTTAGGGAAAGTACATCTGAAAAGTGCTTTTAGCTTTTAAGCTTGTTCCCACGTTACCTGTCAATTAGATTAAAACGAGATGAAAATGCTGAAGTGTTAGTCCTAAGTCTTGTCACAACCCTTGAGTTTTGCAACATCGCTTGCTTCATATTGACCTTCTCCTAAAGTCGTCCATGGTCCCATTCCCCATCCTCATCACAATTTGAAATGTGCACATTTATTGATTTTTGTCCCCCAAAAAGTTTTTACCGGTTGGGATTTCTCATTTTTAAAATATTAATTCTCTTGTTTCTTCTGTTGCTTTTCTTTGTATTTTTGGATAATGACATCAATTTCTTAATAACTGGTTGTCATTTTCAGTGATTTGTGAAATATGATATTTCATGTCAGAGGTTAAGGCATAATACAAAGGAATTATGTTATGAAAATGAATTTGTTTCATGTCTTGATCGGGGACACTAAATCAAATACTATTTTGAACTGAGGAAAGAGAAAAATTGAATGAGGTGAGTGAGTGAGTGAGTGAGTGAGTGACGACACCCAGTAAACAAGGTCATGTATTTTGACCACCGATTCCTCGTTTTAATTTGCTCTTGTGACACACATAGGGCACTGGGGACGATTTCTGGCAGTAATTCCATTCTTGGAGGATTTTAAAATCATTGTTTCCAGAATGTCAATGATTGTCTTTGCTAATTTATTAAGAGACATAACTATTGCCAAACCATTCCTTATTACTATTCAAACTACATTCAATTTGGATCAGTTAAAACTTACTAAATCTGCGATAATATACCTCATAACTCAACAATATAGTAAGAAGAAAGATTATATTTTCCTGAGAACTAAACAATTAATGGTGATAATCTTTTGTTAAGTTAACCATGATAACCTACTTATTGCCCTCATATCTACCTGTATACATCTTGAGTCTTCTGGACCGCCTCGGTGGTCTTGTGGTAGAGCGTCCGCCCGGAGAGCGGAAGGTCTGGGGTTCGATCCCCAGCCGCGTCATACGAAAAGACGTTAAAAGATGGTACTTGTTGTTACCCTGTCTTGCGCTCAGCATTAAGGGGCTAAAAGAAGGACTGTTCGGCTTGGAGTCAGTATACTGTGTCTGAGTTGGAAATTCATGTTAAACTGCGGCAGGGTATCTCAGTAAGCTAGCACTGTAAATCGGTCTGGACTAGTACAAGCAGCCACACACACACACGTGCATGCATGTCGCTATATAAGTGCAATAATCTTGGACGTGATGTTAAACCCAATTTCACCTCACCTTGAGTCTTCTGTATACAATTGTTAGTCTTTTCAACCGGATAAATCAGGATAGTGCATATATTTTTTCTGTCCTTGAATTGTTATGTTTTTCCTTAGAGCAACAGCCAGTCTTGGTTAAAACATATCCGTTTCTGCATCCTTCTTTAGGACAATTAACTCCTTATGACAAGTATGACGTCTGCCCATTGGCACGTACCATTGTGAAGAAAGGGGTAGTGGGTGGTCCGTGACAAGTTGTACGATGTATATGTGTGTGTGTCGGCTAAGAATTCTGGTATCAGCTTGTCACAAAGACCTCTTCATAGTTTTATGAACAACACGTGTGTCCACGAGAATGTAATCAGTTTCATCGTCATGACCTGCACGTGCGCAACATGCATACACCCTCTCTACCTGTAACGAACCAAATATGTTTGCCCAACTTCTGTGCACTGCCTACTTGTGTTTTTTGGTAGGTTTGACTTATCCTGGATTACAAGTAGTCACATATTTGTAACACATATTCCATTATTTGGGTTAAATAAAGGATTCATTACAATATTTCTGTTTTCCGAACTAAACTTTTATCAATATGATTACGTTGAAATCTGTTATAAATAAAACAGCAACTCGCTAACCAAAAAGCCTCCACAGGTGATGCTAAATATGAACTGCCGAAACAGTAGGTGCAAATTTGTTCCATTTTGTTTTGCTCTGGCTGTCCTTAAAGAAAATAATATATAATCCTCTAAACCATTATGTTTACATACAAACTAACCTTTCGCTTGCAAAAGCAAATTAGCTGCTTTTAGGTTAACATATGAAGACAGTCAAGAGTCCTTAGCATGGTCCTATAACAGATGTTTTGGGGAATTTCTAGCCTTGCTCCAAGGCTGTTCTGAAAGAAAAGTCCATGGATGTGTAGTAATTCTATCCTCCTAATAGGCAAGTCTAGATATGTGGAGAGTAAGGACTCCAGTCTCTTATAGGGACAACTTGTTCTTATTATTTACATCATCTAGAAATTATGATTTAAACTAATAATTATTGCCTTAGAGACTTGTGCAAGTCTAGGGGGTTCCCAATATTCTGCTTCTATGGCAGCAATCGTCAGTAAACCAAGCACCCCTTAAAAAGACCAAGTACGATGTTTTTTATTTGTTTAACCAAGTTGTTGTTGCTATAGCAGGTCAGCCTTTTTGGTGTTTGCTTACACTTTTATTTTGCAATTGTTTTTTGAGTTGTTTGTTTTATTTGTTCATTTTCTGTTTTTCAGATGACTTGCTCCTGCATGATGACATTGTGCCATCTTTCTGCATGACTGCATGATGTTTGGCAATCACCACAAACTCTTCTGTTTCATCCACTGTTATCTCATTAACACCTGTGTCTCCTGTCCTGCTGTCACTAGTTATATCTCTAGATGCCACGCCATTTGTGACCAACTCGTGTTATTCTGGGACAAGCCGAATAGCGACTCGTGTCCCTCTCGGGGCCATTTTTGAAACTGGGTTACGTCTAAGTCCAAACGGGCATAGCTAAACGAATTGTCAACTTGTTGCGTAATGATTCACGTATATTTCCCTTATATATCATATATATTTGATGCTATTAAACATATCAGGACTTACAGTATTATACAGTATTGAACTCAGTATGACTGTATCTTGGGTATATTTTTAAAAGCAAGGCATATGTAAAGTCAAACATTATTCCTGAGGGATTCTTTGACGGAAGTACTTGAAGTCATACGCTCATTCTGACTGGTTTGTCGTATTTTCGCACATAAGATTCATTGATAGGGGGACGAGTCTTCCTGCAGGTCACGGAAAGGGGCGAGTGGTGACGAATGGATGCCACGTCTGACAACTGTTACATTTTTTACTATATTTCATCGATAAAATGCCAGGATTCAAATAAACGTTGGGTTGTTTTTATGAATGGAAGTCTCCCTTTATTATCTTTGCAATTAATTAACACGGATAAAGTTTGTTTGTTCTTGAAGCCTGCACTTGGCAATATTCCAGCGAAATGTAGGTCCGTAAATGATCGAGTCCGAACCAGACGGTCTAGTGATTGATATCATGAGCATCAATCTACGCAATTGGAATACAGTGACATACATCAACCAAGTCAGTGAGCCTGACCAGTCGATCCCGTTCTGTGCCTCTTACAACAAGCATGGGTTGCTGAAGACCTATTCAGACCTGTATCTTCATGGGTCAACAGGGGTAAAGTGTGTCTGAAAGATATATATATGCCTGGGCGTTTAATTGAGGAAATACGGTATCATAATGGACAAGTTAGGCAATGATGAATTCATTGATGGCGTTAGTTACCCTTACAACCTGACAAGAAAGACGAACAAAATAGGATAAGGCGAGGCACTTTATATTTTTTGGATTACGGACCCGCCGACTAGAAAATGTAAAAATAAATACATCAGATTTCCATTTTTTTTTCCTGCCGATAGCCGTGTAGTTAGTTATTTTATTTGTTATCCTCACCTTTTAGAAAAAACATATGAATTTACCCTTGTAAACAAGTAAAGAGATGCATAATTGATCTTTGTTGATCTTGAAGCCGAACATGAATAGCCTCCCTTGACAATTGTCCGTGTTGTAAGTGGTAGAAATTTTATTGTTACAAGGGGCTTTATCGTCACAAATGGCGGTCTTTTGAGCACAGAATATGTTCATAAAGTATGCCAGAGGCATTCTGTATTGAAAAAAATGCTTCGGCTTTTTTTTCCCCCTCCTCCAACCCTGGACCTAGGGCTGAAAAATCCGTAATCCTAAAAATAAAAAGAGCCTGGCCTAAGCGGTCTCAATAAGGAACAATGGCTGCATGTGTTCCTGTTAATAAAACAGTATGAGTCAACTGAGGCTCAAATGAAACATCTATACTTCTTTGCACTTATGTCAGCTGTTCCAATTGTGAAAAGAAAAAACAGTTCCTGGTACTTTCATATTTTTTAGAACATTGTTATGTTTTTCCTGCACATCATGTTTTGTTGCATTGGACTGAAAATGTCATTTGTTTACCAATTGTGCCTGCATTGTTACTTTTTTATTTGCCAATTTCTTTTCTTTTTTGACAATAAAATGTTCTGATGGAAATAAATAAAGGATTAATAATAAGGAATTAGCAATAATGCCTGATACTGTTTACTTCTGTGTTCAATTAAAATGATTTAAATACTGCTCAAAATAAGTTGTGTGACTTAAGTTAACCTTTAATGGCACCGGGGCCGGTCGGGTAGCCTAGTCGTTAAAGTGTTTGCTTGTCACGCCGAGGACCCGGGTTCGATTCCCGACATGGGTACAATGTGTGAAGCCCATTTCTGGTGTCCCCTGCTGTGATATTGCTGGAATATTGCTAAAAGCGGCGTAAAACCATACTCACTCACTCCCTGAAATGGCGCCGGCATTCTGTAATTGGCATTCCCTCCTTTGCCCCCGCCTGTATATTATTTGATATTTTATTTTGACATTTGGAATGAGGTATATAAAGATAAGCTCATTTATGATAATTTTGCCACAAGCTCAATATTTTCAATTTTAGTTTTCACTATAATATATTTTATACTCTGTGTATCTATTTATTTTTCAGATAATTTTTTTTGACTACATGTATTGAATAAAATAAAAATTAGTGTGTTGAAACAATAAAAAAAACCTTCATCTTCGTTTTCTTTTTGACTCAAAGAGTAAACCCATTTTTGTCACGGAATCGGATATAGTTGTCCCTTTTCTGATTCAAACCGGTATCATTTATGGAGAGCTGAGGATTACCATGCTTTCAACTAAGCCCCCAATTTCTACACAGCCAGTGATTCAAAATGGAATCTTTGAATACACCATCTGAGATTCTATCTTTAAAATCATGACTCGCTGGCCTTTTAGATGTTTGGAGCCACAGTGCTCTGAATCATCCTCTACATGCCGCTCTCCCCCGTGCTAAACGCTTGTGGGAGTAATTGGCATTTAAATCTCCTGAGTTTCAAATAGAGGAAGTCAGTGTTGTAGTGATAACTGGTCAATTTGTGTGGCAGCTGGGTCATCGAGAGACTCGAAAAACGTTTGTGAAATGAACAGGTGTCAATTTCAGTGTAAGAGCTCCATGGGGATATCATTCTACTTGGTTGAATTGTAGTGTACAGGTGTCAATTTCAATGTGATGACTCCAGGTTTTGAGATGAAAAGAGCTTGTATTTTTTAGAGGGTTATGTATGAGGGAGTGAGTGAGTTTGGTTTTAGCAATTATCCAGCAATATCCCGGCAGGGGACACCAGAAATGGGCTTCACACATTGTACCCATGTCGGGATTCGAACCCGAGTCTTCGGCATGATGAGCGAACGCTTTAACCACTAGGCTACCCGACCGCCCCGGTTATGTATGAATTATTACTGACATATTACACAATACTGTATCTAGTATTGATGAGTATTGTGTGTTTCAAGGTATGTTGTAAACTATTTTGGAATTCTGTCAGTTGAGTGATGGCGTGGCCATTTGTCTTTACGTGATCTGCTTTAAACAATATTTAAGGCCCCATGTGGCTGGGATCCTCGATCATGCACAATAGTGGAACTTGAAATTAAGATAAGAGATTAGGGCTGGGATGAGTCCAAATTTACTACCCAGGTACCCACCCCCCTATTACCCGACCCTACCCGGGTACCCACTGTATGTCTCAAGAGATACGAAATATCCAATTGGGAATTTTTGTATCACAGCACTTGCAAAATGTATTTAGATACATGTATGAAAGGATCTGGTTATGCATACACTGAAGTTGACTTAAGTTCTATCTTTATTCAACCACGTGAAAAGTCAGAAGGAAGGGTGCATGGTCAGAAAGAAATGCGAACATTAGTGACTTGTAGTGTAACCATAGAGTTCTTGATAATATTTGTCATTAAACAATGTATCACGTGACTAACCATGGGTCTGGGTAGTCCTGTGGGTACACGGGTCCTACTCAGTACCCACCCGGCCTGGGTACCCGAGTTACCCGTCCCAGCCCTACAGGAGATGTTATTGGATGAAATGGTTGTGGATGTGGAGGTACTGGTAGACAGCCGAAAGTGAGCTAATTGAGAATTTTGTGTGTGCAGAGACATAAATATTCAAGCATGCAGTTCTATTAGCTTCCCTGCTAATTTCACAATTCATATTATGCTTTTTGTAGGTTGCATACCATCCCCTACTCCACCTGATCGGTTCCATACAATATGTTCTTATCAGGGCGTCAATTCAATCCAAACGCTTCGTTCGGATTGTTTTTTGGCTCCCAATTCACCGACATACTCCTGGTGGGTTCAAATCTTCACCCATATATGTCCCTAGGCTTACTTAGCCTGCTGGGTTTGATTCTTCACCCTCAGGTTAATGGGTTCGATTCTTCACCCATATATGTCCCTCTGCTTACTTAGCCTGCTGGGTTCGATTCTTCACCCTCAGGTTAATAGGCTCGATTCTTCACCCTCAGGTTAATGGGCTCGATTCTTCACCCATATATGTCCCTCTGCTTACTTAGCCCCCTGGGTTCGATTCTTCACCCATCACTATATTCTGTGCAGCAACCGAGCCAGTCCCCATATTATGCCAATACTCTCGATATGTATATATCTTGTACAGATTATCACGTATATATTAAAATGTTTTTAGAAATATTCTCTCATGTTGTTTCTGCACAGAACTCCTGTTAAGCAAACCCAATGCAGCAACAGCTGGACCTGCAACTATCGTTGCTAAGCAACCCATGCTGCTTACCAAAGCAGCAACAGCTGCCCTGCAACAACTGTTGCCAAGCAACCTATGCTGCTTACCAATGCAGCAACAGCTGGACTGCAACAACTGTGGCCAAGAAACCTATGCTGCGTACCAATGCAAAAGCAGCTGCCCTGCAACAACTGTTGCCAAGCAACTCATGCTGCTTACCAATGCAGCAACAGCTGCCCTGCAACTATCATTGCCAAGCAACCCATGCTGCTTACCAATGTAGCAACCGCTGCACTGCAACAACTGTGGCCAAGAAACCTATGCTGCTTACCAATGCAAAAGCAGCTGCCCTGCAACAACTGGTGCCAAGCAACTCATGCTGCTTACCAATGCAGCAACAGCTGCCCTGCAACTACCGTTGCCAAGCAACCCATGTTGCTTACCAATGCAGCAACAGCTGCCCTGCAACAACCGTTGCCAAGCAACCCATGCTGCTTACCAATGCAGCAACAGCTGCCCTGCAACAACCATTGCCAAGCAACCCATGCTGCTTACCAATGTAGCAACAGCTGCTCTGCAACAACCGTTGCCAAGCAACCCACGCTGCTTACCAATGCAGCAACAGCTGCCCTGCAGCAACCGTTGCCAGGAAAGTCCTATTGCCAAATATTTAGTGAGGGCAACTGTTGTTGCCAAGCTGACCATCAACTGTAAAGTGGACACGGAGTCGCCGCTGTAAAGCAGAATGGATAAATTGGTTCCTGCTGTAAAGTGGGCAACCATATCCTATGTAATTTGTAACTTGGGATGTAGCCATAGATAGTCGCCTCTTACGACAAGCATAGTCGCTTTTAAGGCAAGCGTGGGTTGCTGAAGACCTATTGTACCCCGGGTCTCACTGAAGCAGATGTAACACATGTGGGGTCTCTTTGGGCGAGTGACTTTGTGCAAAATGTGCTCTGTTCGACCAGCAGTGAATTGGTGCCTGGTAGGATGAGATGACAGTGTGGTTGTTAACCTTCTACTGACAAAAAAACAGGAAGAGTTGCATTCTCCCCAGGGAGCTGAGAATGATTGTTGAGTGCACACTGATCCAGTGACGGGGCTAATAATAAGAGCATGCCCCTGAGTGGTGTGGAAGTATGTGCAATATAAATTGCCTATTGTTATAACCCTGACTAATTCTCAAATTGTTCTTGAAACGAGGAAGGGCGGTGGGGTAGTGGATAAAGTGTTCACTCAGGTTCGATTTCCCACATGAGTACATTGTGTGAAGCCCATTTCTGGCATCACCGCCATGATATTGCTGGAATATTGCTAAAAGTGGCGTTAAACCATACTTGCTCTCTCACTCATGAGGACTTTAGACATCTGCCTGCAATGTTATGGCTGACTTGGCCTAGAACCAGATTAAAATAGAAATCTGCACCCTGAAAGCGTGTCGTTGGAATGTCAACATTTTCTGTATTTATTGAGACAAAAAAATCCATGCTTGTTAATTAATTAAATTGTAATGATGTGTCAGTTTCATTTTGAGGTGTACATTTCAAATGACCTTGTTACATTGCCTTTCATTGCAGGATAATTTCTGTAATGTAATTTGAAAAATCAATCTATCAATTTGGTCCTGTTTAAAGGCAAGACAGGTACACATTAATGAAATGAGATGAATATACGAGGGATTAAAAAGATAAAACTATCCTGAAGGAAATTTATGATCTTTTGCTTGAGCTGATTCTGTTGACCCTTCAATCAACGTTCTGGGCTAAAATATTGCTGAAGTATTGCTGATGTGGCAGAATATATGTTCGATCATTTATTCATCATTCAACATCCTTTTTCTGTTGTGATTTAATAATTTGGGCAGATCAGCTCACTGTCTGACAGAGCTTGAAATATGAGATAATTCTCAGGCAAAAAAAGGTTTAAAGAACAATGATTTAGACTAAACCTTGTTACTATAGCAGACAAGTCATCTTTTCACTGCTCAGGGCTCACACATTTCCCCTTTTATATCCTACAGTTCTACACTGTTATCATATATCTACAGGTTTACAATGTTGTCATAAACACCCTACAGGTCTACAATGTTGTCATAAACACCCTACAGGTCTACAATGTTGTCATAAACACCCTGCAGATCTACAATGTTGTCATTAACACCCTACAGATCTACAATGTTGTCATTAACACCCTACAGGTCTAAAATGTTGTCATAAACACCCTACAGGTCTACAGTCTTGTTATAAATGTTGTCATAAACACCCTAAAGGTCTACAATGTTGTCATAAACACCCTACAGGTCTACAATGTTGTCATAAACACCCTAAAGGTCTACAATGTTGTCATAAACACCCTACAGGTCTACAATGTTGTCATAAACACCCTACAGGTCTACAATGTTGTCATAAACACCCTGCAGATCTACAATGTTGTCATTAACACCCTACAGATCTACAATGTTGTCATTAACACCCTACAGGTCTAAAATGTTGTCATAAACACCCTACAGGTCTACAGTCTTGTTATAAATGTTGTCATAAACACCCTAAAGGTCTACAATGTTGTCATTAACACCCTACAGGTCTACAATGTTGTCATAAACACCCTAAAGGTCTACAATGTTGTCATAAACACCCTACAGGTCTACAATGTTGTCATAAACACCCTGCAGATCTACAATGTTGTCATAAATGCCCTACAGGTCTACAATGTTGTCATAAATGCCCTACAGGTCTACAATGTTGTCATAAACACCCTACAGATCTACAATGTTGTCATGAACACCCTACAGGTCTACAATGTTGTCATAAACACCCTACAGGTCTACAATGTTGTCATAAAAACCCTGCAGATCTACAATAGTGTCATAAACACCCTACAGGTCTACAATCTTGTCATAAATGTTGTCATAAACACCCTACAGGTCTACAGTGTTGTCATAAACACCCTAAGGGTCTACAATGTTGTCATAAACACCCTACAGGTCTACAATGTTGTCATAAATGTTGTCATAAACACCCTACAGGTCTACAATAATGTCATAAACACCCTTCACATCTACAATGTTGTCATTAACACCCTACAGATCTACAATATTGTCATGAACACCCTAAGGTCTACAATGTTGTCATAAACACCCTACAGGTCTACAATGTTGTCATTAACACCCTACAGATCTACAATGTTGTCATAAACACCTTACAGGTCAACAATGTTGTCATAAACACCCTACAGGTCAACAATGTTGTCATTAACACCCTACAGGTCTACAATGTTGTCATTAACACCCTACAGGTCTACAATGTTGTCATAAACACCCTGCAGATCTACAATGTTGTCATTAACACCCTACAGGTCTACAATGTTGTCATAAACACCCTGCAGATCTACAATGTTGTCATAAACACCTTACAGGTCAACAATGTTGTCATAAACACCTTACAGGTCAACAATGTTGTCATAAACACCCTACAGGTCTACAATCTTGTCATAAATGTTGTCATAAACACCCTACAGGTCTACAATGTTGTCATTAACACCCTACAGATCTACAATGTTGTCATAAACACCTTACAGGTCAACAATGTTGTCATGAACACCCAACAGGTCTACAATGTTGTCATAAACACCCTACAGGTCTACAATGTTGTCATAAACACCCTACAGATCTACAATGTTGTCATAAACACCCTACAGGTCTACAATGTTGTCATTAACACCCTACAGATCTACAATGTTGTCATTAACACCCTACAGGTCTACAATGTTGTCATAAACACCCTAAAGGTCAACAATGTTGTCATAAACACCTTACAGGTCAACAATGTTGTCATAAACACCCTACAGGTCAACAATGTTGTCATAAACACCCTACAGGTCTACAATGTTGTCATAAACACCTTACAGGTCAACAATGTTGTCATAAACACCCTACAGGTCTACAATGTTGTCATAAACACCCTACAGGTCTACAGTGTTGTCATAAACACCTTACAGGTCAACAATGTTGTCATAAACACCTTACAGGTCAACAATGTTGTCATAAACACCCTACAGGTCTACAATGTTGTCATAAACACCTTACAGGTCAACAATGTTGTCATAAACACCCTACAGGTCTACAATCTTGTCATAAATGTTGTCTTAAACACCCTACAGATCTACAATGTTGTCATGAACACCGTACATGTCTTCAATGATGTCATAAACACCTAACAGGTCAACAATGTTGTCATAAACACCCTACAGGTCTACAATGTTGTCATAAACACCTTACAGGTCAACAATGTTGTCATAAACACCCTACAGGTCTACAATGTTGTCATAAATGTTGTCATAAACACCCTACAGATCTACAATGTTGTCATGCACACCGTACATGTCTACAATGTTGTCATAAACACCTAACAGGTCAACAATTTTATCATGAAAAGTAACAGATTTCAGTATTGAAAAAAGTGAGCCTTGCAGACTTTGGTTTTGGCTTCACAGATGTTCTGTAAGTTAAAACTCCATCCATTCATTCATGCTCCATCTTGCCTTTCAACTGTCCTGTTGACACTGTTGGGATCCCCATGATAGCTTGATCAAATATTGATGGATTTTGGCCAAATTCAATTTGTAACCATATAAACACATTATGCAAACTTGAAAGCCCCCTAGTCAAATGTGGCAACGTTAAAATGTCGAAAGCTGTCACGACAATTGCAGATTGATAGAGTGTGTGGTTTACTTATTAATATTGTGTAATATGGAGGTAAAACATCTAAGACAATGCAGTGTTAGCAAAGAAGATCATGATACTTGGGGTATGGCTTCACACAAACTCAGCCAGCATTGATACTGTAAGCTCGCCAGGATGAGTAAGTTTGGCCTAACAGTGGTTCATTTCCTTCATGGTTTGTGAGAGGAAAGCCCAAATTGATGTAGAAGTTCGTGAAACCCACGAGCACAGGTATGGTGCTGACAAACCAAGAAACATAATCAGGGTGAACCGGGATTCAAACCCAGGATCACAGGATTCTGGCATGCCTATATTTTCAGAGACAAAGCGTTTGTCTATACCATATGTGTATTGGATTTGTTCATGGCATAGTAGTAAAGTCATCAGTATAGATATTAAAGGCACATCTCCCTTGTCAATTTGGACAGCCGTTGGAAGATACGAAATATTTTATTGTCAAATGTACATCATTTCATATTTTCAGATTTTCAATCAAGACTCTTTCAGTTGATAACATTATTTATTGAATAAATGACAATAGTATATATTTGCCATGAATAAAAAAAATTCTTTCTAATTGGAGCAATGTTAACAGTATTTATGTTAACTTATTTGTTTCATTTTTTTATATCATTAGAGTTGGCTGTATTAGAAACATCTCATAAATTATTTTTAATTTTATTTTCATTTTGCTATTTTTCATGAGATTGTATCTGTAAAACCAAACAAAAAAAACTCGCCTTTTTGTGCTATGTGAATGTATATAGGACAAATTAGCTGAGACTTCTGATTATTTGTTCATGATAAATCAACCATGAAACTGTTTATTGTATTAAGAATTACCTAATGTTTTCATAACAAAATACACCACAGATGCTAATTCAGGCCACAATAGGCTTACCTGCTGCTTGACAAGCCCCAGCATCTACAGTGGTCAATGGTCACTCGTGTGCAGGCCACCGGTCAGGTGTGCCGCTGCCTGGACACACAATGCTCCCCAGGTTACGTCAATTTCACTGGCTTATCAGAAATTAGGCCATGAAAGAAAGAAATTATTTACTTGTCAAGATTTGTATACAGGTTATGTTGGAGAGTGTAGGTGTGTAAGCACGTCATTGTGTGTGTAGCTGGCATATTGCATCCCAGACAATAGGTTAGTATTGTCTTCAGGGTTAATGTTAGGTCATAGGCTTGTTGGGGGTTGTCAATAGCTTGTCTGGGGTTGTCAATAGCTTGTCAATGTCAGGGACCTTATTTCACCTTCATATCTGTTTGACAGATGTGATTTTCTTTCTCAAAATGTTGGCAGCTTAATTGGTTTTTAGGGTGATTTTTAATGGCAGGTGGGACATGTTTTAAGAAAAAACTTGAATTGACCTTTTTCACCCATACCGCATTGAATCTAAAATAAAATTTATAAACTTGATCTTGCGTGTCAGAGGAAATAAAGTAAAGAAGAAAATTAAAAAATCGAACTTGTTCGAACTTTGATGGGGAGAGATATTTATATGATATAAGCATATTTATTTCCATAAAACGGAGGTATTGGCAACTGAGCAAATTTTGCTTTTTATAATTTTTTTATATTTATATAGGCTCTGTCTGTTTAACCACCCCCTTTCACTGAACCAAGTGGAAATAAATATTGTTTTAAATTTTAAAAAAATTAATAAAAATAAATAATTTGCAGAATGAGAAGTCAGATGGTTACTTCCCTCCTAATTGTTCTACTGTGAAGTTTTGTCATTAATTTGATCAGTTAAAACACTAAGCAGAGAATAAAAAATAGTCTTCTCAATTTTTTTCTTTAATTTAAATTTGTGTTAGTAAGCCAAATGAAAATAAATCCTGCAAATTACTACTTGGTTACAATATCTTACACCTGGTTTTGAATTAAACATAAACTCACAACTTCTAATTTGGAAGGGGATCAATTTTGAGTTAACATTGTTAATTAAAATACATTATTGTCAATGTCTTATGTTGTGCAGAAGATAAGAAGCCCAGGTGCCTTTCTGTGTTCTGAAATGTCCCCAAACTGAACTTCGAGTACACAAATGTACCTTAGCTTGGCTGGCATAAGGCACTGGAACCAGAATGAGTTTATTCCACTGTGCACAAAGCCAGTTCCTTTGCAGACTTGTGGTGTCCCCTCTTCCTGACTGGTTTTGTGAAGTGGGTGATGGAGATGTGCACTTGTATCTAGCATACATTGCCAAAGGGAGTACATTCTGATTTTATTTTGGTAAGGGTGTTTTTCAGGGAGGTCATTACATCTGAAGTACCAGGACAGTGAGTGAGTGAGTGAGTGAGTGAGTGAGTGAGTGAGTGAGAGGGAATTGTGAATGTGTGGGTGAGTGCGTGAACAAATGTGTGAGTGAGTGAGTGAGTGGGTCGGCGGTCGGGTCGGTGAGTGTGTGAGTGAATTGTGAATGTGCTGGCGAGTGCGTGAACAAATGTGTGAGTGAGTGAGTGAGTGGGTCAGCGGGCACGTCGGTGAGTGAGTGAATTGTGAATGAGTGAGTGAGTAAGTGAACAAATGTGTGAGTGAGTGAGTGAATTGTGAATGTGAGGGTGAGTGCGTGAACAAATGTGTGAGTGAGTGAGTGGGTCGGCGCGGGCGGGTCAGTGAGTGAGTGAGTGAATTGTGAATGTGTGGGTGAGTGCGTGACCAAATGTGTGAGTGAGTGGGTCGGCGCGGGCGGGTCGGTGAGTGAGTGAGTGAATTGTGAATGTGCTGGTGAGTGCGTGAACAAATGTGTGAGTGAGTGAGTGAGTGGGTCAGCGGGCGGGTCGTGGAGTGAGTGAGTGAATTGTGAATGAGTGAGTGAGTGAACAAATGTGTGAGTGAGTGAGTGAGTGAGTTGGGTTTAATGCCGCCTTCAACAGTATTCCAGCTGTATCCCGGCGTGTCAGCTTATTGTGGGAGGAAAGCCTAAAGTGATGCAGGTCTCAGATAATTACCACTTTGGTGAAGGCCACGAGCACGGATATGGTGCTTACAAACCAAGAAACATGATCAGTTCGAACTAGGATTTGAACCCCAACCATTATACAAAGGTTTCAGGTGTGCCCATGGGAAAGAACTCCACACTGCTAATTGTGGTGCCTTAGATGAGTGGGCCCCCCTGTCCCGCGGACCCTGTGCCTTAGACGAGTGGGCCCCCCTGTCCCGCGGACCCTGTGCCTTAGACGAGTGGGCCCCCCTGTCCCGCGGACCCTGTGCCTTAGACGAGAGGGCCCCCCTGTCCCGCAGACCCTGTGCCTTAGACGAGTGGGCCCCCCTGTCCCGCGGACCCCCCTGTCCCGCGGACCCTGTGCCTTCACTACCTGTGAAAGGAGGAATGAAGATGACAGATTGTTCGCACCAAAAATACACCTTACTTTCCTACAACCTGTATAAATCAGCTCTCCATCCATTACCTATATATACCTATATACATACCTACAAAGCTGAAAATAGAATAATTGAACAAAAATAGGCCTACATTCCTCAAACAAGGATGCGCTAATCATCAACTAGAAAATAATTGCATTATAAAAAGTACAGCTATTAAGCTGCCAAGAAAGAAGGCCATTCTGTATGTTTTCATTCCAACTAACAAATACTTTTTTATTGATTAAAAAAGTCTGTAAGACCAGGAAAAGTTAAACATGTTCAAGACTGTGATGTCTGCTTTAACATCGATCAATGCCAAAATTCTCATCTCCGTCACGTCGATTTCATGAGGAAAAAGATGCTTAACACGTCTCTGCGTATTTGATCATGTGATATACGACCAGTATCAACAGCAAGCTCACTTTGGGATATTTATGTAAACATACTGACATCAATTTCACATAATAATCAACAAGCAGTAATGATTCATCTTTGATTGTTGATTTCGCTCCTACAACGGAAGCATAATGGTCAGTCGGTGACGCAATGCCTCCTAGGGTTTGTTCAGCAGTGCAGTTATTTATCAGCTGTTTCAAGTGATAGACGCTTTTGAAATTAACACCGCACCAATAGAAATTGACATGTAAATAATCTTTTATTGCAGTTATTGATTTTCAATATTCTAAAGAGATAAGGGAGATCTGAGCATTTCACTGTGATTATTATTCTTGTTGAAGGAAATATGTCAATGGTAGGAATTATAGGCGCATTTGGCCGTACGGTGAACAGCTGATGGGTGTGATCAAAGAAGAAGCTTGATAATATCTGTTTTATGCGAGTTGTTAATGTTTATCGATGATCTTGCAATGAAAAAGTATTATCACTTGTAAAATCTTTTCTTTTTGTCAAGGAATAATATAATACAGTCTCATTACAGTCAGATCTTTTACTCTGATATGATACCTCTCTGTGTTAACATCTCATGACACAGCCACAAAAGGTGTCTGGCAGAACCCTGAGTAACTTTGACCTTCAATATAAAAGAAAGCGTCATGGGTTCTTTTGGTGATCAGTTTTCAGGGTTCCAAAATGATTTGGCTTCGTTTTCGTACAACCTTGATTCGGAAATTTGTAAACAAATGTAGATCCACATGGATCTGAAGTATTCTTTTGATGGTACTCCCTTGTGGGTGTAGATGCCATGACACTCAGACATGACAGGATACACAAGGTGATGTGAAATGGGGTTTAACGTCGCGTCCAAGACTATTGCACTTAAATAGCGACATGCATGTTTGTGTGTGTGTGTGCGTACTAGTCCAGACTAATGCTGATTTTATAGTGCTAGCCCACTGAGATACCATGCAGCAGTTTAACATGAACACCCCACTCAGACACAGTATACTGACGCCGAGCCGACCAGTCCTTGTTTTCGCCCCTTAATGCCAAAAGCATGGTAACAAAAAGTATCATCTTTTAACATGTTTTGGTATGACGTGGCCGGGATTGAACCCCGAACCTTCCGCTCTCCGGGCGGACACTCTACCACTAGACCACGGAGGCGGTGACTGGATGTATGAAAAATCCTCAACAACATAATGTTGCCACTGTTTATACTTTCAGAATGTTTCGTTTCAGTTCATTTTCGAGATACATTTATCAGCTATGCTGGTTTGAATGCTTTTCTCTCGTGTACCAAGGTTTAAGAAGCCTTGACACTGATTGGCTGTTTAGAAAGATCACCTGACACGACCCCCATCGAGGTGTACCCAGGTCTTCTCGTAGAGAGGTATCTTATCGGACTAACAGGTCTGATTTCAATGAAGTTGATTACAAACTTCCTGTCATTAGCCGGTCAGTGAAGGAGAGAACAACTCCACCAATATGATACTGAACGAAACCTGATTTGAAGCTGACTGCGATACATATGTAACAGTTGCAGAAAGGTCTCTAAACACGTACAGTTAACAAAAACTTTGAGAGGTTTTTTGAGTGTGAAATGTAGTGGTTCATCATAAACTGAAATACACAATGGAGTCATAGCAATTGTGCCATGAAACAAAAAAACAAAATCCTGTGTTGAATGTCAAACATAACCATTGCAAACCTACACTGGTCAAAGGGGAGACAATTTTACAAGCTTGCTGAGCTCTTATCTTAACCATTTGACAAGTGACTCAAAGTGAATCATAATTCATTGAAGTTTAAGACCCAAAGGTGTTATAGTCACATTTAGAATATTCTGAGTAGAAACTCACCGAACAATGGGCTAAAAATGATATGTTTTCATTTTGAAATAAATTTGAAAGAAGCATCTGTAAAATGTTCTGTGTAGCTCTGACAAGGTGAGGTGAGGTGAGGTGAAATGGGGTTAAACGTCACGTCCAAGATTATTGCATTATTATTATTATATAGCGACGTGTGTGTTTTTGTGTGGCTGCTTGTACTAGTCCGGACTGATGCTGATTTATAGTGCTAGCTCACTGAGATACCATGCCGCAGTTTAACATGAATACCCCACTCAGACACAATATACTGACTCCGAGCCGACCAGTCCTTGTTTTAGCCCCTTAATGCCGAGCGCAAGACAGGGTAACAACAAGTACCATCTTTTAACGTCTTTTGGTATGACCGGCCGGGGATCGAACCCCGGACCTTCCGCTCCCCGGGCGGACGCTCTACCACTAGACCACGGAGGCAGATCTGACAAGGATGCTGTATCCATTACTGGCAATGAACTACCCCATGGGGAATCTGGTGCAGAGTGGGTTTCCACTATTTAGCTAGGGTGAATGCGGTTTAAGGTAATGTTCTAGATTACAGCACTTATATAGCAACATGCATGCATGTGTGTGTGTGGCTGAAAGTATCATTCTCGATTTATGCTGGTTTTTATTGTGTCAGCCAACTGAGATACCATGCTGCAGTTCAACATGGATGCCTTACTCAAGCATAGTATTCTGAATCCACGCTGATGGTCCTTGTTTTATGCCCTTAATGCCAGGTGCCAGGCGGGATAACATCTTTTGGTATGATGTGGCTGGGAATCGAACCCCGGACCTTCCGCTCTCCGGGCGGACACTCTACCACTGGACCAAAGAGACGGTCCAAGTGTGTTGTTAGAGTTGATTAGTTGACTGGACTATGTAATCACTCTGTGTGTTCTGGCAGATTCTGCATAATCATACAGTATCAGGTGCAGAGAATACAATGCTTGAAAATCAACTTCCCGAGGCAAAAGAGTTGACTGACTCTAAAAGTCCAGTTTCCACCCTTGCCAAACTAGGCTGGAATTTCTGGGCTCGATCGTAGCGCCACCAGTGTTATGTTGCTTCTATGCCTCTCCTATTGACCAATCAGATTTCACCTCTCACATGCATTTGCTTCAAATAAAATGGCGGCACCCAGTCGAGATGATCTGATCGATGATCAAGATCTATTTTGTGATAAAACGGGTCTTTCCCCCTGAAGTACATCACGTGAGCACCTTGATTTAAGAGATGAGAAGATTTGCAAAATATCTGTCGATGCCCAGTTGACAGTACACATCGTTTGCAAATCCTACCTCGACTGAAATCTGCATGTTGAAATCCATGTTGTTTACAAATCGGATTTCGTTTAACGATTTTGATTGAACTATGCATAGACTCGTTAGTCCAGCCATAATTCCAGCCTGGTTCGGCAAGGGTGGAAACTGGACTCTTTCAGTCAGTTTACATCCTTGCCTCAGGAAGGTGATCAACTCTATTATACACAAAAGTGAGTGAGTATTGCTTTACTCTGAGTCAGCAATCTTGCAGCTGTTTGCAGTGATATGAATGAGTGAGTGGGGTTTTACTCTGCTTTGAGCAATATTCAAGTCAAATCACAGTTTGAGACACCATAAATGACCTTCACACAATGTAACATGTGGGGAATCGAACCCAGGTTTCTGCTTTAACAACTGGCTACCCAACTGCCACCTGAATTGTTGTATAATTGATTATATGAAGACATTATATATCAGGGTAAAAGATGGCCTCTAGTCTGTTAGTCCCAAGACTAGTACAAATCTGGAAAGTAAAGTCTAGTGATTTTCTCCTCAAATCATGTAAAGTTCTAAATGATTTGTGGACTAATCTGCGTGAACTAGACAAAAATTATCTTCACCCTCCAGAAGACAGTAGGATGGCCAACGTCTATTTGTGTTATCATCAAATGCAAATTTCTGCTTCATGTTTCATGTTGGTTGATCTTGATTCCCTCAATGAAACTCATTCTCACGGAGGAAAAAGATTGTCCGTGAACAGGAAGGCACACTTGGTATGATAGGAACCACAGAGTTATGTCCCTTTGACTGTTTCATCATGAAAGCCTGGCTCATGTTAAAGGTTTTATGTTGTCTAATTTAGGTTCCTGTTTCTTCTGCCTAATATTCTTAGAAATATTCACCCAAAGTAGTAATAGCTCTCAATTATGCATTCAACCATACCAGCCTATTGGTTGTCCAGTTGGTTTACACAGTATGGCATGTTTAGCCAACTGGCGTCGGTCCAACATGTGGTCCAAGTTGGTGCCATGCAGGTGTAGGTGTGCATGTGTAATGGCCTTAGTTATGTTGTAAATGTACCTGGAGATGTCTACACCTTAAATGTTACCTGTATGGGAGATAAACATTATGACAAACTGATCTGCTGATGTTTAGCACAGAGTGATTTTACTGCACAGACAAACTTCACACAGTCCACTGTATGTTGAAATTTAATACCTCAGAACAAAACAGAACAAGACTTTTCATTGTCAGCCAATCGCAGTCAACAAGACATTGGCCACTGTCTGTCTACTGGTATAGTTGGACAGGAGCTGAGTTTCCCCCACCCTCAACCTCACCCTCCACATTCACCCTCAACCTCACCCTCAACATTCACCCTTAACCTCACCCTCCACATTCACCCTCAACCTCACCCTCCACATTCACCCTCCACATTCACCCTCAACCTCACCGTCCACATTCACCCTCAATCCCACCCTCCACATTCACCCTCAACCTCACCTTCCACATTCACCCTCAACCTCACCCTCCACATTCACCCTCAACCTCCACATTCACCCTCAACCTCACCTTCCACATTCACCCTTAACCTCACCCTCCACATTCACCCTCAACCCTCAACCATTGCACCCCACCCCCTCCCCCAGACAGCACCCCACCCCCTCCCCAGACAGCACCCCTCCCTTCCCCCAGACAGCACCCCTCCCCTCCCCCAGACTAAACCCCTCCCCTCAAACAGACAGCACCCCCCCTCCCGAGACAGCACCCCACCCCTCCCCAGTCAGCACCCCTCCCCTCACCCTGTCAGCACCCCTCCCCTCCCAAGACAGCACCCCACCCCTCCCCCAGACAGCACCCCTCCCCTCCCCCAGTCAGCACCCCTCCCCTCCCCAGACAGCACCCCTCCCCTCCCCCAGTCAGCACCGCTCCCCTCCCCTGTCAGCACCCCACCCCTCCCCAGTCAGCACCCCTCCCCTCCCCAGACAGCACCCCACCCCTCCCCAGACAGGACCCCACCCCTCCCCCAGTCAGCACCCATCCCCTCCCCAAACAGCACCCCACCCCTCCCCAGACAGCACCCATCCCCTCCCCAGACAGCACCCCACCCCTCCCCAGACAGCACCCATCCCCTCCCCAAGATTGCACACTTCCCCTCCCCCAGACAGCACCCCACCCCTCCCCCAGACAGCACCCCACACCTCCCCCGACTACACCCCACCCTCCCCCAGACAGTACCCCACCCCTCCCCTAGACTACACCCCACCCCTCCCCCAGACAGCACCCCACACCTCCCCCAGACAGCACCCCACACCTCCCCCTGATAGCACCCCACCCCTCCCCCAGACAGCACCCCACCCCTCCCCTACACTACACACCTCCCCTCCCCCAGACAGCTCATCCTATGATAAAGGTATCAACACGTTGTGTACACTGTGTGTCTTCCGTTTCCACCTCTCCCTGGCATCATCACTTTCACCTTGTGATACAGGTAACATCTCAGAAAAAATAAATGTTGTCTTCTCACCTTTGCAGCTTACGATTTCAACAATAAACATTTACATATATTTTGCTACATTCCAACTGAACGTCAACAGTATCCCCGTCATCAGTAAATAAAATCTTACCAAGGCGCACTCGGCCGTCTAGGAAAACAGTTTAGTCTCCCTGGCACGAAACACTGCAAATGTCAAAGACACCATCAGGGAACAAATGTTTGTCAGGTGTGATACAGATGATTAACACTTTGCTTACTGATTTCCCTTTCGCCCAACACCAAGGCAAATGAACCTCTTCAGACGAAGGGCGGGGAGCTTTTTGAAAGAAACTGAATTTTTTGTCTGCAGATTCCTGTTTTTCTGTCTGCAGATTCCTGTTAGGTTATTGCTCTGAGAAGTCCATTACCCTTTAAAACTTGTGTAGTCATCTTCTGTGTTGTGAATATTACCAGGAAGCCGTTTCTGTGTTTTCCTTCCAACCTGGACATTTATACGATGGAAGGGAGGATATCGGTAAAATAAATAATCACACGTTTGAAAAGACCCCCTGTAATACTTCATTTGGGAGGTCTTTTTAATCTTTTGTTTAACTTAATTTGAAGGCATATTTGAATTGCTAAAATTCTTTTATTCGGTTTGTTTCCTTTTTGCTTCTAATATTGATATATATTTTAACACAAGGGCAACTCATATTTGATGTACATGAACATTATTTGAAAATTGAGGCATTTTATATGGAATATAATATGGGCAGAAAATAAAATATAAATATTTTCTGCATTAAATCTGCTTTTGATGTGGAATCATGTTCGTGCCTATTTTGGAAAATAAATATTACTGAAATCTGATCCAATGGTTCATGAGAATTTTGTCCAGCCCAAAAGGTGGTAAGGTGTGGTAGTGAATAAATAGAATAACAAACCGAGTTAGATTGTTCTTACAACACAAATACTGAATCTATCATAGCCACATGTTGAAACAACTGGCCGTATCAGCTGATGGTTAGATTGGGAATAACATCCCAAAGCTCCTCTGGCCAAAATACAGAACATGTTTTTGTAACGCTTGCTCGTTATTGCTTATTGTTTTCATAACACAACTGTAAGGTGCCTGGTTTTGGGATGTATGATGTAAAATTTATTTCAATTTTTTTGTTTGCATCAGAAATGTTGATTAGTCTGTGCAGAGAGGATTTTTTAAATTATAAGTTCAGTGCTTTTCTTTAAGTGCTTGAATACTTTGCCCTGTTTTCAGAGATGAACGAGAAATGAAATAGCCATGTTATCGATATGTGATCTGCCCTAGACAAATTCTGTGACTCCGTGATTATGGAAAGATTTGCAGAAAATGACTAACCGCAGAAGACTTACACAGAAGGCTTACCTCAGAACTGCAGAAAAATCATGGAATTTACCTTCTTCTACCATAGTTTTCATTATTTTCAAGCTTCTCTATCTTATTTTGTACTTGAATGATGCTAAAACATTTAACATATGTTTCAAACATACAAATAATGAATCCTAGATTAAAACGAAATTCGAAATAAATAATTCTCACTTTCTTGTAGTATTATGACTACATAAAGTTGACATGTTAAAACTTTGTATTAATTTACGAGGGGGAAATGGTTCTGTTTTTACAGCAGACTTTTGGTAATTTTATCGCAGAATTTTGGTATTTTTACGGCAGAGTTTTGATACTTTTTCTGCAGAAATGCCTGGAACTGTGTGATATAGGTTGTGAGTATGACATGATTGTCTTGAATTAGTTTATACCATAGGGTGTTTTAGTTGACACAGACTTCAGACCAGAGGCTTATGTCACTGACGGACTGACATGATCTTTGGAGCCTGCGGTATCATCACTGAATCACTGGTACCTTTTAAGAAGAAGCATCTTTGAAAGAACTGTGTTGAGAATTAAGCTGACATTGGGCAAGTCAACATCAATGAGCGTGATGTCATTATCTACTGTTGGGGTCATTGACCTCTCTCTACACACAAATATACCCTGGTATGGCACAGGTATGATACTATTTCCACAATGAGTGAAACCAATCCAGTTTGGCTGTAAACTCAGTCGTGTGTGCAATGTGCTGCAAGGGTGTTGTTCACCTTAATCCCCCAGAATCCTGACTTAAGCGTTGTTAATATTGCCATGCTAGGGTACATTTTTCTATAGAGAATGGTACCTGGGGGACATTTGTGTATACAGAAATGTACCTGGGGTATACATGTGTATAGAGAAAGGTACCTGGGTTAAACATGTGTATACAGAAAGGTACCTGGGTTATACATATGTATACAGAAAGGTACCTGGGGTATACATGTGTATACAGAAAGGTACCTGGGGTATACATGTGTGTACAGAAAGGTACCTGGGGTATACATGTGTACACAGAAAGGTACCTTTGGTATACCTGTGTATACAGAAAGGTACCTGGGTTATACATGTGTATACAGAAAAGTACCTGGGGTATATGTGTGTATACAGAAATGTACCTGGGTTATACATGTGTATACAGAAAGGTACCTGGGGTATACATGTGTATACAGAAAGGTACCTGGGGTATACATGTGTACACAGAAAGGTACCTTTGGTATACCTGTGTATACAGAAAGGTACCTGGGTTATACATGTGTATACAGAAAAGTACCTGGGGTATATGTGTGTATACAGAAATGTACCTGGGTTATACATGTGTATACAGAAAGGTACCTGGGGTATACATGTGTATACAGAAAGGTATCTGGGGTATACATGTGTATACAGAAAAGTACCTGGGGTATACATGTGTATACAGAAAGGTACCTGGGTTATACATGTGTATACAGAAAAGTACCTGGGTTATACATGTGTATACAGAAAGGTACCTGGGTTATACATGTGTATACAGAAAGGTACCTGGGTTATACATATGTATACAGAAAAGTACCTGGGGTATACATGTGTATACAGAAAGGTACCTGGGGTATACATGTGTATACAGAAACATGCCATTCGGATACCATGACATGTATCAACCAAGTCAGCAAGCCTGACCACCCAATGCCGTTATAGTCGCCTCTTACGACGAGCATAGTCGCCTCTTACGACGAGCATAGTCGCCTTTTACGGCAAGCATGGATTACTGAAGACCTATTCTACCCCGGATCTTCACGGTACTGCATAAATTAATTTAACATTGCTATAATTGGATAAACTGGAATTTGAACCCACAATCATGGGTTTCTGGCATGTCCAAGAAATTAGGGGACTGGTGTGACAGAGGTTTGGTTTTAATCTTAAAAGCTGATTCAGCACAAACTGATAAGAGTATGGAGGAATGCTGAAAAATACAGAGTGAGACAATATGGAATGGGCACACATTAATATAGGATGAGACAACAGGACAATAAGTTCAAGAGGGCTAAAAACAAACCCTGTTGTCTCAGATGTGTTGAATCCCTGGTTGTGTCGACCAATCTGGTCCTCAAAAACTGGATGTGTCAAACTGGATGTGTTGAACTCCCAGTTGTCTTTGAGTAAAGGTACATTGAGTAAAGACTTTATTAGTAAAGACATGAGTGAAAACAATGAATAAAGGTATAATGTGGTATATTTGCTTTTTGTTGACTGATGGTTAAATTGTTTGATAGACATTTCTTAGAAGGTGATGGATAACAAAGTAGACACAAGTTTTGGAGAACAACTTCTTTATTTTACTGTCATGGCGACGTTTCGGTTTTGGAGACATCATCGTTACAGTAAAATAAAGAAGTTGTTATCCATAAATTGGGTTTGATGGTTAGTTTAGATGTTGTTTGTTTGTTTTTTGTTAATGCCACACTCAGCAGTATTCCAGCTTTATGACGCCGGTCTGTAAATAATCGAGTCTGGACCAGACAATCCAGTGATTGATATCATGAACATTGATCCACGCAATTGGAATACGATGAAATGCATCAACCAAGTCAGCAAGCCTGACCATCCGATCCTGTTAGCTGCCTCTTAAGACAAGCATAGTTGCCTTTTACGGCAAGCATGGGTTGAGGAAGACCTATTCTACTCCGGATCTTCACGGGTCTAGTTCAGATGTAATCAGGTTGAATCGGATGTCAGACGCTGTATATGACACCACTATAAAGTGGCTTCATATCCTACACTCTGAAAACAGGGGTATTGATAACTCCACAATGGTGAACCTGTTGATATCAGTAAGCACTTCAGCTTTCAACATTCTGGTGGGGAACATTATTCGATGGATGTTATAATCATAAAGGACTGTTTGAGGTTATCCACAGGCTGTGTTTGGTGGGGCTGCCTATAAGCTGCCATTGACGAGAGCCACGTGTTGCTCACCTGGTTAAGTTTATGGAGAATAAAGTTATTGTAGGAAATGAACAAGTATGTATTTCATTATCACAACACTTGATCACTCATGTACTGAGAACGAGGTGTATAGATGGCTGATGCAGTTTCCTAGGTTTTATACATTACCAGATTTCACGGAAAATAAATATACATTACAGAGAGTAATTTTTTTCTGGATATTTGGAATAGTAAGATTACAGGATCCATGACTTAGTGTTGAATCATTGATCAGAGGTTTACTTAACAAATTTAGCGGAAGGCCGGTGGTTCAAGCCCTGTTCATACCAAAAGATGTTCAAAGATGGTACTTGTTGTTACCCTGAATGGCGCTCAGTATTAAGGTGATAAAACAAGGACTGGTTGGCTCGAATTCAATATAATGAGTTGGGTATCCGTGTTAAACTGCAGCATGTTTTGCGGTGGGCAACCACGATGAAAGTCAGCAATAGTCCAGATAAGTACAAGCAGACACACATGCTCACACACACACTCATACTTGCATGCAGAGAGAGAGAGAGACCAGTCCTTGTTTTAGCCCCTTAATACTGAGTGCCAGGCAGGGTAACAACAAGTAACATCTATGAACGTCTTTTGGTATGATGTGACCAGGAACCCTGGAACTTTTGTTCTCTGGGCGGATGCTTTATCACTAGACCACGGAGGCGGCCATCTTCCATTGTGGACATCAGTTCCATGTTTCACTTGAATTGCAGTCATGTTCAAATAAACATGAGGAAATAAATATTTCTAATCAAAGCTATGTCATTTACACACAGGAATGAAACATATATCAGTGAACTGTTTTATGTCATGAATAATACTCAGTTAAATGTTGCATAAAACTGAAGTACCGTGTGGGGCCTGTCAGTTATTTAGGGGTCAGGGAATAGGGGTCAGCAATAGAGGTTAAGGGACAAGGAGTTTGGTTTGACATTGCCTTGAGTGAGTGAGTGAGTGTGTTCTAGTTGTATCATGGGGCTATACCGCCCTGAACAATATTTCAGTAATAGTGCTGCACAACAGTTTTAATGGGGAGCTCAAAGTGGCGCAGATCACAGACATTTACCATCTTGATTAATCTCACAGATAAGCAGGTTACTCACAGACCAAGGAACGCATGGATTCTGAGTTGGAGTTGGTCCCTAGCAACTAGCCTTGCTCCAAGGCTGCACTGAAAGCAAAGTCAATGGATGTGTACCTATTCTATCCTCCCAATAGGCAAGTCTAGATATGTGGACAGGGATCACTTGCTCTTATAATTTACATAATTTAGAAATTATGATTTAAACTAATAATTATTGTCTTAGAAACTTGTGCAAGTCTACCCAGCAACCTATGGATCAGGTGGCGAGGCTTGGTGGCTTGGTTGATTGCATGTCCTTGTGTCCCAATTTCGTGGATCGATGCTGATAATATCAATCACTGGACTGTCTGGTCCATACTCATATAGCTGGAATCTTGCTGAGTGCAGTGTTGAACAAACAAATAGACCAAGGATCATAATTTTGAGAATCTGGGATTAGAACCCAGCCATTGTCATTGTGTCACCGTAAATGACTCCCTACGGGCCCCTGGTGCCCGTGGCTCAGGGATGGGGTTTAAGGAAGGGATGTGTTTTAAATTTGAATAATATTTATTTGATTTTCTTATAAAATTACTTTTTACTTTCTCAGAGAAGGTCAATTAAAAACTTGAGCACTTTTGGGAGGGGCAACCTTTTTGGTGCACTCATGGAAGAAAAATCTCAGTCCCACCTTTTCTTAGATAAATGACAAAAATACCATTCACATGGGTGGTCAAATTCAATCTTTAACATCTGCGACAAATCCAACCAGATCACAGGATAGCGATGATCATCGTGTCATCATGCCTATCCCAGCATGCACTTCAGCATTTGTCCAACTCTTCACACAATGGAGTCCAGATTGTGAGGAAGTTTATATCCAGCCTGACACTGCAGATGAATGCACACAACACACATGACTCAGCCAGGATTGGGATTGTTTCGGAAATTCCTCTGTGCATATTTTAGGAGGTGTCATGATGTAACATTTATCCTAAGTTTTCTTGTAATAATTGCATCCACAGCAAGTGCTTTTATAACAAACCTTCACATTTATTTACTTGTTATTAAGTTGTGATCAATGGTACTGGGACATAAAGCAATTGCTAACAACGTTGGAAAAAGTGCTGACCGAATATGTCGATGGACTGAAGACTTTAACAAGAGTGGGCAACTAGAACTGAAATCCGCTTTCTGGTGTCATCTGACAGTTAAAACACTTGCAAATAGTTCAAGACAATCTATTAAACTATGTAGACATAACTTTTGTCTTATTAAGTAGTATGTCTGGGGGATGGGTTCTTGTTTCTTTGGCTAGTTTTTATCTAAAAGCTATGATTGAAACTAATATTTTGTATCTGCATTTTCCCTGGATCCTAATATATATATCACTTGCTGTTCTATAATTACATGAAAACTTAGTATAAATGTTACACCATGAGAAGGACCGGTACAGGGTCCTTGATGGTTACGCAAAGCCTTTCCTTGTTGCCGTGCTGTCATGGTGTATAAGTCTTTTGTGAGCCCAGTTGTCGTGGGATTTGGAACATGGAGTCGGCCATGTTTGTTGTTAACGTCTGTGGAAGGAAATTATCAAGCTCTCACCTAACATATTACAACCTGTTATCAAAGTATTGTTCTTACAGATGACTAGCTGTGTACCTACTGTTTATCACATGCACACACACACACACACACACACACACACACACACACACACACACACACACACACACACACACACACACACACACACACACACACACACACACACACACACACACACACACATGGACACTTGCACACACACACACACACACACAGGCACACATGCATGCATGTCACTCTATAAGTGCAGTAATCTTGAACATGACGTTAAACTCAAGTGATTCTGTTTCATTTGATTGGCTAATCATGCAACTGTTTTTGCATTTATATTTCCATAAAAAAAATAAAAGTAGGACGTGCCAAATAATGGACTACTTTTTCTTGTGTGGTTGATAATAGAATGGCCGAGGCTTGTGTTGCATTAAGTTGTAAAGATCTTTGTTGTCTGCAGTTTTTGTGTGTTCATGATCAAATAAGCAGCCTGGGAAGTTATTGTTGTTGACATATTTAGATCAGAAATAACATCAATATGTTACTGTGTTAATAACTTTATATAATTGAAATCTGTGTTCACACTGTTTTTTCCATTCATACCACAATAAGTTCAAAACTGATTGAAGTCAATTCTTTATTCGACCTGTGAAGAATGAATAGGTCTTCAGCAACCCATGCTTGTCATAAGAGGTGACTAACGGGATCGGGTGGTCAGGCCCGCTGACTAGGTTGATGCATGTCATCGTAACCCAGTTGCGTGGATGGATGCTCATGCTATCAATCACTGGGTTGTCTGGTCAAGGCGAGATTATTTACAGACTGACATCAAATAACTGGAATATTGCTGTGTGTGCGGTTAAACAACAAACAACCAACAATTCTTAATTCACTACCACCACCTAAGATTACGCCGACTAGTCACCAAGACTAGATGAGTGAACCAAAATACACTGGGCGGACCAGGCATCAGGGTTTCTCAAGGTGTCAGGGTGTCACCTTTATCATCCAAAACATGGGATGAAAGTGTTTGTATGTGTCATGATCTATTCTGACTAAGCCGTTTGAATGTATCGAAACAGGCAGGGTTCTGTGCAAGCAACATATGTTGTGCAAATGGAGTCAAGTAACACGTCAGCAGATAATAAAAACACACTCATTGACTCCTCCAATAGTGAGTTGACACACCAGGCTGTAAGTACAACACTGTTTAAAGTGGCATAAAACCCAACTCACTCACTCATTGACAAATTTGGGAGTAATTTCAAAGACTTGTGAGATAGCTTCCGCAGATATGCCTTGGGTCAGTTCAAGCAGAATCTCCTAGGAGATATTGCTTCAATATAAATGGCAGCACAATGGTTTGCAGGCCATTGTGAAGTCATCGAATACCAAGACATCACAATCAAGTGACATCATCGTTTTATTACAATATAGATCTTGATCATCGAGCAGATCATCTTCACTGGGCACTGCCATTTTGTTTGAAGCAAATGCAAGTGTTCTATGAGAGATGGAATTTGATTGGTCAATAGGAGGAACATAGAAGGGACATAACTCATAATAGCCACTGGTGGCGCTACGATCGAGTCTGGAAATTCCAGCCTTGTCCGGCAAGGGTGGAAACTGGACTTTTATAGTCAGTTAATGCCCTTGCCTCGGGAAGATGGATCTCTGTTGGCTTTGTCTCATTGTCAGCCAAATGTGTTTGCAGAAACTTACTTGATAGACTTGATGGATAACTCCAACTTGTCAGACATTTTGATCAGCCAATCCACGCTTGAGTCACCATGGATACAGCAAACCTTCACTGTGAAGTCCCACTATTTACCGTATTCGACATAATAAGCGCCCAGGGCGCTCTCAAAATTATAAATAGTGGGCTCTTATTAGAATATTATTTTGGTGAAAAAAAAACAGAGTTGAAAGATAAATTTCATGGTTATGCCCACAGCCTGAAATGTTTATGTACGACAGATATATTTTTCCAGAATTTTATTGCCCATAATTAAGGGTGCATATAGCACACGAGTGCTTATTATAGGCGAATAAATTAGTCTTGTGTACATTGATCAATCGGAAGGGGTGCTAATTGGAATTGTTCCCCAGCCAATATATCAGCAAATGTCACCGTGGGCGCTTATTAGAGCGGGGCGCTTATTACGTCGAATACGGTATATTATAAGTGACTTGATATTAATGCACAGCCAATGCACTGCATACTCTTTCCACGTCCAAAATAAGACTTCAGAATGTTGAAATGTCAATGTTTAAAACAAATTCCAAAAATAATGTTTTAAGAAAAGTTTTAATGTTCTAGTAGTTGTGTTCCTTTGGAAAGAATTTTTGTTTTTTGTTAGCACAGTTTTTTATTATACTGCTGGAAAAAACTATTGAATAAAACAAATCAATTACATCCATGCAAGACATCATCCTGAAGACATTGTATTGCATTTAGATTATTCCCCTTTCACATCTGAATAAGATTCACATGTCCCAATAATTTCACGGAATTCAATCTTGAAGAAATTGCTTGATATACAAATTTCTCGACCAACTGTTCAATTTTGAGACTCAGTTGCATAATGAAAAGAATAATCAATGCTTCACAAGAGAAAATGTTTTCAAGTGCATTTCAAAGGCCACTGCAGAAAACAATTGCTTTAGTTATGATTGATAATGTCAATTTTGTCTTAATCCTTCTATTTGTCCTCAGCATAATGTATTTGATCTGAGAAAAAATGAAAATTTGAAAACCATATTAAAAAATGTCCAGTCCAAACTGAATTTCAAAATATAATTTACACTTTCATTTAATATAACTTAATTTGAAACTAATCTGAAACCAAATTGAAGCAGTGTTCACATGACGAACCGAAAAAAATGTACAGCACAAAAAATACCTTTCTCAAACTGACGTTGATTATTTGCACATGAAATTAAGCTCAGCATATCTAATCCTGCACAGGTGTGTTGATAGGACGCTCAACCATCCTCTGTTATTTCTGGTGAAGTTTTTTATTGGAAATGTCATCACATGCTTTTTCTGCCTCGTCTTTTATTCTAAACAGTCGGGATGAGGAAGGTAATGGTCCATGCTCGACATTTGATGAGTAAAAAGAAGAGGCGTGTGTCTTTACCGTTTCCCTCACAGATAGGGAGGTGGGTCGAGCTAGGCAGCAGAGAAGACTTGGCGATGTTGAAGCGTTCATGGAAGTTATACAGGACAGGTGGATGTTTCTGAAGAGGATATTGTTTCTTATGGATTTTTTTTATTTCGCATGAATGGAAATTCTAATTTGATGGTCTGGACTGAATTTGAGAAGTTGGTATTACCTGATAAGTTTTCGAAAATATTTTTCAGTGTTGGGCAAGGAACTGGTAACAGGTTCTGGTGTAGGATTTTATCAGAGTGCTGTGTTTTTTTATTTATGTTTTGAGACAATAGCATAAAGAACAGTTACGTTGAAGATCTACAAATGTGTGTTTGGATCATGGTGAATATCAAAATCTCATTCAGGTTTTCAGGATTTTTCTAGAAGCTGAAACTTTGAAAATGTCTGTTGAGATTTGTATAAGTTACAATTTGACTCTAAGGTGTGTTTAATGGTTCCGTGGAAAGTCATTAAGAGGATTTTTTAACCAGGAAGTGGTCTAATCAATTTCTCTTGCTATCAACGTGTCTGTGAGTGCTGGTGCATTATGGGATTACTCTGTCGGATGTGTTCTATTTGATGGAATCTTGACAGATTTGTGAGTGATTTAATGATACTATCTTTTTGTGTGAAAAGAACCAAGTTTGATAAATTTCGCAATCTCACTCAGAGGGTCACTGCATGATTTTATTTCCATTTCATGAAAATAACAACTTTTCAAATTACTCTTGATTTATAATGACTAATGCGACTTCAAAAAGAAAGTTTATGAACATCAACTGTTTATTTCTTTGTATTTTTTCAAGTATCAGGAAATTCTTATCTTAAAGTTGTTTCTTTTTCTGGAACTTGTTCCTTGTCTATTTACAAGATTTTGGATTGTGGGTTTACTGATTAAAGTTGTATGAAGTGAACTGAGCTCAGCAAAAGATCAAGGGAATTATCATGTAGTAGATTCAAGAATTTTTTCCCCCAAATTTCCTGTCTTAGGATGAGCTGAGATATGAAAGAATAAAAATTTGGTGGAAATGTACAAAAAGTGTATGATCTGTATGTGTAATAGTGACTTTTAATAATTGTTTTACAGTAAATTGCTTTTTAAATTCCACATTTATTTCCTAGGTCTAATGCATCAATGTATGAATTTAGACTTTGTTTAATTAAACTGCTAGATTGATATCGTGATCAAATTTGATTTATAAGACAAACATTGAGTGTCTTTTAGGGTTTAAATCAAATTTCCTTGGACTGCTAATTAGCCATGGCATAGACCCCCTTTAAATATGTAAAGTTCTGAAGAAATTGTCTAAGTTTGTAAAAATGTTTATGAAGAATAATTTTGCAATATTTTGTACATGTTTTTTTAACTATGTAGATATGACTTCTACATTGATATGTAAAGGAGTGTTGCTTCCATATAAGGAATGGATGAATGAAATTTTTATTGTTTTGAGTTAAATGTTATACATTTCATAATTAATCATCAGAAAAGAATGGAACTTCTCGTAAAGAAATGAGTTACAAATGTATTACATAACAGATTGCATATTCTAAATCCTTGTAGCATAATAATAGTAATGAACCGATCGTATTCTTTATCATCTTGAAACTGACAATGTCATTGGCGAAATAGACATATGTCACAAACGCACTGGTTTTTACAGACGAAAGCAATATGAAAACACTTTTATCAATTGGGCGTGTTAGAAACAGGATATTTTTCACATGGGAGAAAACAAAGCTCGTATAAGGATTAAATTGTGTTGAGAAAATGTCTTTTAAACATTTTTATTCAGTTTATTTGTAGAGTTTCACATTTGTTGAATTTTGCTGTGAAAGAATCGCAGGAGATCAAATGATTTGAGAAACGGTCAACTTTAGTGTGGCTATTTTCAGAACTCAAAGGACTCTTCTTTTATGGGATTTTGAGCCAGTACCAACATCTCTTTGGTGCCTGGTCTTAAGCAAGACTTTATTTCAAAGTAGATGCTTGAGATTGATGAAGATAAACCAGCACTGAAAGTGGCCAGCGTACATTTCACTCCCATTTTCAATCTGATGAAATTAATTACTATCCATGGCATTAATTACAACAGACATTTCAACATTCGCAAAACCTGAAGTGGAATTACGGATTAAAACGTTTCCTTCGTTTTTCCTTTCTGCTACATCGGATTAAATCTTGATTGTATTTCACGGAAATGGATATTGGTTTCATGTCGACATGTGAGAAATTTACAAGGAGGAGGAAGTGATATTGACGACTAGTGCCGTAATTAACACTACCAATATGAGATGCTGAAGTTGTTATTTTTGATATTTTGATAAACATCGTCGGTTACATCTCAGTGTACAAGCATCAGACTGGATCCTGTTCAAGCTGGGCTGCGTATTACTCAAAGATACTATCTGGATAACCATCAGTTTGGATTTTGATTACATGTTAACAACATTGAGTGACTGGCGTTGTTTATGTATCTGATGTTTTTGATACATGTGATATCACCTGAATATAGATTTATAATCATACTGGCTGAAGTCAGGTGATAGAACCCCAAGGATTGTCGAACAGCTTGACAATTGTTTCACGGAAAGTGAAATCTAGAAGTTTTGTGGATTTACCAAAGACCATGATGAATGTGTTCCAGAAAGCAGCAATTCTTGCCAAATTGCAAGTCCGACTTAAAAATGTTCGCAAAAACAAAGAAGAAGCAGAGGTAAGCAAGTGTCAAAGTTTAGGGTTTTAGTTCAACTGGTTTTATATTTATGCAGCTTCCAGCAGGACAACTATGAATATTTTATTCATAAGAGGCAGGAACATTATTGTCTTTGCCCACCAATATTCTACATATTGTATTCATTGTCATTATTATCATCATAATAAGTATGAAGTGATGGAAAGCATTTGTGTCCATGCACCTTGGCTAGATTGGAACAAAACCCAACTCACTCATATATTATTAATTCCATCTTTAATCACAAACATCATTATTATTATCATCATCATTATTATATATATGAGATAGATTTTTATCGGAACAGTCAGTTATTACCCTTGAATGTGATTTTCAGCATCACTTTTATTATGTTTTTTTCCGTGACATTTTCTCACCGCAAAAAGCTGCAAGATTGCTGATGTGGCATTTAGCAATAATTTCTCACTTATTATAAATATTGTAATGTGAGATTGAAAAATACGTAATTACTTCAACAAGCATATCAATACCTAAAATGCATAATTGTGTATGTATTTATATTTGCATTACTTACATAAACAAAATATATGATACTCCTTTCCTAAAGGCTTGTACTACCTTCCTGACAACTGACTCTGAAATTCACCACAATCATGAATGTTGAAACATTAATTTGTGTTGGAGAAAAAGTGATCTTTGAACTTTGTAAAACACCCATATGGGAGAACATATCATGATGGACATAGCACCTGTTTAGTGGTCGACAGACAAAGGCAAGATTTCTTTGAAGCAAAACACAGGTGTATGAATCAATCAGCCTTGAGTGTCAAGATGCTTTTTTTGATGATTAAGCTAAAACTTGAGTATATCATTCAGCAACAGTTGTCAGTGTCATGAGGTAAGTGAAAGTGATCACTGAGATGGCGTGGTTTAACAGCACCATCATAACTGTGTCTTCTTGGATGGGATGCCTCCTGTTCAGTTGAACAGACCAAAGGAAGTTTAACTGGACCTAGGATTTCGGTATAGATAAAGTGGCATTATGTGATATAGGTGTTTGACATTCAGAGGGGCAGAAGCATGTGTTCCTGGATAATGTTGTTGCGGAGTCAAGAGAATGTTTCAAGTTTCTGATTTGACGTGAATTTATGAGGTCATGGCCAGGATTTTGTTTTGTTTCAACCAGATTTGAACTTTGATATATTGTATCATGGCTTTTTCTTTAAAAAAATATATGTAATAACTGCACACATTACTCATTGTCATATTGAAAAAATACTCACTCACTCACTCACTCACTCACTCACTCACTCACTCACTCACTCACTCACTCATATTTGTATTTATGGTGGCCTGATGTTGTGTATATATGGTTCCACAGTTAGGTATCTTTAGAAGAATGTTCATACGTATACACAATGTAGCGAGGAATTTCCTGTCAAATCATGCTGTGAAATAACTGGAATACTGTTTACTCGCTCGCTCCCTCCCTCCCTCCCTCCCTCCCTCCCTCCCTCACTCACTCACTCACTCACTCACTCACTCACTCACTCATATTTGTATTTATGGTGGCCTGATGTTGTGAGTATATGGTTCTACAGTTAGGTATCTTTAGAAGAATTTTCATACGTATACACAATGTAGAGAGGAATTTCCAGTCATATCATGCTGTGAAATAACTGGAATACTGTTCACTCACTCACCCAAGACTAATCTTGACCACAGTGGCAATTAGTTTCAACAAATATTGGTGCAACTGATTAGAATACCGTGAAACATCTATTATGTTCTAAAGTACATGGCTACATTTTGTAATTGGAAATGCTCATTACAAGGTTCCAGGGATGACAATGTTATATGCATTATGAATGTAGGTATAGGTAGTTAATTGTTAGTTAAGGATGGTACCGTAAATCTTCTTCTTAAAGAACAATGTTTGCTAGCCATCCACCCCTCTGCCGGACCACATATTTCTTGAGTACACCTTCGTCAGGTCATCTGGTGTATACGTTCAGTAGGTTATACAAACATCCTATAGACAGCAAGCACAAACCTTTAATATCAACACTGGACGTTGAAAGGGAAGAGTATATTTGAAATACCGTCTGGAACAATGTCTGCAAGTTGATGAAGGATACAGTTTGGTGTGGTATACATCTTGTATCGACCTGGGTCACACTGACTGAACCAGTTGCTGCAGATGAACGTCAGATGGAGGTGGTATTTCACTCTACGTGTACCTGCGTTGGTGCCCCCTCGGCAGGCTGAGGTTGGGGGGGTAGAACAGCAATGACAATGAGTGAGTGAGTTGGGCTTAATGCCGCTTTTAACAGTATTCCAGATATATCGCGGTGTGTCAGCTTAATGTGGGAGGAAGAACACCAGTCTGTACCTCATCTGTTCAGTGGACGGACCTAACCTGGTGTATCTGGATGATGGGCTAACCCTGCTTGTAATGTTAACTTGAGAATCGCATCAGCTGCTGGAGTGAGTGAGTGAGTGAGTTGGGTTTAACACTGCTTTTAACAGTATTCCAGTTATATCATGGCATGTCAGCTTAATGTGGGAGGACAGCCAAAAGTGATGCAGGTCTCAGACGTTTACCACTTCGGTGAAACCCACGAGCACGGTCATGGTGCTGACAAACTTAGAAACATATTCAAGGCGAACCGGGATTCGAACCCACAATCATAGGTTTCTGGTGTGAGTGAGTGAGTGAGTGAGTGAGTGAGTGAGTGGGTTGGTGGGTGGGTGAGTGAGTGAGTGAGTAAGTGGGTGGGTGGGTCGTTGAGTGAGTGAGTAAGTGAGTGACCGGGCTGATGTCGTCATACCTCAGCAGTGTGCATTGTGTTCAAACTTCCAGTCTCTGGTTTGTCTGGTCCATTATTTCCAGGCCGTCATGATAAAGCTTGAATATTGTTCACTGCAGTATTAAACAAGATTCACTCACTAGATGTAGACAACAGTATGGTTATGGAGTAATTTCACTTTGCATACACAGCATTTCCATCAGAAGGAGAGGTTTCCACATTCTTCTTCTTCTCCTTCTTACCGCCTCCGTGGTCTAGTGGTAGAGCGTCCGCCTGGAGAGAGGAAGGTCCGGGGTTCGATCCCCGACGGCATCATACCAAAAGATGTAAAAAGGTGGTACTTGTTGTTACCCTGCCTGGCGCTCTACATTAAGGGGCTAAAACAAGGACTTGTTGGCTCGGAGTCAGTATACTGTGTCTGAGTGGGGTATTCATTTTAAACTGCGGCATGGTATCTAAGTGGGCTAGCACTATAAATCAGCATTAGTCAGTACTAGCACAAGCAACCACATGCACACGTATACCCACGTTGCTTTATAAGCGCAGTAATCTTGGACGTGACGCTAAACCCCATTTCACCTCACCTGCTTCTTCTATGGGTACCACTTTATACATTCCTCTGTAATGTATATCAATACTGCCCCAGTATGTAGTTCAGTGGACAGTACCCAGTCTGGAATACATATTTAGGCCAAATGTTACCAGTTGTGATATTGACATATTTGTGTTTGAAGATTACATTAGAGCCCATGGAGAAGACCATTAGTCCTGATTTCTAACAGCTGGGGTAGTTTGCTCTTTGCATATAGATTACGATGCCATTGTACATTTCAGTGAAACTGACCTTGACCTCCATATGGAACATGTGGAATGAAAATGGCTCAGCTTCAAAGAAAGGGAAATATTGATATAACTGAATTTTGTTCTGCTTGAATTTATATTATTATTCTTTTGAATTTAGTGAATAATTTTGGAATTGAAAAGGGATTTGATTTTATTGTCAAGTGAAAGACTAGAGGTTTCACAGTTCTTTCAGTATCATGATAATGATTATTGGATTTTATGAAACAGATTTTTGCAGTCACTACGAATATCATTCTTTATGACAGAGTTCTTGTTTTATTTAGTCATGGTAGAATGGAGATACCGTATTCAACGTAATAAGCGCCCCGCTCTAATAAGGGCCCACAGTGATATTTGTTAATATATTGGCTAGTGAACGATCCCAAGTAGCACCCCTTCCGATTGATCAATGTACACATGAATTATTTGTTCGCTTATAATACGCACTCATGTGTTATATGCACCCTTAATTATGGGCAATTAAATTCTGGAAAAATATATCTGTCGTATATAAACATTTCAGGCTGTCAGCATAAACCACGAAATTTACCTTTCAACTCTGTTTTTTTCCCACCAAAATAATATCCTAATAAGAGCCCCCTATTTCTAATTTTGAAAGCGCCCTGGGCGCTTATTACATCGAATACGGTAAATATGTAAACAGGGTTCCAAATTCAATTTAGCGAGGTTAAATCTACAGGTGAACTGGCTCTACATTGAAAACACTGTATGTTTATCTTCTAAATCACTCACTCACTCATAATGACAGAAATACACATGATTATGAATGCACACACGGCCTCATGTCAATTTCATATTACCACTACACTGCACATGGGGGAACTTAGCCGTGCTGGCGTACATTTCATAATCCAGATCAACACGGTAAACCACATCCATATGAAAGTAATACCATTCCATCTGACCCAACACGCCACACCGGCCAGTGTTGCAGTAAGAGGTCTTAAGGGTTTGTTTACAACCCCTCAGAAATAGAGTAGCAGCGATCAGCTCTACCTGGGGTGGTGTTTATACCACTCAGCTGACAAGACCTGGGTGTCAATTATTTTTGCGCATTTTTTGGGAAGCAAATTGGATAGATGTGTTCATCTTCACTGATATTTTGTCAAGGGTGGAACAAGGACAAGAGTGTCAATTAGTGATAGATAGCTGTCACTGACTTTATCAAGTGTCAATCAAGTGCCTGTTGCATGTCGATATCAACATCTGTCCACCGTTGATTGACAGCTCCTAATGCTGGAGAAAGGATGATATGTCTCAGTGGGATTTCTCCAACTTGGATATATTTGTCACTGATTTTGTTATCAATTGATTTTTTGTGAGACATCTGTGAGGCTTTCATTGAGGGAAATTTACATCGTAAAAGTTTTTGGAGTGAAATCATTTCCGTGAGCTTGTTTGTGATGCTGTCACTGTGTGTGGACAATTGATATAAGGATAGAAGTGGCTGGTAGGGGTTTTCAGATAAAGTGTGACATCTGAGAAAAAAGATCCTGTGTTTGTAACTGCTAAGGGGAGGATTTGTGCATTAAGAAATAAAAACACAAGGATACCTTTGGTGCTGTTGGAGGACAAAATGGCATCCAAGGCAGATATAAGAAAGGTATGTAATCAAGTTTTAATACTAAGTTAATCTAGGATTTTTAACACTTTTGAGGTAGCCTTCTGGTTAAAGCTCTCCCTTGTCATGCTGAAGGCCCAGGTTTGATTCCTAACGTGTTGTTGAAGCCTAGTCTGTCATACAAATATATCCAATACAGCCCATGCAAGTCTATAATGTTTGGCAAGTCTAGATTACTGAGTCCCTGGGCTCCTTTTTATTATATTTTTATTAAGATAATTTAACAACTGATTTTTCTGGAAGATATGTTCAGTTCAAGACAGAGAGGGTTTGACAAAGAGACTGGTCAAGTATACAAATGCCAGTAAGAACTAAACAGGACCAGTAAGGCGGAAAATGAAACGTCCTAGTTTACGTTTAATAGTTTTGTAAGTTTCGTGAGATCATTATGAATGTGTGAAACTCAGTAAAACAAAACACAATAAATACACCTCTTGCATAAAAAGTAATCCATTGTTTTCCCATATAGTAAGTACTTTAGTATCATATTTTCTTGAGTATAGTGCGCATCCAAGTATAATGCACACACAGTATTTTGGAGAAAAAAAAGTTCCAATTTTATGCACAGAAAAAATCGCTCCGTAAGCCTCCAGTGAATTCCAGTAAACAAACCGGTGATAAGAAACTTGGTCAGTACAAATTTGAAATTTGATATAAAAAAATCAGCAGACATGTTGATTTACTGATTAAATTGTATTTTTTGTTCTGCTAGGCATTGTTTTATATGCAGAGATTAAGATTACCTTGTGTATTTTCTCATTAACTAAACCGGAAACAGCAAGCAGCTGTACACACGTGTTCTTTGAATCTACGGTAATTATTTGTTAAAACTTCAAATTTCAAATTGTTGTCTTGAATTGAGGTTGTAATTTTACTTATATAAATTATAAAATTCATGAAGAAAATTAAAAAAACCCGAGATTCATTCAGTGCTAAGATTAAATTTTCTAAACTTATCTCAAACTTTTGTGAAATTTAAACGTATGTTTAGTGTTTGAAATATTGACTGGATCTGAAACAAAGTCTGCATGTTGTTTGTAAGTAATTATTAAGTATCGCATTCTAAGCCTAGAGCTTTGCATTATTTAACGGGTTTTGTACACTTTTGTATATTTTGTTTCGTGGAACATTACCAATGTGTTAAATTCAATGAATATGCCAATTTTTCCTGCACGAAAAATAAATTTTACTCTTTTCTCATTCCACTGCGTCTGACAAGCAAGCCTAGAGGCTAAATTGCGTGTCCCATCTGTTTGCATTTGAGACAAAATGGCCGCATATGAATCAGAAAAAAAGAAAAGAAATCTGACCACAGGAAATTGCCTTGCCTGTTTCCCTCCAACTAGTTGACTCACACCTGTAGCAAGCCATCACAGCTGATTGGTGGTGAAGGATGAAGTTTTCGTGTTGATAGTGTGATGGATGAAGGGAGATAACTCCTGTCTTCTTGGTGGCAGACGGTGGCGATGAGCTGCCGCGTGTCTGTGGAGAGATTTTATGGCTTGTTCTTGTTGAGTTGTTTGTGATGTTAGATTAATGGAGTTAATATATAAAGTGGAAGGCTTCGCAGTAGGTGTAATTAAATATAACGTTCATTACTAATAAATTCATTATAGGTTAACTTTGAAGCGAGGTATATTTCAGTGAGTTCATGATATTATGATCCTATTAGAAAATATAAAAAGATTCTTAAACAGTATAAATATATAAAGTTTGATTGTTATCTAAAAAATGGGAATCAAATTTTCGTAAATGTCTTCAATGTTTTGGTAGGGTAGCCTTGCGTTTAAGGCGTTTGCTTGTTATGCTGAAGACCTAGGTTCTATTCCCCATGGATAGAATGATTGAAGTCCATTCTGGTGGTGTTATTGCTGGAATATTGCTAAAAGTGGCGTAGAACCCATCTCACTCACTCACTCACTCACTCACTCACTCACTCACTCACTCACTCACTCACTCACTCACTCAAGCTTTGAAGTTAACAAAATGATTCAGAAATTTGGTTATAATTCTTTTTCACTTACAACTGTTGTGATGTTGTTTCCTGTCTGCTTGTACTATTTGCCAGGAAACAAATAACAAACAAAAAAATAAACAGCTGACTGTTTTCATTTTAAGGATATGAAACCATGAGTGGAATATTTGACATGGGATGATATATCATGACACAGCATGACACAGCATGACACAGGATGACATGATCTTGTGACATACTCTGGGGTCACTTCAAGAACAGGATCAGAACATTTATCAAGAATATGGCCTCCTGTGCTGAATCATCTTTATGCAACAGTTGGGACTGTTCCCGCTGCGAGCTGTGGAGTGGCATTGAAATGACCTGCATGCAATCAGCAGCTATCATTTCAGGGGGTAGCTCATAGGTCTCTCCTTTCTTATGTACCAGTTTACAGTCAAAGGCAAATTTCCTCAGAGGTGCATGCAGCTAAAGACAGAGAGGAACCCATCAAAGGAAAGGCGGGTTAAGACATGTCAGTCGCAGTAAAGAAGGAAATACCGTATTCGACGTAATAAGCGCCCCGTTCTAATAAGCGCCCACGGCGATATTTGCTAATATATTGGCTTGTGAACAATCCCAATTAGCACCCTTTCAGATTGATCTATGTTCACAAGACTTATTTATTCGTGTATAATACGTGTGTTATATGCATCCTTAATAATGGGAAATAAAAATCTTGAAACATATATCTGTCGTATATAAACATTTCTGGCTGTCAGCATAAACCATGAATTTTACGATCTTTCAACTCTTTTTTTTCCACCAAAATAATATTCTTGTAAGAGCCCCCTATTTCTAATTTTGAGAGCGCCCAGGGCGCTTATTATGTCGAATACGGTACATTCTCTCTCACTAGAGCAGTTAAAGATTGAAGGAATTTCTTAGAAGTTCAGGAATTTCACAGTCTTTTTGTAAGGTAGTGTGAAAAACTTAAGTAAAGGCATTTCATAAGAACCCAAGGTTATTCTAAAATAATACGAGAAATGCAAAAATTCCTAAAGACATTGTGGTAATTAGAAATATGGAGAAAGAAAAACGGAATACTGAAAGAATGACTTTATGCAGTGAGCGAGTGAATGTTGTTTTATGTCACAGCACGATTCCAGGTATCACAGCTGCCTGCCTTCAGTCATCAGGCCTGGGCAAGTGGATGATAGCATGAACAACGATCCATGTCAATGTATGACACACGGTCGCCAGGAGCATTTTATTAAAAACAAGAGAAAGTTATGAATGAATATGAATAATTGGCCCATATGTCTGATGTACCCAAGTATTGATTTGCATCCCAGAAGCATCCTGATTATGATCCTTGGTTTGTCAGCACCACATCCATGCTTGTGGGTTTCACCCAAGTTGTATATGTCTGAGACCTGCATGAATTTGGGATTTCCTGTCATATCAGGCTGTGAAATAACTGGAATACTGTTCAACACTCACTCACTCACTCACTCACTCACTCACTCACTCACTCACTCACTTACTTTTAACAATATTCCAGTGACGTCACAGCAAGGAGATCAGAATCAGATCATTGCTGTGATGAACAAATACTTTAACCACAAGGCCAAATGACTATATCTACATGCTTATATACTATTGGAACTGAAATATTATTTCAAGCAGCACTCACTCACTCACACATTTGTTCACTCATTTGGTCACTCACTCACTCACACATTTGTTCCCTCACTCACTCACGCACTCATTTGGTCACTCACTCACTCACTCACTCATTTGGTCACTCACTCACTCACTCACCCGCTCACCAACCCGCCCGCCGACCCACCCACCCACACATTTGTATTTATGGTGACCTGATGTTGTGGTTGGTTGGTTGGTTGGTTGTTTAACGCCGCACTCAGCAATATTCCAGCTATATGACCGCGGTCTGTAAATAATCCGAGTCTGGACCAGACAATCCAGTGATTAATATCATGAGCATCGATCCACGCAATGGGGATCGATGACATGCATCAACCAAGTCAGCGAGCCTTACCATCCGATCCCGTTAATTGCCTCTTACAACAAGCATAGTCACCTTTTACGGCAAGCATGGGTTGCTGAAGACCTATTCAACCCGGAATCTTGTGAGTATATGGTTCCACAGTTAGGTATCTTTAGAAGTACATGTATGTTCCTAAATATACACAATGTAGAGAGGATCGAGATGCCAACCAGTCATTCATCTTCCCCTTCATCAATATTTGATAACCAATATCTTGTTTGTATCTGTGTACAGATATTGTTAATTAATATTTATTGATCTAGACATCAGCACTATAGACATCTCATGATAATGAAAAACAACTGCTACTTGTTCTCCCACTACTATTGATACTACAACTACTTCTACTACTACCACTGTCATAAAGCTGGAATATTGTTGAGTGTGCTGTTGAACAACAAACTACTTCTACTCCTCCTCCTACTTCTACTACTTCTACTACTACAGCCGTCTTATAGCTGGAATATTGTTGAGTGTGCTGTTGAACAACAAACTACTTCTACTCCTCCTCCTACTTCTACTACTTCTACTACTACAGCCGTCTTATAGCTGGAATATTGTTGAGTGTGCTGTTAAACAACAAACAAACTACTTCTACTACTACTCCTACTTCTACTACTACTTCTACTACTTCTACTACTACAGCCATCTTATAGCTGGAATATTGTTGAGTAGGCTGTTAAACAACAAACTACTTCTACTACTACTCCTACTTCTACTACTACTTCTACTACTTCTACTACTACTTCTACTACTACTCCTACTTCTACTCCTCCTCCTACTTCTACTACTTCTACTACTACAGCCGTCTTATAGCTGGAATATTGTTGAGTGTGCTGTTAAACAACAAACTACTTCTACTACTACTCCTACTTCTACTACTACTTCTACTACTTCTACTACTACAGCCATCTTATAGCTGGAATATTGTTGAGTGTGCTGTTGAACAACAAACTACTTCTACTACTACTCCTACTTCTACTACTTCTACTACTTCTACTACTACAGCCGTCTTATAGCTGGAACAGTGTTGAGTGTGCTGTTAAACAACAAACTACTTCTACTACTACTCCTACTTCTACTACTTCTACTACTTCTACTACTACAGCCGTCTTATAGCTGGAACAGTGTTGAGTGTGCTGTTAAACAACAAACTACTACTACTACTACTCCTACTTCTACTACTACTTCTACTACTTCTACTACTACAGCCGTCTTATAGCTGGAATATTGTTGAGTGTGCTGTTGAACAACAAACTACTACTACTACTACTCCTACTTCTACTACTACTTCTACTACTTCTACGACTACAGCCATCTTATAGCTGGAATATTGTTGAGTGTGCTGTTGAACAACAAACAAACTACTACTACTACTACTACTATTACTACTACACGTACTACTACTACTACTACTTTTCTTGTTACCTTTAAGACTACACTTAAAACCATTTAAGATCAATCAAGTAATTTGCAGACTGAGATTGTTGTTCTTTTGTGACATAAAAATGTCATTGTTTTGTGGGGAAAGAAATAAGGAAAATTTCTCAAGTTTTTCATGGAAGATTTAAACTTAGGTAATTATACTTTTTAAACGGTTTTCACTTTCTAAATATTTGTTTTCAAATAGCTACATTTTTGTTCAATAAGAATTTAGGCTGATAATCTGCATCAAAATATGGAAACGATAAAAAGTATGAAATGGAAGATGAATTGATATGAAAGAAGCATAAATATATATATTGATAATCAGCTGGTGTTGATCCAATCACCTTCAGGGACATGGTCACTTCCTGGTATGTACGTGCAATATACACCGACTCCACAGACTACTACAGTGCTATAACAGTGCTGTGCCTTGTGATTGGCAGCAATGTACAGCGACATACAGGAGATGCATTGGGCTGATTCATCAGTAGATTTCCTGTCATCTGAATATCAGAGAGACGTTAATCAGCTCAAATATCAAGAAACAAAATTAATTACCATACCAGAAAAACTGGACAAAAACTGAAATGTACATGAAATGAACAAGCGTCTATTTCAAGCTTGGTGATGCTGTGTATAGTAATGCGCGTTGATTGAGTATAATGTAAGCCTGGATTGTGGTGTTTCATTAGTGTGATGCATGGCCGGATTTCCTGGACATTTGTAACAGTATACATGCATTGTCAGAGCTATAAGGCAGTAATTTGCTCCGGACATTCAATGCTAGTCTCTGTATCGAGCAATGTGAAATCCACACCGTTCTGAGAAAGGTTATTGGAATTTATAAAGAGGAATTTAAATTTGAAACAGACCATCTCGAGATACTCTGGGCTGTCTTTATTGATATATATAAAGAAGAATTAAGAGTTAAGGTATACATTTCCCCATAACTAATGACAATTTTTATTTGAATTTATGAAGAGGAATTAAGAGATTAAATATTCAATGTCTCTGAAGGTGGAATCAGATATCCAGATTAAACGAATGTCTTTGATGTTGGAAAATCCACTGATTTCTCTAGAAAAGGTTTAAGACTGGATGCTGACTTGGTGCTGACTACTACAGTCAATGGTGTGTGTGTGTGTGTGTGTGTGTGTGTATGTGTGTGTGTGTGTGTGTGTGTGTGTGTGTGTGTGTGTGTGTGTGTGTTTAAGACTGCATGATGACTTGATGCTGACTACTACAGTCAATGGTGTGTGTGTGTGTGTGTGTGTGTGTGTGTGTGTGTGTGTGTGTGTGTGTGTGTGTGTGTGTGTGTGTGTGTGTGTGTGTGTGTGTTTAAGACTGCATGATGACTTGATGCTGACTACTACAGTCAATGGTGTGTGTGTGTGTGTGTGTGTGTGTGTGTGTGTGTGTGTGTGTGTGTGTGTGTGTGTGTGTGTGTGTGTGTGTGTGTGTGTGTGTGTGTTATATTTGACATTTATTGCATAACAGTATTCAACATCCGTATGCATACCCCATCAATCCAGATGGTAGCATTTTCTGTGAAATCATCCACAAAATGGAATGGTTAGGGGTTAGGAGTAAAATACATTTTTACATACATAAGATGGGGTTGGATTAACTGTGTCCAGATTATCAGGTTTCACTGAAGATGGATGAATGGATAGATGGATGAAATGCACTAAGGTTGTATTGATTGATACTGGCATGTGATAGACAGATACTCACAGAATAAACTACTTCCCAATATAACTAGACTGTATGATATTTACGTGACATATGTGAAATGAATGCTCCTTGCTCTTGTGACTATCAGAGTATATTGATTCTGTGAGCCTCCTTATCAGCCATTAGGTGGATGTATATTTCCAGATAGCGCCTGTCAGTTTATTTACGTTGTTGTACATACTGTACAGGGACCATGTTGTCGTGGGCAGCATCCAGAGTGCAGCAGTTGTAGCAGAGTGAGGTGGTACCAGGGGTCCACCATTTAGTGTTCTGGGGGCAGACCTGGGATTTTTGTCAGAAACAGGATATTTATTTCAGTTACTGTCCAAAACATGGAAACAAATTCTGTAAAAGGGCAGCCAAACAATAAATTTGTTTTTCACAAAACATCCTGCATGGCCAATATATTTTTGGGGTAAACCAAATTTCTCACCCAAATCTCACCCAAATATAACACACTATTTTATTGTATGTTGACTGTATTCAGTTGTTTGTCAACTTTATCTCAATGTATATCTGCCATATTAAACTGTATGTCAGAGACAGCAGGATTAATTTTTCAGTCAATGCTTCAAAATGTGGAAACAAATTCTATGAAAGGCGCCAAACAATTAATTTGTTTTTCACAACACATCTTGTTTTCTTGACAACCAGCATGGTCGACAAAAAATCTATTTTGGGGTTCAACCTTTTTTTATATCTGCCATATTCAACTTTATGTTGACCATATTTAGTTGTATGGCAACCATATCAATAATATATCTACCATATCAAATTGTATGTCAACCATATCAATAATATATCTACCATATCAAATTGTATGTCAACCATATTGAACTGTATGTTGACTATATTCAATTGTATGGCAACCATATCAATAATATATCTACCATATTCGATTGTATGTCAACCATATTGAATGCTATATCTACCAATATGTTCAATTGTATGTCAACTAGTTTTATTTGTATGTCCACAAATATTCTTTGATTGACATTCAGAAGTTGGTTGTTCATAGAGATTTAGGGTATATGGATTTCAACTCCTGTCTCCCAAATCACATAATTTCAAATCTACAACTGTCCCTTCCTGCCCCTGGTGAGGTCACAGAGCAGCCTGGACATCTTGTGTTTGTGGATGAAGGGGTTGAAATTTATACATGATGTGTCTCTCTGTGTACTGTATCAATTGTATGTTAACTGTTTTCAGTGGTATAAAATTGATATTACATTACATTTTTCTTATTTTTCAGGTAAGTGTCGTTAAACCATCAATTCCAGCGTGCCTCCTAGAATGTGAGTACCCCATGCAGGCCTTCAATACATGTGGCCAACCATTTAATTTCTGAGGGGAGCCTGATTTTTTTTAAATTGGTTATTTCGTGTATTTTATGAAACTAATTGTTTTCAAACCAGCACCACTCACCTCCCCACTTTGTGAACATTTCGAACGTCACCTACCTGAGGAGACACCAGCTGGTTTAGGACGTGATTCAGGACCAGGCTGAGGCTATGGAAAGTCTCAGTCATCAACCTTGCCACGTGCTATCACCTATCCACAATCTCTCTGCTGCCATTGTTGCTGAGATTCACCTGAGTAGTGTTCTGTGGGCAGGGGGCACATGGCTACATTCTACCATGTAAATACAAATGCAAGAAAATGTTTAATGGAAGGAAGTTTGAAACATTTCAAACCAAGCAGCTCCTTGTTATTGACTGGGAAAAGACATGGTCTGAGCCCTGCTGTGTTGCCAGGGTCTTTGTAGAATGTTGTCCTGATGTGTGAGGTAGTCAAGGAGATTTGACAATGCTGAACTTTTGCCAGGGTCTTTGCAGAATGTTGTCCGGATGTGTGAGGTTGTCAAGGATATTTAACAATGCTGTACTTATGCCAGGGTCTTTGTGGAATGTTGTTCTGATGTGTGAGGTGGTCAAGGAGATTTGACAATGCTGTACTTATGCCAGGGTCTTTGTAGAATGTTGTTCTGATGTGTGAGGTGGTCAAGGAGATTTGACAATGCTGTACTTATGCCAGGGTCTTTGTAGAATGTTGTCCTGATGTGTGAGGTGGTCAAGGAGATTTGACAATGCTTTACTTATGCCAGGGTCTTTGTAGAATGTTGTCCTGACGTGTGAGGTGGTCAAGCAGATTTGACAATGCTGTACTTATGCCAGTGTCTTTGTAGAATGTTGTCCTGACGTGTGAGGTGGTCAAGCAGATTTGACAATGCTTTACTTATGCCAGGGTCTTTGTAGAATGTTGTCCTGACGTGTGAGGTGGTCAAGCAGATTTGACAATGCTGTACTTATGCCAGTGTCTTTGTAGAATGTTGTCCTGATGTGTGAGGTGGTCAAGCAGATTTGACAATGCTGTACTTTTGCCAGGGTCTTTGCAGAATGTTGTCCTGATGTGTGAGGTTGTCAAGGATATTTAACAATGCTGTAATTATGCCAGGGTCTTTGTAGAATGTTGTCCTGATGTGTGAGGTAGTCAAGGAGATTTGACAATGCTGAACTTTTGCCAGGGTCTTTGCAGAATGTTGTCCTGATGTGTGAGGTTGTCAAGGATATTTAACAATGCTGTAATTATGCCAGTGTCTTTGTAGAATGTTGTCCTGATGTGTGAGGTGGTCAAGGAGATTTGACACTGCTGAACTTTCCCAGGGTCTTTGTAGAATGTTGTCCTGATGTGTGAGATGGTCAAGCAGATTTGACAATTCTGTACGTATGCCACGGTCTTTGTAGAATGTTGTCCTGATGTGTGAAGTGGTCAAAGAGGTTCGACTACGACATATTGTTTCAGTATATTAGAGGATGTGTTGTTCAGCTTCCATTAATCATATTTGTGTCACCTTCAAAGACAAATATGCTGGCCTGTAGTCCCACCTAAAGAGATAATCACAGATTTTCTTGCTATGATCACACTATTCATGGAACCATTATACCGAACTAATCTGCTTGATCTTCCAGTCAGGTTGACCCTAATCTTGTGATCAGCTCTATCCCAGTCTGCATTGTAGCCTCTTCAAGACATTCACATGTCAAAGCAGGACACAACTACTCCAGTCTCTCAGCGACAAACAAGTCTTGATATTTTGTGCGACTATGAACAGTCAGATACATTGAAATTCACATTTTTACCCCATGGGTCTTCAAATTGAATAGAGGGGCGGTCGGGTAGCCTTGTGGTTAAAGCATTCGCTTGTCACGCTGAAGACCTGAGTTGGATTTCGAAACCTGTGGTCAATGTGTGAAGCCCATTTCTGGTGTCCCCCGCCGTGATATTGCTGGAATATTGCTAAAAGCGGGGTAAAACCATACACACTCACTCAAATTGAATAGATCCCCATTGTCCCATACTTTGAAATTGAGGATAGGTGTAATATGTGTAAACTGGTTGATTGTGTGTGTTTATTCTCTGACAGTGCGGAGTGATTCTCATGCCATCAACCACTTGTTTGCCTGATACAGACTATTATAAACCAGCTGCTGTGCTCTATATTACATTTTGCAGATTCTCTTAAAGGTCACATCCTTACATCATACGGAAATGAGCCCATAGTTATTAGGGTTTTCAGGTACCTTGTCACTATTGGCTGCCTCTGTGGTCTCGTGGATAGAGCCTCTGTCGTGGGCAGCTCAGAAGCAGGTTGGTGGTTCGATTCCCTGATGTGTCATATCAAAAGACATTTAACAGGCATGTATCTTGGATTCATTACGATGTTCCCCTGGCAGACAAATTCCGAAAAATCATTATTTTCTTCAAAAATGGGATTTTTTGAAAGTTAATACTTTCTTATATCCAGAGGTATTTTGAGATTGCATTTAATGCAATAATATAAAATGTAGTATTAAAACTTGCTCCTATTTTTGGTCTTGCTCTAAGTAAATACAGGTTACTTCGACAAAGCCATATGATTACTTATTAGTTATAAATATTAATACATTTTAACATGAAATGGGAATTTTTTAATTCCAAATGGGAAATTTTTAATGACATTTGCTGCATACTTAGAGCAGAATATCTGTCTCTGATCATATATGGATAAATCCCTGTTTAAAGATGGTACTTCCCTGGCGTTCAGGATAAGGGGATATAACAAGGACTGGTCGGCTCGGAGTCAGTATGCTGTGTCTGAGTGGGGTATTCATGTTAAAACTATGGCATGATATCTCAGTGGGCTTGCACTATAAAACCGACATTAGCCTTGACTATTACTGTAAGCCACACACACACATACACACGCAAGTATGCACATCGTTATAAAGTGCAATAATCGTGAACGCAGAGATGTTAAACCCCATTTCACCCGACCTCACTTTGTGTCACTGTTTATCTTTCAGTAGAACCATGAAATATTTGACATGACTCTGAGAAGTATGATACTTTATGTACTGTTGTTGCTTCAGTGGTGCCAACAGAGTGGAATCTGTTGCAGCAGCCAATAAACCAACACAGGGATGTCAGATGATGACTCCCTTTGCTACCCAATACAATAAGGTCAAGGTCACCATGAAAGTCAGCCATTAACATTGACCTCATATAACACAGAGTAAATGCCAGTACTTATCGCAACCTGACCTGACCTCAAGTCAAAAGAGGAACAATATCTTTCATTACAAACTTTACAGAACAATCACAAATATTTGTTCATGAATCACTCTCTTACCATATAGTCTTAAGTTGATGGGATTATGGCAAGAAGTGCTCTACCATGCTAGTTCATCATGCAATTGCTGCACCTCTTTATTTTTATCAGTCAGAAGTGATAGATATTCTTTCATGATTCATTGTGCATGTCCCCAAGGGTTCATATGTAGAACTATCAATAGTTTATGTTATAAAGGATTTGTTAGTATAATCAATTACTGTTAGCCTTTGGTAATAAATAGCCATTCATGAATCATTCTGCTTTTCCTGGAGGCGCCTTTATTTGAGACTACTAATATTTCGTGGTCAGATGATATTTGCAAATATCTACATGGCCCACAACTCGGGGGCACCGCCAGTGCCAATATTTGGTAGCTATAACATCGTTCCACATGGAAATTTCCTGATAGTGTTATGTAGCACAAGACACCTAATGGAGCTTAATCCAATGGGATCTTGGCGCCAACACTTTGGCAGTCTTTTGCCATTATGGTAATACGGCTATAAGCCAGTTTATGAAGATCCATGCCATGTGGATGATTAGGTTGTCCAATCATTAGCTGATTAGTTTGGGGGAACAAGAGGAGGCGTGGTCTTCAGGAGGTTCCAAAATAAACACTTTCAGTACCAACATGGAGGCCATTGATTAACCTGTTATCATATTGTCACGTTTTGAATAAAGGCTCTCTGTACTCAAATGTAACTAATCACGTTATTTAGTATCACATTGTGATTCTGTAGACACACGGGACTCAAAACTCCTCTATTTTCTTTGATGATTTTAAGTTTACTGGTGTTTTTTAAGGCTTTCAAAGATTAGTTTCATCACACGGTCAAATTCATATCATCTCTTATTGGTGTAGTTCATGCTAGTTATTTACACATCATGGTGAAATGTCTTTCTCCATTAATTTGTGTTGCTGTTTGAAGGAAATAAGCTTTTGAAGTGTGACTTTCTTTCAGACATAAAAACTCACTCAACTTTGGATAGGGAGAATCAGATATGTCCTATTTAAATATACACTTGACATATTTTGAGAATCAGTTCAAGGAATGATAAAAAAATATCTCTATAAAAAGTGAGAAGTATAGAAGAATTAAATGTGGTTTGTTATGTTCACAGAAGACTGATAAATCGGTAAAAAACATATATTACATATCCTTATGATTATTATTAAATATGAAATAATAATAAGTCTTGATCACTGTTGCTTTTCAAGTGTTTCAGGTCTAAGTTGACATCCTTGTCATCTAAATGTTACAGTTAACAAGTCCTTTTTATTCCTTATATTATGTTTGTTGTTTAACGCTGCACTCAGCAATATTCCAGCTATATGACGGCGGTCTGTAATTAATTGAGTCTGGACCAGACAAATCAGTGATGAATATCATGAGCATCGATCCATGCAAGTGAGATCGATGAGATGCATCAACCAAGTCAGCGAGTCTGACCACCCGATCCAGTTAGTCGCCTCTTACGACAAGCATAGTCGCCTTTTATGGCAAGCATGGGTTGCTGAAGACCTATTCTACCCCGGATCTTCACAGTCTCCTTATTAACACAGCAATGTACCACAATAGTTAGCTTCACTATATACTATTATCGCTAAAATGGACAGAATTATCATTAAACCGCCCGCATGTTATCAGAAGTCAGCGGGCAACTGTAACTTGATAATGCCCTCATATTCCTTGACGATGAGCCATTATCACGCCTGTTGTTGGGTGATGTCGTAGGGTAGGGATAGGTGTTTCAAAACCGATATTGTTGTTTGTTTTTATTTGATAACAAATTCCATCCATTTTAGCTATAATAACGGTAACCCTCTTTTTTCAGGGCATTATCATTTGCAGAAGCGCTCGGTCATTTCAACTGCCCGCCTTCATCGGGCAGTTAATGGAAGACCTCGGGCTTCTGCAAATAATAATGCCCTGAAAAATAGCGTTACCCTTGTATTCGTAAAAACTGATTATATGTTTTAATGGTGACCAACCTTAGCATACCATCAGTTAATATATATAATACCTGATAATTATCAGATATCATATATAATACATGAAAATTTCTGTTATTATGTACAATAACTGAATGAATTGGGTATTACACATAATTCTAGAAAATTTCAGGTATTATACATAAAAATTGATGTTACATTTTTTTTCAGTAACATATATTAATGTGGCCAATGAGAGTGCATGTGCCTGTATTTTGTGACACCAGGGTGCCGTTGTACAAAACAACCTTCGTGCTAAGTCTGTCATAAGTCTATGTGAAAGTCTGGGAGTTACGATCACCTTAGCGCTGAGATCGCTTTGTACAATGGTACTCAAAGCACTAAAATGGATCCAATGCATTGACCAATGTAAAATGGTGCATTGTTTCCCACTGGTGTTATTGCAATCATGAATTGTGTTCAAAAAAACATTATGTGTGGTATTTCTCTCTGAAATCTGGTGTTGATGATTTAAAGTTTTTTTCAAAATAGGAAAACATATAAAATGTAAAACATCAATTTGATTTTCAAAAAGGATATTGGGTGGTACCTTCTTTATAATGGTATATATTTTATATAAAAATATTAATTTTATCAGCTGGAGACTTGGCAAATATTGACATTTCATATTAACTAATTGAATGTCAATATTATCATATAACAAGTAAATATTTCAGAGTTGGAAGTTTTTTCTTCAGTAAAGCCTATTCAGAATGTTTAAACCTTGTTTTGCAAATTGTTTTTTCATAAGAGAGGAAAATAATTTAGTATCTAATTAGGGAAACTGTTTATTATCAGAAAATTCCCCCCAATGTTGTCAGTTAACATTGAAGATTTTGGATCAAATGCGATTGAATGATATTTGCATTCATATCAAGTATCTTTCACCATAACTCTCCTGAGATCTGAATGTTGAAATGTATTGCTGATGAAAGTAATAAGCAATCTGACTGCACACCATTACAGGAACGACTGGAACGAGGCGCGTACTATGTTAACATATTCTGACATCCCATTTTAAGCAAGGTGGTGCCTTTGTCAACTTATATAACAATTCCTACTCCTTGTTATAACATTTCTATACCTTGTTATAACATTTTCTACACATTGTAACAGGTAATTCTATACCTGTTTCTAATGAGTCATTAATAAAACAGCGATTGTATTAACAACCTGATGGTGCCTGCGGACTCGTTAATTGCCGTCTTGACGACTTAACTGCTATCTAATGCTTCCTGTCCTGGCTCCTTCTCGTCACTAATTGCATATTCTCTGATACCGTTTATGAGCCTGAGTGAAATTGAAAGATTTATGACAGCATTGCCTATTTTATATCTTGGTGGATGGCTGTCTTGAATGAAAGATGTATTGCTACATCTGTAGAAGCTTGAACAGTAAGATAGATAGATACCTCTAGCAGGACAGACCTATAGTGCTCATGTGAAATGTTATGTCATAAGGGTTGTGATTATAATTATTGAAAAATAATTTGGAATGTTTGACTTCTAAGATGAATTATGAAGGGTTTTTATGTTTGATGTTGTCTAAGTCTGATTGAATGGTTCTTCAAAAGGAACAAGACAATTCAAATGAAGTTTTGACAAAATCTTCCCAAGTTTTCTCCAGATGGAGGATGGTTTAATGCACTTTTAGCAATATTCCATCAATATCACAGTGGGTGACACCAGAAATGGGCTTCACACATTGTACCCATGTCGGGAATTGTACCCCGGTCTTCAACGTGACGAGTGAAAGCTTTAACCACTAGGCTACCCCACCACCTGTTCTAGATGGAAGTTTTAAGGGATCTTAAAAGCCTCCATTGACAAATGTCTGGTGCAATGTCCATTGTAAATGCAATAAGATTCTCAGGGTTGAAATTCAATTTTTTACATTAGTTGCCATCTACCTTATGGTAAAACTGGTAGTCTGCAAGGTGATCTTCTGAATTTACTGGTGTTCTTCAAGGAGACTCATGTAATTTTGAATCAATAGCACTACTTCGGTTTCCAGAGTAACAGGGTATCACTTCTATTCCATAGCCATTTGTCCTGCATGGGGGTGGTGGGGTAGCCTAGTGGTTAAAGCGTTCAATTCCTTACATGGGTACAATGTGTAGAGCCCATTTCTGGTGTCCCCTGCCATGATATTGCTGGAATATTGCTAAAATTGGCGTAAAACAATACTCACTTACTCACTTGTCCCACATGGGGTTTCCTGGTCGGAAGTGGGTGTGTATACTGGTCAGGATTCAAATAGTCTCAGAAAAGGTTGATTGCATTTCATTGTACCCAGGTCAGTGCTAATGCTTTCTGTCATTTGTTTGCCTGGTCTAATTACTTACTGGTACTGTGAAACCAAATGATAAGATCACATCCAATTGGAAAAATCAAAATGCTTCTGAAAATGTTGCTGGTATGCTATCATCCACTGGTTTTCTGGGCCATTCTCACCTAAAGGACTGCAAATATGGTTGTAATATGGCTGTTATAAGTCATAATGTCCTTCGTGGTACCCACCTATTGCTGGTATGATATCAACCACTGGTTTTCTCGGCCCTTCTCACCTTAATGACTGCAGATATGGTTGTAATATGGCTGTTGTTAGTCATAATGTCCTTCTTGGTACCCACCTATTGCTGGTATGCTATCATCCACTGGTTTTCTCGGCCCTTCTCACCTAAAGCACTGCAGATATGGTTGTAATATGGCTGTTGTAATTCATGTCCTTGTTGTTACCCACCTATTGCTGGTCTGCTATCAACCACTGGTGTTTTCGGCCCTTCTCACCTAAAGGACTGCAGATATGGTTCATAATGTCCTTCTTGGTACCCACCTATTGCTGGTATGCTATCAACCACTGGTTTTCTCGGCCCTTCTCACCTTAATGACTGCAGATATGGTTGTAATATGGCTGTTGTTAGTCATGTCCTTCTTTGTACCCACCCATTGCTGGTATGCTATCAACCACTGGTGTTCTCGGCCCTTCTCACCTTAAGGACTGCAGATATGGTTGTAATATGGCTGTTGTAATTCATGTCCTTCTTGGTACCCACCCATTGCTGGTATGCTATCAACCGCTGGTGTTCTCGGCCATTCTCACCTTAAGGACTGCAGATATGGTTGTTATATGGCTGTTGTAAGTCATGTCCTTCTTGGTACCCACCTATTGCTGGTATGCTATCAACCACTGGTTTTCTCGGCCCTTCTCACCTTAAGGACTGCAGATATGGTTGTAATATGCCTGTTGTAAGTCATGTCCTTCTTGGTACCCACCTATTGCTGGTATGCTATCATCCACTTGTTTGCCTGGCCTGTACTCACTTGTTCAAGGACTGCATGACATGGTTATAAAATAGCTGCAATAAACCTTCATTCCTACTTGGTACCCACTTACTGCCGGTATAACTCTGCATACAAATAATTTGACAGTTTACACTTAGTGTGAAAGTTCCAGAAGAGCCATTTTTTGTCTGCAAATTTCTTCAATAATGAGAAGCTCGCACTGATAAACCCACAATAGCGCCGCTCTTTATGCAATGAGAATTCCAAAAGGATCGGTAAAATGATCTTATTTTTTTTTATCCAATGATAATTCCAACAGGATTGGTAAAATGGCACAATTTCTGTCCAATAATGGTTCTACAAGGATTGGCCAAATGGCCTCCGATGATTGTTCCAGAAATACAATGGGAAAAAATCACACATTCTGTATTTCTTTGACTGTTTTTTTTTCATGTTTCCATTGTCGTTTTTGTACCAGCTTCAATCTTTCAACAGTTAAAAATCTCATCATGGGGCAACAGCAAGTTTCGTAGCTGGAGCGTTCCTCTGAATGCAGTAAAGTAGTAACTAGGTCCTATTTAGCAACATGTAGTTAAGTGTTTATCTGGCGTACTTCCAGTCTGTTTTTGTGCTAATTGTATTTCCTTTTCCACTGCATTTTTGCAGGAGGAAATAACAAGTAAGAGTGTTGTAGCAGAAGGCTGTGAAAGCCTCTAACAGCCCATGGGAATGAATGAAGCGGAATCTTCACCTGTGGGTGGAACGAGATGTAACAAAACAGATTCCAAATGTCCATATATTTTCTTATGTTTTCCATCGTTCTGGGGCACTGTTTTCAACTGTTTGAAAACAGGTCTATTTTGTCCATTATGAAACAATATGAAGATTAGGATTCATGGCTTCCGTTTAGAGGTTTCTTTATTTGTTTATGTTTTCCTATCAGCAAAACCTTGTGCATGCTTCTTGTTTCTTTTTGTTTGTTTGTTTGTTGTTTAATGCTGCCCTCAGCAATATTCCAGCTATATGACAGCAGTCTGTAAATAATCGAGTCTGGACCAATCCAGTGATTGACATCATGAGCATCGATCCACGCAATTGGGATACGGTGACATGCATCAACCATGTCAGCAAGCCTGACTACCCGATCCCGTTAGTCTCCTCTTATGACAAGCAGGAGTTGCTGAAGACCTATTCTTCAAAGGTATTCATGTTTCAAACACACACAGGTGTTGGTATGTGTACATTGCTTGATCAGTACAATAGAGATATAGAAGTCTTCTTGTGGTTCTTGTCATGAGAGGGGCGGTCAGGTAGTCTAGTGGTAAAACTGTTCGCCGAAGACCCGAAGACCCGGATCCAACATGGTTACAATGTGTGAAGCCCATTTCTCGTGGTCCCCGCCGTGATATTGCTAGAATATTGCTAAAAGCGGCGTAAAATCAAACTCACTCAAACTTTGTCATGAGATGTGTTTTTAAGTTAATTTTGTTTCATATATGATAATTATAATAATACCAGTCCACTTATATTTAGGCACACACCTCCCCACTCAGGTTCATGCTCAAAGTCCATGACACTATAACACAGTATACATTCAAATTGCATTCTCAACTCCATGGGGAGTATACAGCTATGCATTGCATTAGGATGGGTACCAGGTAGGATAAGGATTTCCTTTTGTATCCAACTTTTGTTTACACACATGGAGATGAAAGAATTCATCTCTGAGAATTGATTCTGCAATGACTTTTTGGAAGAATGTAAAACAACATCTGGAATTTATATCTGTTTCTGTACATTTGATACATCCAATTCATGTTCATTTGGGGTACATTGATAAAAATTCATATTTTCTGTGAGATTTTCACTGTTCAAATCATAATTTTATCATATAGAAGCCCCTATACATATTGAGTTTGAAAGTTCACATCTATTTTGTAATATTTCACAAGACTGCCTCCGTTGTCTAGTGGTAGAGCGTCCGGCTGGAGAGCGGAGAGGCGCTCGGCATAAAGGGACTAAATCAAGGACTGGTCGTCTCGGAGTCAGTATACTAGCTGTGTCTGAGTGGGGTATTCATGTTAAACTGCGGCATGGTATCTCAGTGAGCTAGCACTATAAATCGTCATCAGTCCGGGCTAGTACAAGCAGCCACACACACACGTGCATGCACGTCGCTATATAAGTGCAATAATCTTGGACGCAATGTTAAACCCAATTTCACCTCACCTCACGTAATGTTTCACAAATTTGAATAAATTGTAATTTTTTATGTTTTGAAAGTTAGAAGTAATAAAGACAGAATGAGATGTGTTTATCTTTCAATTTTTGTCTGAAAACACAACTTTGCTCTGATTATTTACAAATGTTTCTTCATATAGAACACTATGTTCCTGTCAAGGTTCTGTGAGATGGCTTTAAGCTGCTGTGACGTTAGCAGTAATGGAATGTGTGAAGAAGAGTGTGCAGGCGAGGTGCATTGTGGGAGACAGCTGCCCGGCACAACACGTGTGCATCTCCTGGCTGTGCAACACATTGCATGCATACTTCCGCTGCACATGTTCATCTGCATGTGATGTGCATTTCACAACAAACACAATGTCATCACTATAACACATATTCAGGAGGAAAAGGAACTGAGGCAGATCAGTACAGATGTGATTATATTTGCATGTTGTTATCATTCGAAATCGAACAACACCTGTGTTGTTTCTGAAGATGGTGAGTTACCTGGTTGATGAAAGATGTTATAAAGGGGAAGGTACGGAGATGTAAGAACATTGGTGTTTATATCCAGATATACATCAGCGATTCTACCTGTTGCTTCTTGTTGGCACGTCTTCAGCAATTAGTAATGACTTTTTGGAAGAATGTAAAACAAAATCTGGAATTTATATCTGTTTCTGTACATTTGATACATCCAATTCATGTTCATTTTGGGTACATTGATAAAAATTCATATTTTCTGTGAGATTTTCACTGTTCAAATCATAATTGTATCATATAGAAGCCCCTATACATATTGAATTTCAAAGTTCACATCCATTTTGTAATATTTCACAAGACTGCCTCCGTGGTCTAGTGGTAGAGCGTCCGGCTGGAGAGCAGAAGGTCTGGGGTTCAATCCCCGGCCGCATCATACCAAAGATGGTTGATGAAAGATGTTATAAAGGGGAACATACGGAGATGTTAGAACATTGGTGTTTATATCCAGATATACATCAGCGATTCTACCTGTTGCTTCTTGTTGGCACGTCTTCAGCAATAAGTATATTTGATGCGAATGTTTCTTTCAAAGTTTATTACTATCTATTGGTTCGAAACACTTGTACACTTGATCCTAAAGATTGAGTCATGCTTGGCTGATATTAGTAAATAAGATCAAACTAGATTATTTACACTATCTTTGGATGGACCAAATGACTTTTTGGAAGAAAGTAAAACAACGTCTGGAATTTATATCTGTTTCTGTACATTTGATACATCTAACGCATGCATGGTGTTAAAAAGAATGAGGCAGCTAGATGGATCAAAAGGTCAGGCTCATTGTACCCAGTTGGCATGGATTGTTGCTCATGGTATCAGTCACTGGATTGTCTGGTGCAGACTTGATTATTTACAGACTGCCATCACATGACTAGAATAGGGTTAAACACATCTTCCTGATCCTGTGTTCACCCTTGACGAACTAGGCTGGAATTATGGAGTTTATTTAGGCTGGGCTAACGAGTCTATGGATAAGAAGAAGTGTTGGGCTAATGCATAGTCAAATGAAAATCGCGTAACTCAATTGATATCCGGTTTGTTAAATGCTGTGCAATTTCAGTCTATTGCAGGATTTGCATGTATACCGCCATCTTGGCGTCAACATATATTTTACAAATCACTTAATGATTTTAATCAAGGTGCTCACATGATATGGTGCACTCTGCGACTAAAGACCTGTTTTATTACAATATAGATCTTGATTATCGATCAGATTGACCTGACTGGGCACCGCCATATTGTTTGAAGCAAATGCAAGTGATATGAGAAGTGGAATCTGATTGGTCACTTGGAGAGACATCGAGCCCAATAATTTCCACCTAGTTCGGCAAGGGTGGAAACTTGACTTTTACAGTCAGTTAACTCCCTTGCCTCAGGATGATGGGATAAATGTGAGCTCATTGTGCAAATTAAATAGTTTGTTCATCATTCCAGCCTTTGAGTATTTTTTATTCGTTTCGAAACTGCAAAACGAAATTTGAAGGCCATCGCATACATTCTTGGAACTATCGTGTCAATTAGGACTGAGAAAACCAGCCCTGTTGATTTAGGAAAGCCCGACCTGTTGAAATGAGAGAATCAATACTTGATGAATTAAAGAAAATGTAATTCTTTGACTTAGTGTTTTCTAGCCCTTAATTGGGTAGGCTTATGTCTGATTTCAGAAATATAAGATTCTAGTTTGTTGACGGACAGAAACGCCATCTGGAAGATTATGATTGAATTGTGACATGTTTCTCCGAGTGACAGCTGTTGATCTCAGCTATAATGTGAATGATGTGATGATGATGGTGATGATGATGAAGACGATGATGACGATGATGATGATGATGATGACGATGACAATAATGATGATGATGATGATGATGATGATGAAGATCAATATGATGACAATGATGATGATGACTATGAAGATGATGATAATGATGACGATGATGACAATGATGATGATGATGATGATGATGATGATGTTTTTCAGTATGACACTCATGATGATGATGATGAAGATGGTAGGCTGCCATGACAAAGTGAATGTGCGAAGATATTATTTTGTTTTTAGCAGTATGACGGCAATACAAAACGGAAACCAGAATTTGTATCAATCGTAGGACTATGAGGAGAATTGAACACAACTCTTTGTACATGTATCATAAAAAAGCATTTATCATTTTGCATTCCCCCCAAATATGACTGACTTCAGTCACTTATTCTCATGCGGGGGCTATAGGGTAGCTTATTGGTTAAAGTGTTGGCTTGTCACACTGAAACCTGGGTTCAGTTTCGCTCATTGAATCCCTTTATTGGTGGCCCTGCTGCCTGAAGCCACACTCACGCACTGGCACACTAAAAACAATAATGACATCACTGGACAGGACAATATCATTTAAACCCTCACAAAAGAGGCATTCTACAGACATATGACATGTGATGAAGTTGACAACAGATTACATAATCAATAAGAAATGGTCATGATTTTTTCCACCCTTAAATTATTTCTGTTGAAATGGACTTTAATTTGTTATAAAAAAATCCTCAAAATCGGTCTGGTGATTTGGACTTTGCATGCAGAGACGTCAACTTGCAAGAAGAATCAATTTACCTAAACAAAAAAATGCGGCTAAGCTTATTGGATCCCGAAGAAATTGACTTTCTCATGTAATTTTGAGTAAGGTGAGTTCGGGGAGGGTTGTTCTAATTGATTTATCACAGATTCCATGTAAATGACACGGAACTATCCAGGAAATCTTGGAAAAAGACGTAGCCAGGAAATCCCTAATCCAGGTGCTACAAGATGCAAATGAGAGGAAATTTGGGGCTCCACAATAAGGTTTTGTGGCGAAAGTGTCAATTGTTTGGTTTATTTAAAAATGAAACATAGAATTTCTGCCAGGTTGTCCACATATGGTTGATAATTGTAGGTCACCAGGCTGTCTACTGTCGCGCCCACATCCAAAAACTCTACGACCATTATGGCTTAAATCTGACATTGATGAGTTCCTTGTGATTCGATGTGAGGTTATTTTTATGGCTGTCATTAAACCTTCAATATGGCCATCAAGGGAGCAGTTTAAAGACACAAATTTGTCTAAACACCACTTTGGACCCTTTACTTGGCTTTGCAAGTGTTTGTGATGGTGCCACCTGCAATCATTATTGTTTATGGTGTTAGTTCCATTCTAATTGCTAAAGTTTCTTCAAATTTTATAAAAGTACTTTCTGGTGTTTAGACTTCGAGATCATAACAGTGGTTGGTGTCCCATGCTGTGATATTTCTAAATAACAATTTAAAACCACACTCACTCACTCATACAAATCACTTATGAACTTCATCTCTAAGATATAGATGCCGCGATATAACTGAAATCCTGTTCCAAGGGTTGTTAAGCCCAACTCACTCTTAGCTTTTCATGTAGAAAATATCATATTAAATAAAAGCATCAAAACCTTTCAATATTCAATAGAAATCTCTGCTAAAAGCAGAGTCAATTGTGCGATTCCGACAACATCATGAGTATGTGTTTATGAATCACTAAATTGTGATGACACCAGGTGTTCATGAATTGATGATCATGTTCAGGATCATTTTAGAGAAATTAAGAGCATTTTGAACAATTTGGGATGTCATCATTTTTGGAACAAGTATGTGAAGTGTGTCAAACACAAACAGAGCATGACATATTGGTAAGTTCACTTGACTTTCAGCCAGGTGAGCTAAATAAGGGCAAATAAATCGTGGGTACCGTATTTGACGTAATAAGCGCCCAGGGCGCTCTCAAAATAAGAAATAGGGGAGTCTTATTAGAATATTATTTTGGTGGAAAAAACAGAGTTTAACGATAAATTTTGTGGTTTATGCTGACGGCCTGAACTGTTTATATACAACAGATATGTTTTTCCAGAATTGAATTGCCCATAATTAAGGGTGCATATAACACACGAGCGCGTATTATACACAAATAAATAAGTCTTGTGTACCTTGATCAATCGGAAGGGGTGCTTATTTGGATTGCTCACTTGCCAATATATTAGCAAATATCGCCGTGGGTGCTTATTAGAGCAGGGCGCTTATTACGTTGAATATGGTATATGAATTTGTTAACAAATGCATTTTGACACAGGAATTCCAAGGCCGTAATAATTTCAAAAAGGGAAGGATTAATTTGACGGTGAATGTGGTCAGTAATTGAGGTGTTCATGTGGGGCGAGCTCAAGATTCCATATGGGAAGTGACGACAACCTTTACTTCAGTTCGCCACCCCATTACCTACCATGACTTTATATGCATGACCTAGACCTTTAAGGTCAGGCAGTCAGGTGACCTTTGACCCTGAAATAAGTATAGGATCAGACAAATGGCCTTTCAAGGAAAGTAAGATTTAAGGAGACAGCCATTTTTTAAAGCCCCTGCTTAAATCATTTACAGGAGTCCTGATTGCATGGCTGCATGTCTGTGTTTGTTATTGCCAAGGGTTACCCCCACTTTAGTCTATAGCATATTTGGCATGCGTACACTAATGATCAGTCTGTTATCGCCAAAGTAAGTGCTTAACATGCAAGCACCTCCTCCAACCAAATTAACAAATTCAGCCGTGGTTTCCGTGCTGTGGGTTAAGTGGATTGTGTGCTCCCACAGCATATGGAATATTGGATCAGGAATGATGGCTCCTCAAGTGCTGTCTTGGTAAGACCAACTTGGACGTCAGGTTCTGATTTATATGGGCTTGTGATATTCTGGTTCTAATGGTGTGTTTCCAAAAGACATATTTTGAATGAAATTATAGATGATGATGATGATGATGATGATGATGATGATGATGAAGAAGAAGAAGAAGGTGATGATGATGATGATGATGACGACGACGACGACGACGACGACGACGACGACGACGACGATGATGATGATGACCAAAGCTAGATGGTCATATCTACTTTGGTCAGTGGGAAATAGGCTACATTTGTCACAAGAAATATTGTTCTGCATGATTACACATTTACATGGGTTCAGAAAGTGATCTTTATACCATTCTGCACACATTCAACATCAGCATAAATCAATCCAGAATGCAGCAGGTTCTTATGCAAGATTAGCATCTACAAATCATCAATGTACAAATTAAACAGGATTAAATGTTTTACAGAACACTGTCAAACAAAGTCCAACAGAATAAACTCTTATACTGAACACTGTTAAACAAAGTCCAACACGATTAACTGTTATACAGAACACTGTAAAACAAAATCCAACTGAATTAACTGTTATACAGAACAAACGAGGTCCAACAGAATTAACTGTTATACCAAACACTGTTAAACAAAGTCCAAGAGAATTAACTGTTATACCAAACACTGTGAAACAAAGTCTAACACAATTAACTGTTATACCAAACACTGTGAAACAAAGTCTAACACAATTAACTGTTATACCAAAAACTGTTAAACAAAGTCTAACACAATTAACTGTTATACAGAACACTGTAAAATGAAGTCCAACAGAATAAACACTTATACTGAACACTGTTAAACAAAGTCCAACACAATTAACTGTTGTACAGAACACTGTCAATCAAAGTTCAAGAGAATTAACTGTTTTACTGAACACTGTAAATCAAAGTCCAACAGAATAAACTCTTATACTGAACGCTGTTAAACAAAGTCTAACAGAATTAACTGTTATACAGAACACTGTTTAACAAAATCCAACTCTATTAACTGCTGTACAGAACACTGTCAATCAAAGTCCAAGAGAATTAACTGTTTTACCGAATACTGTAAAACAAAGTCTAATAGTATAAACTGTTATACCGAACACTGTTAAACAAAGTCCAACAGAATAAACTCTTATACTAAAAACTGTTAAACAAAGTCTAACAGAATTAACTGTTATACAGAACACTGTTAAACAAAGTCCAACACAATTAACTGTTGTACAGAACACTGTCAATCAAATTCCAAGAGAATTAACTGTTTTACCGAATACTGTAAAACAAAGTCTAATAGAATAAACTGTTATACCGAACAATGTTAAACAAAGTCCAACAGAATAAACTCTTATACTGAACACTGTTAAACAAAGTCTAACAGAATTAACTGTTATACAGAACACTGTTAAACAAAGTCCAACACAATTAACTGTTGTACAGAACACTATCAGTCAAATTCCAAGAGAATTAAATGTTTTACCGAATACTGTAAAACAAAGTCTAATAGAATAAACTGTTATACCAAACACTGTTAAACAAAGTCCAACAGAATAAACTCTTATACTGAACACTGTTAAACAAAGTCTAACAGAATTAACTGTTATACCGAACACTGTTAAACAAAGTCCAACAGAATAAACTCTTATACTGAACACTGTTAAACAAAGTCTAACAGAATTAACTGTTATACAGAACACTGTTAAACAAAGTCCAACACAATTAACTGTTGTACAGAACACTGTCAATCAAATTCCAAGAGAATTAACTGTTTTACCGAATACTGTAAAACAAAGTCTAATAGAATAAACTGTTATACCGAACACTGTTAAACAAAGTCCAACAGAATAAACTCTTATACTGAACACTGTTAAACAAAGTCCAACACAATTAACTGTTATACAGAACACTGTTAAACAAAGACCAACAGATGTAACAGAAGTGTCATTCCTAACCTATCAGGAATTCCCAAACAGACTATAGCATCACTGGAGTGCTGCCTGCAATCAGTTTCGCATCACATAGACAAGAATTGTCATTTCAGACCAGAAAAAGAAATAAACGATGTTGCAGAGCTAATTTGCTGCAGCGGATGAAAGTGTGCATCTAGATGTGTGCAGTCGTTTCATGTAATCGCAAGTCTGACATTTGTAACAGGATTCAAAATTACTACCTCTATTTTCATTACCATGTGGTCAAACTTAAACTGCCACACAGAGTTGAGAGATCATTCTCAGATGTACTGTGAAATTACATTTGTGGGAGTAGCCTGTCTCTACTCCGCAACTTTTATTTATGCTAGAGATAATTAAATTGATCAAATAACAAAATTGAAATGTTAGGTTATTTGAAACTGTTGCTACTTTCATTACACATCTGAAGCACTTTAGGGGGACCTATGTTTTGGATTTAGAGGGAAGAAACGGCAATCTATCGGCCTGCCTTGCAATCCATATTTTTTATCAACCCAAGTTAATAAACCATACACGCTTTCACATCACTCTAACTCTAATTGACATATAAAAATATTTTAGATATTTGTGAAGAAAAAGTGAAAAATCTGATTCTACTTTGATATTCTGAGACAGAAACTTTGCCATCTTTACTTGCGTAAATGGTATTAACCGACATTGAGCCATCAGGATATAAGAAACAAATCTTAAATGTGATTAAGTAAATATGATTAAGTTTAAAATGACATTATCTATGTGTGAGGTATTGATTATTTATCAATGATCTTATTCACATTTTTCACACATTTCTTGGTATAGAGAGTTCATCTAGTTATTTCTAAATCCTTCATATTGAAATGGAACAGAAGTGTGTATTTTCTCAAATTATCATCTAAGGTGGGATATATGAATGCAGTTCTAATAAATGACAAATCTACAAACATATACACCAAATTATGCAAATATTTGAATGAATTATCATAACCTATCTAGCTATGACATAAGCATTCAAATCAGTTTACACGTTATGTAATTGAGTTACACAAGATCCTATGCTTTGTGCGAACACCTTGGTATTGTTGTATTGTATGAACACAATGGATAACGTATATTGTTTCACTGACTCGGGTAAGGCTGGTGCCGACATCAGCTTCCAGCTTTCCCGCCGCAAATGAAAAATTATAGATTTGTCGTTACTACAGTGGCCTTGGTGAGGAGAGAGACGGAATAGGCTTACAAGACTAGCTTCAGTTTATCATTCATGGAATATACGCTAGCCCTTCAGTGTATCTAGATGCACATTGAAATGAAAGCAGATTGATATTCTGGCACTCTTCTCCCAGCTTAATGCCAATCTCTAGAGAAATAATAGACATTTGTCCGCCTGCTCTTCTGATCTGGAGTAATTTGACCATTCTCGATGACTCCATTTAAAACATTGCGCATTTCTCAATTGCAAGCACACTCCCAGACATTATAAACACTCGCAGTGCCATTACTTAGGTAAGCAGACGGCCACATTAACAATGGATAAGCATTTGGGGGAATCGTGCCAAATGTATCATCCCTGTGTCCGTGACTTACGCATGACACATTAACTATTGATCATGTTAATATGACAACTTGCCAACATTTTGTATATGTGTTTATATTAGGTCTAATAGTAGTGCTGTTTAAGTACATATAAACAATTCATCCTTTGCGCCATTTTATTCAAAATCCTCTTAATATTTCATTTCTATGGATTTGATTAATAATCCTGAGGTGGATGAAAGCTGATGATAAGAATGTATTTTTCTATGCAAACTACCAGACGCCTACATCGGTACTGAGTTCAAATTTGATCAGTCAAAGACTGATATACAGTACTTTTATATTGATTATTTGAAGAAAAATGGATAAAAATTGTTCAGCATTATATCCATAACACATTAACAGAGTTTGTCATTAACGAACATCCGCATCTGCCGAAAAAAACAAACTTGTTCCTGCGTTGCCAAGGTGAACAAAATGACACCCACTTGTGTGGAGATAGTGAGATTGCAGTCTTAGTTACACTAAAGTAGAGCTACCATTCTGCCTGTCCTATCCTCTCTTACTTGCATCAGTCAATTGTTGCTGCTGAGCAGACGTAGCTGAACCCCCTGCTCTGCCCGTCTGCTAGGTGTTCAGAAGACAATTTGCCTGTCAGCTATAAGCAGAGGCAGTGGTTGCAACTTGGTGGCAGCAGAGGAATGGCTGAATAAACAAACATGTGTAGTGGAGTAAGGTAGTAGCAGTGTGTTCCGAGTGATTGGAAAGTGTACGTCTGCTTCCAACTGGAGGTCCGTCTGTCAGTGGGTCGGGACAGTGCTGAGACCGGGATATGCTGGAATGGATCAGTATACAAACATGTGTAACAGTGTATTCGGCTTGTGTGTAGATTGATTGGAACTGTATACCTTTCGGCATACGACTGCGGAGATAACCCGTCCTGAGAATAGGAGCAGGTTTTTACAATAGAAGATCAAGTGATGGATTTTAGTGGGATGCCTTCAGGATTCGTTTAAAGGATGGATGATTATTGTGTGGAATGCTATCATTGTGGATGGTGACAGTGTTATGCAACAGCTGTTATTTACCCGGTTGGATCATGATGACATAAATGTAGGTATCACAATATTTGGATGGAAGAGAGATATATTTATACCAAATCTAAATGTGTTTATAAAATAATTGATTAAATAGAAAATCTATTTTATCAGAAGACTCATTCACAAAAAATAACAAAACTGTATATATATTCATGGGATATTATAGAATATTCATGTCTGCATCGCTTTCAGGATTGTTATGTAGTCATTTTGGCGACAATTTCATGGGATTTGTTAAGAGCCTTTGTACAATACTGACATGTCACCAGTTGATTTGAAGATACAGCTCCAGGCTGAATCAAATGAAATGGATCTGGCAAGTGACATATGAACTTCTGATACGAAATATGTGACATGCTGTCAGGCATGTGTTTCATGTGATCCATTCCTTGATATTTATGCCAAAATCAAATGTATTACACCATCTGCTCAGTGCGGTTCTAGGGTATATTTCTCCACCAGACCTGGATTGTTTGTCAATGGATTACATAGTCAGCGATGCCAATTTCCAGATCAGCCTTGTCGGTTAGACAAACACATGTTGGATTCCTCAAAATAGGCACCATTGGTGATTGGAAAGGTGCTCTGTGTTTAATAGATGGTCTGTGAGTTAATGAACGATACATGTACAAATGAAATGAATGTTTTATTGAATAAGCACATGGAACCGTTTTACCAGGAATTATCAGACAGGTTACACTTTGGCGCTGATGGAGTCATTTCAGAACTGAGTCTTAAGCAAGTGGTTGGGTTGTTGAATATTCTGAAATGGTAAACAACTGCATGGTATCCAGTCAACCCTACTTCAATCTCTGATGAGCGATCCCTTCATATTGATGTGTCTACTGACATTTGTTATGCTAGGCAATCCTTTCGTATTACCAGGATGTTGTTTGCAATAATATATGTATATATGGACGGGAACTGGCTAGTGGCTAATTGGCCAGTGGAGCACTTCTTTTGACCGGAGAGTTATTGGAATCACTTCTCAATGGATACAAGCCACGCTTCAAGGATGTGAGAAGTGGATGGTGATTTCAGAACGTATTATGGAAGAAGAGATTATGTTATCGGATGATGGATTCAGGATTGGATTTGTACCAGAGTTTTTTCGGGCTCGTGGATTAGGATAGGATTTGGATACGGATAATCTATAGTCATGGCAACAGGTACTGTGGCCCCACCAAGGATGACACGGATACCTGTCCCGGCAAGCAAGCAGGGTCATGGGTCATCATCGTCTTTTATTCAGTCCAAGAATAGACTTATGGTAAGTCTCCTTCTTTATGTCTTTACACTTGATGATTGAAGTGATGTTAGAATATTGCTGCTGGCATATTAAAGGTGTAATTCACTCACTCACTCTAAAGTGATATTTGAACCATATGGTTCGTGATGAAGGAAGAAATTATGTGGAAATATGCTGACTAATACTTATTAAATATGTATACTACACAAAAGAAGTTAAGGATCACCAGATGTTTTCATATTACTATAGTTAATCTTTTTTTGAGTTGTATAGAATGGACCTGCTGGTGTGTGTCATTTTATGGCAAGGACCGTTGTTCATGCTATCGACCACTAGTCTCCTCAGGCCCAAACTACTATTTAAAGGGTGTCATGATATATCTGTAACACATTGATGTTAAACTAAGCATACTAAAAAATAATATTTATGAAAAATAATAATATAAAATTATATGATATTAAGTTTAATTGCAAGGAAGAAGATATTGATTTTTATTGCATGACACATGATCATGAATTTTAATAATTGTTTCTGTTAATGGATTAACAACCAAGAATTATTTACTATTGCATATCATAAAATTAATATGTACTGGAACAAATGCACAAATGGTTAGTGTCTGATAATGCAGTATGATTAGATGCATTAAATCTTATTAGTTACTTCCTGTGGTAGCCTTGTGGTTGAAGCGTTTGCTCATCCTGCTGAGGACTGGGTTCAGTTCTCCACGGGGTACAATGGTGGCCCTAACCATGAGACAGCTGGATTATGGCTGAAAGTAGGTTTATAAATACTTACTTACTCGCTTCTCCATGAATATGACACACTTAAACACCTCTTATCACTAAATGAAGTGAAATAACATATGTTGAAATTGTACACATGATATCTATTGATTTTGTCCAACTCCATTTAAATTCATCATGGTCACAGGTAATTCGAGCATTCACAGGTTTTGCTATGAACAAATACTTCATCAGTTTGGAACACAGCTGTGTGAACGTTTTGTATGTTATTGATTAAAATCTGTGTTGATGAAACAGATATTGATTTCAGGGTTATATTAGGTGGCTCTATTGAAATAGAAAAATGACAAGTAAAATAAGGTTCAGATTTCAACAATGCTCACCTTATAACATCTCTTCAGTCATCTTTGATAAATTCAAGCACCACTGAACAGCTAAGATTTGGATATCAGGTGCTACACATGTAAATCATCATCATCATCATCATCATCATCATCATCATCTTCATCATCATCATATTATTGTCATCATCATAATCTTCATTATCATCATTATTATTGTCATCATCTTAATCTTCTTCATCATCATCATCATCATCATCATATGGAATCAAAGATGGATAGGAATGGAATCCCTACAGATGTGATTGTTTCGATGTTTAACAAATATATGTAGTAATATCCATTTATATCAATGGGTGTTTATCAAACTAGTGATGCATAGTGATTTCCTTTGGTCGGATGGCATTGGATGAAAGTTGATATGGATAGTCGATACTATTCTTGGTTATTGGTAATAATTCCTATTGCCACAAAACCTCTATTACATCATTGCCATAAATCCTGTAGTTTGGCAGTCATCACACTTCAAAGAATATCAGAAGAAGAAAAGAAGATTTTGAACTATCCATAATCAGTTGTGCAAGTAATAGTATCATGTTGCACAGGACCCTTGCTTACTTAATACCTTGTCATTTCAATCCGTACACATTGACAAGTTTGTATCTCATACAGGCTATAATAAGATCTTCCACACTTTAATAGGTGTTAAACTGGAATACTGTTCAAAGTGGCGTTAAACCCAACTCACCCACTCCCTCTTAAATCTCCAACCAGTTCCTGAGCAATCGACTGCACTAGAACATGGAGGACATTTCAGGCTTAGAATTGTTGGAAGATGAAGATGCCAGGGGACGCAGGGGGGCAGGTGTTTGAGGTGCTGCTTTTTGTGGTGCAGTGTTGAACTGCTTGGACAAGCCAGAAACATATGATCTACAATCCACTCATCCAAAATTCTTCACAACCAAATATTCCCTCAATCACCCACTCACCCAAAGGTCAACTCATCCACAAAACTCCACAACCATCCACCCACTCACCCACTCACTCACTCACCCACTCACCCAAAGGTCAACTCATCCACAAAACTCCACAACCATCCACCCACTCACCCACACACCCACTCACCCACTCACTCACTCACCCACTCACCCAAAGGTCAACTCATCCACAAAACTCCACAACCATCCACCCACTCACACACACACTCACTCACTCACTCACTCATTCACTCACCCACACACCCAAAGTTCAACTCATGCACAAAACTCCACAACCATCCACCCACTCACCCATTCACCCACTCACCCACTCACTCACTCACTCACCCACTCACCCAAAGGTCAACTCATGCACAAAACTCCACAACCATCCACCCACTCACCCACACACCCACTCACCCACTCACTCACTCACCCACTCACCCAAAGGTCAACTCATCCACAAAACTCCACAACCATCCACCCACTCACCCATTCACCCACTCACCCACTCACTCACTCACTCACCCACTCACCCAAAGGTAAACTCATCCACAAAACTCCACAACCATCCACCCACTCACCCCTTCACCCACCATTCAGCCATTCCATGCATATTACCGCCATAAATATAGTTAGAATCATTCAGGAATGAATTAGGCTATTTTGATCGATGTTACAACACACTCAAAACTCTTTTCATTTTAAATTTGCCTCTGACTTTCAGATGAACCACACTTCTGGATGTTTAAGGTGATGGTCCTGTTGTATATGGTTATTTAAAACCGTTTCTAATCACTACAGAAACACTACACTTGACTTTGTCCTGTAATAGCCATAGATCACCTCATCGAACGTCCCCTGACAGTTAACAAGGCTCAGTTATCAACGGACTTGTAGGCAAGGGACTCCTGTTATCCAGGTCACTGCAAGAAAAAAATGGCCACTTTTCGTTCCAGTATATTCCATTAGAATTGTTTCATGATGAGATTGATGGATAGATGTAGCCACAGTCATACATAGTTGAAAGGTTTAGGTTGAAACTTTTAAACAATTCACATATATTCAATTTCACAATGCTCTTATTGGAAAGGAACACATGGTTATGGATTCTTACAGCATGCATTATACTTGTGTGATAATGCATGCAGACTTATGTGGTAGCACATGCATAGTCATGTGATAATGCATGCATACTTGTGTGATAATGCATGCAGACTTATGTGGTGAGATGCAGTCATGTGATAATGCATGCATAGTCATGTGATAATGCATGCATACTTGTTTTATAATGCATGTATACTTATGTGGTAACACATGCATACTTGTGTGTGACAATGCATGCATATTTATGTAACAATGTATGTATAATATGCCTGCATAATTTCCATTGTAAATTCAAAAACATCTTTTTGAAGATTTCTGTCAGTTTAATATGCCTGCATTATTGACAATGTGAATTCTAAAATATCTTTTTGAAGATTTGTGTCATTCCAGAAGCATGTACAACCATCTGCACTCATGAATCCAATGTGCATGCATTCATGTAGACATACATGTGTAACAGGAAATATCAAGGGAGAGAAATACGTAAAGAATCAATTTGGAACCAATAGTGTAGAACCCTACTCTAAACCATTTACACACAAATACTTTCCACAAATATTCTGCTTTGAAAGTCAAGGACAACCCCTCATTTCCTAAAACTACCTTTGAAGAATAAGGTTCAGGTAATTTTCAAGCTAATTTGTCTTGCACAGACATTTTTCTTGGCACCACTGTCAAAATCAGTGCCAAACATTGGTAAACCTCCAGGAATTTTTCAACCAGAGTTCTCCAGCAAACAAAATGCATCACTAGATGCCAAATTACCAACAATACTGCTCATTGCCTTAAGAAACCTTGCAAGCCGCATCAAATTGGCACCGGTCGTCTAACCGATTATAGCCTTGATTTTCTGGAACCAAAATATGGTACCTTATGTTGCCAGGAGCCCTGTGGGAATATAATGTCAGTTGAAGACAAATAGGTAGGCTTCAAGAATGCCAAGCTAATCCAATATTGATCATGTTAATTAATGAGAAATGAGATAGTCATCTTGTTGTTTTACTTTGGGGGCAGGGAAGACCAGAGGTGAAAAATGATTAGTCACTTGGTCTGGGGGCAATCTCTTGTCCATTTCAGTTTGTAGCTCCCTGTCAATACAACGGGGTTGTAGATTTCAGAATGAATTATTGATTCCAGACTGTTCCTATAACATTTTTGAAAACATTCCATTAAATATTCAAATTACTCCGACTACAGAACGTGTCAGATTGTTGGAATACAGCTGAAAATATTTAAGGCTGGAAAAATGACAGACTGGGAATAAAAAATGACTCTTGCTGATGCCTGATGGCTGTCACATTTGACAGTATTTTGTCGTGAGGTTCATGTGCATTTCATGCTGTACATTACCAGTAATGAGTGTTCACTAGTTGTCTTATCATTGCCATGGCCTTGGGTTTCATGAAATTGTAAATGTCTTCATCTCATGCTTGCCATAAAAGACGACTATGCTTGTCGTAAGAGGCGACAAACGGGATCGGGTGGTCAGGCTCGCTGACTTGGTTGATGCATGTCATCGATCCCAATTGCGTGGATCGATGCTCATGATATCAATCACTGGATTGTCTGGTCCAGACTCGATTATTTACAGCCCGCCATCATATAGCTGCAATATTGCTGAGTGCGGCGTTAAACAACAAACCAAACCAACCGTCTGCATCCCCCTTTAAGGGATTCTGGGTTACAGTATACATGCTCATGATGTATCATAGTGATGATACCAGGTATCCTGCTCCACCAGTGGCATCCATCATAAATACATGCAAAGGCAAGTCAATTGTTCACGTAAAGACAAAGATGGGAACATATATGGTACAATTCAAAATAGGAAAGTGACATAATTTTTGTCACTGATGAGTCGAAATAAACATTATGCTCCATCAGACCTTTTGAAAACTTTACTGAAGCCTTGAATGCTGTAACCTTGATCCAGCAGGTTTTGAGCAATTGAAGATGAAAAATGAACAATAAATACAGATGGATGAATTAAAAATAGATATTTACTAAGATGGAGTATTAATGGGATAACTCATTATCCTAATTTTTAAAAAGTAAAATGATGCATCAGTTGCACTGAAATGTATTGAGGTCAGAATAAATCATGAAGTATCACATCACACTGATAAATCATATTGCTGTCAGAATATCACGATTTCATTACAAATTTATAAATTGTTACACCTCTATTGTCAACTTGGGGACACATCACTATACTGCTATCCATCTTTGAGTGTGATGGGGAACCTAATGGTGAAAGTGTTTTTTCATCATGCTTGAGACTGACTTGGAATTTCAAAATGTCAATGCCTGAGAATAATCAGTTTCGATTAACTGCCAAAACAGCTTCCATGGGGTGTAAAAGGCAAAATAGTGATAAAAATTCTATGAATGGACCCCTGAAAATTAGCGATGACACCAGCTGTTTTCAAAAGAGGATGTCTTGCTATATCGGTAGCACTTGCCACTCACACAATTGTCATAAGAAAGCAAGTGTTTGTTTGTTGCCTGTGGTGCCCGTGATGCCTGTGATGCCTGTGGTGCCTGTGGTGCCTGTGGTTCCTGTGAAGCATTGCGTAAAGCCTATTCTTGGTGTCCTCTGCTATTGTGTGGATCGAATATTATGAAAAATCAGCATTAGACCATACACCTGTTCTTTTACAGTTCTTTGTAATGCCTTCAATGAAACTGAATTAAAAGTGGCATTATAACCAGGGTCATTATGGCATTATAGTGAGGGCTCCATGGCACTATAATGAAGACAACCATGGCATCATAACCAGGGTCATCATGGCATTATAGTGAGGGCTCCATGACACTATAATGAAGACAACCATGGCATAACCAGGGTCATCATGGCATTATAGTGAGGGCTCCATGGCACTATAATGAAGACAACCATGGCATTATAACCAGGGTCATCATGGCATAATAGTGAGGGCTCCATGGTACTATAATGAAGACAACCATGGCATAACCAGGGTCATGGCATTATAGTGAGGGATCCATGACACTATAATGAAGACAACCATGGCATTACAACCAGGGTCATCATGGCATTATAATGAGGGCCATCATGGCATTATAATGAGGACTTCATAACACTATATTGAAGACCACCATGGCATTATGTTGAGGACCACCATGGGATTATAATGAGAGCCACCATGGCATAGTATCAGGTCCAAACTGAATCTCCACATACTGTTTTGTTAAGAATGGCATAGTCCTCAACAGCTGTGTCAAGATATTCATTGCTTAACATAAATCAATTTAACCCTATTTAACAGTTCAATGAGACACTAATGTTAATGTTCTTTACACACTGTTAATAATTCACAGACATGTTTGAGTTTCACACTCTAGTTTGGGGAAAGAAACATTTCAAGGCTCAAATTTAATACATTTTCAATTATTCCCAACTCAAAACAAGAAGATTTATTCAGGAAAATAAATAAAAGAGAGCATCAAAGGAAACAAATTTCACCAAAGAATATGTGATAATGATGTATTGATTAAATGAAGAACATTTGAACCCAAAATACCAGATTTCTAGTTAAGAGCTACTTGCCCTATAAGCCATGAGTTCAAAGGTCACCATTACACACATCACAAGGTAGCGTCTGATTTGAAATATGTCCAAAGTATCAAATAAGACCAAAATAAGACTCCATCTTGTAAAAGTATTGTAAAAGGTCTGGCTGATCTTAACGTGACCCCAATTATTTCTGAACAGAGCATCGTTGGAGCATGTGTGTGTGTGTGTGTGTGTGTGTGTGTGTGTGTGTGTGTGTGTGTGTGTGTGTGTGTGTGTGTGTGTGTGTGTGTGTGTGTGTGTGTGTGTGTGTGTGTGTGTGTATATACTGACACCACCATGTTGGCACTATCAGTTTCTTGTCAGCAGACTTGCAGGATCAATGGCGCTTACCAAATATTGATTAATGCAAAGACAAGCAGGAAGGAGAGAGCGAGAGAACGAATTGCGAGAGGAAATGCTCAGAAAGGGTCTTGGCTTTTGTCGGAACTGCCGTGCCATTTCAATAGACGCAATTTGAGGAGCTCGTCTAATGAATAGTGTGATAATTGGAGAACAACAATGATTTGTTTGGTGACAAGTGCTGTGCAAACCATTACCCAGTGTATATGTGTGAGCCAGTTTAAGATTAACAAGTAAAATATGTAATCGTAAATCAGAAATTCAATTAATTTTTATAGATCTTTCATGTGTGTTCACGAACACCTGGTATCATCACTATTTGATAGTGATTCACAAACACATGCTCATGATATAACTGGGCTCATACAATAGACTTTTGGCAGAAATTCTTATAAATATGGAAAGGTTTTAGTTGCTTATATATATATATATGAACACGTCTTATTCAGGAGAATATAAGATCTCAGCAGTGAAGCACACAAACACTACTTTGAAACCAAGAGTTATTTTTCTGTTTCTGAGAACTTGCTCATTCAAGATTGTGATTATAAAATGTCACCATGTTTTTCATTTTTTTATGAACAGATTACCTTTTTAGTACAGGTTATTAAGTTTAAAAGAAATTGGAAATGAAGGTTAAACAACATTTATCAATTATTTGTGTTTTAAATTAAGCTGGATAACCTAATGCATTGTGGGTGATTGCATTGGTCGTTCATCTTGTCTTTTGTAATTCGACACCAACCCATTAACAACCAAAGGACTTTTTAGAGATTAGTGTGATTGAATGAATGGAAAACACAATTTATGTTCTTTGATTGTTTTCTAAAAGACATTATACAAAGTGTGGGCTTTTTGAACATACCTTTCAGTGCTATGCTCCACATGACTTAACAGCAGTTTGTAAAAATGTTAAAAAGGATTATTTTTTCCTTCAGTGGTTCACAAAAAGCATTCAAGCTAAGCTACTTGTTTACAATTTTCCCTGCAAATTTCACTCATGGTTGAAAGACATTTATAGTATTTTGAGCTTAGCACAATTTATTCCTGACCAGATTAGTTTTATGTTATAATTCAGAGATTTATGAAAGGAATTCGTTGTCGGTAGGTTAGAAATAGAAAAAGACATTTCAGTGTTTTTCGGTTCTTCAAAAAATAATCTTAGTACATTTAATGTGTTCCACACATAGGATAGCTCAACTAAGGATTTTGATATCAAATATATCAAGGATTTATCAACAGATTTTGATATATTTGATATCAAAACACATCAGGGTAAAATTCTATTTATCATCCACATTTATTCTTCCAATTTTTTATCCTACTGGTTTGAAAAACGAGGGGATATTGCAATCACCTTGTCCATCCGTCTGTCTGTCCATCAGCCATCCATTTTCCATTTCTGGAGCAGAACTCCAAAACTGTTAAATATATCTTGTTGAAACTTTCTTTATAGATCAGTCTAGCAGTGAACTGGCACCCTTTGATGATTTTGGATTTTTATTTTTAAAATTTCATTTTCATGAATTTTCATGATGAAAACAAGTTGTTTTTCATGTCCGGAGCAGAATTTCAAAACCGTTAAATTTTTATTGTCAAAACTTGCTATATAGATCAGTCTAGTGGGAAATTGGTGCCTTTTGATGATTTGGGATTTTATTTTTATTTTTTTTACCATGGCAACAAGTTAAACATGCTCTGAAATGGGGACAGTGCTCTTTTTCAGAGCAGAATTCCAAAAGTGTTTCTGGCAGAAACGTGCTACACAGATCAGTCAGGTTGTGAACTGGTGCCTTTTATGATTTGAGATTTTAAAAAATACAGCATTATTTTTCTCTTCACTGGACTGAAGGTTTCCAATGGTGATGAACCATTATTGTTGTAAGAGTAGCCGGACTCCATTTCTAACTGCACCAGACTGGAGGATATGCCATCTTCTGATGTAAAAAACCCAGCTAACCAGCTTCAGTATCAGGAAGATTAGTGATGTCATTTGATTGTGACATCATGGCAAGTGATGACATCACAGTGGTCTGCATGGCATTGGGATTCAGTTTCATTGTTGTGATATCTCCACGGCATCACTTGACCCTTCCCAACCAATATCTCCTGTGGAAGTCAGTTTTTGAAGAATAGATTTTCAGCAACCTATGCTTGCCATAAAAGGCGACTATGCTTGTCGTAAGAGGCGACTAACAGGATCGGTTGGTCAGGCTCCCTGACTTGGTCGATGCATGTCATTGATTCCAATTGCGGTGATCGATGTGCATGGTGTCAATCACTGGATTATCTGGTCCAGACTTTATTATTTACAGACTGCCGTCATATAGCTGAAATATTGCTGAGTGCGGCGTTAAATAACAAACAAAACAAAAACATGTCTTGATGATACATAATAGGGTGCTGCAAGAGTGCAACCTCCCTTTCGTAAATGATGACACATCCAAACCATATGTTGAATAAAAATGTTTTGCTCAATCAATGACCATTCCACATATATGTATTTATAGTTGTTTGTTTTTTCCAATTCTTTGAATCAAGTACATTATTTTGCTGTTTGGAATGTTTTTCCCTCTTTCAATAGACCAATCAATGAATCAGGTTAGGAACTATTATCTAAATCATATTCAGCTGAACTTTAACATGCGTGACAGCATAATATTAATAAATGATAAATAGTATTGGTGTCCAGGGAATCATTATACAAGGCCTGTAACCTATAGTTCAGTTCATCAATCTCCTATTTGGTCCTGGCATTTGGCTGTTCTTGGTTGTGAGGAAACAGTTGCTAGGAATAATCACACCTAGCAAATATGTAGATAGACATGGCTTGAATAGGCTGATGGAGAGAGCTATCTGTAAGAATTTACAGGAATTGATCAAGGAGAGCTGTATTGTGCCATGACATCTGAGTGCAGAGACGCCTAATGGGACGTACTTTGACTGTTAGTTTTAAGATTTTGGAGCCATCTTGGCATTATTTGGCCAAGATCATTCATTTTAAAATAGTGTTTTTGTGGGGTTTAAGTGTTTTCAGTTGGGATTTTTAGCATATGGATCTTAGCATTTTAGCATCTTTTTAAGAAGGGATCAGGCCTATAGACATTTGACATATGGATAAAAAAATGTAGGTAAAAAGTGATACATTTGCGTTAAAAAATGGCAAAAGGTAGCATTCTCTGTAGATTTTACAGAAATATTCCAGTAAGCAGCAGTTGGGTCACCATAATTGATCAGTGATGCTGTGCATTGATCAGCACTGCTCAGCACTGCATAATGTTGCTCAGCACTGCATAATGTTGCTCAGCACTGCTTAATGTTGCTCAGCATTGCATAATGTTGCTTGGCAATGCTTAATGTTGCTCAGCATTGCATAATGTTGCTCAGCACTGCATAATGTTGCTCAGCATTGCATATTGTTGCTTGGCACTGCATAATGTTGCTTGGCAATGCTTAATGTTGCTCAGCATTGCATAATGTTGCTCAGCACTGCATAATGTTGCTCAGCATTGCATAATGTTGCCCAGCACTGCATAATGTTGCTCAGCACTGCTTAATGTTGCTCAGCACTGCATAATGTTGATCAGCACTGCATAATGTTGATCAGCACTGCTTAATGTTGCTCAGCATTGCATAATGTTTTCCTTGTATCATGAGTATGATAGTGTTGACACACTTAGGTGTAGATGTTGTGATCGCATGTGACCATATCAATCTTCTTTGGAGGTTTTTGTTACTGCAATCTGTTAACAGACTTGAGGGAAGGAAAAGATCAGTGACTCCATAAACAAAGTAGAAAACAAGAAGCCAGACCATCAAGCATGGTTTCATCAAAATGAATTTTGATCAGACTGATTTCAAGATTAAGCTTAAGCTAATATTCTCCTGGTAGTTCTTCTACCATATTGACATCAATGAGGTCATAAAAGGCTGAGACGTAATATGATTTCATATGTTGATCAAATCATAGGATATTACCTTTTAGGACAATATGTAAGATTTGTGATGTGATAATACTGTTGAAATCTTTAATTAGTTCTAGAATGAAAACAGTAGTTGTTGGACAAGGTTGTTCTTGTTGATATAGGTGTTTTGAAATTACCTTTAGCAACCCCTAGGGGCATGTGTGGCCCAGTCGTCTAAGGTGCGGCGATTCGCTGTGCAGAGTTGCGTCCCTTGGGCACGCCAGAAACCTATGATTGTGGGTTCGAATCCCGGTTCGCCCCAATTATGTTTCTAGGTTTGTCAGCACCATACCCGTGCTCGTGGGTTTCACCGAAGTGGTAAATGTCTGAGACCTGCATCACTTCGGGCTTTCCTCCCACATTAAGCTGACACGCCGCGATATGACTAGAATACTGTTAAAAGCGGCGTTAAACCCAACTCACTCACTCATTTAGCAACCCCTACTTGTTGTAAGAGTTGACAAATGGAATGGGGTAGACAGACTCGCTGACTTCATTAATGTAGGTCATTGCATCCCAATTGAGTAGACGATTGTTCATGATGGCGATCACTGGACTGTCTGGTCCAGACTTGATTTTTCACAGACCGCTGTCTTGTAGCGGGAATATTACCAAGAGAAGTGTTAAAAAACAAACAAACAAACTTTGAGCTTTCCTCCTGCATCAAACCAACTTGGTGTGATGTAACTGAAATACTGTTCAAAGTGGCATTAAAACAACACTCATTCAAAATCCTGGCACAGCCAATGCACGGTACTGAATCATGCAGACAATATAATATGATGTGATACATCGCTTTCCTAGAAATTGTGTTTGATGCTAGTTGTATATCACAGAGCCGAATTGTCCCAGCTCTTCAGTACATCACTAATCATCTTATTTTTTTATCGGTGATGGATGGTCAAAGTTTCATTTTCAATTTTGATTTCCTGCCACAGATAAAAAATGAACTATCATTTCAAACCCTTATAACGAACAAGTTCCTAATTTTCTGCCTGACTTCAAAGAAGTCCTTCAACATGAAAGAAACATCACCCTTGGTTGACGTCAAAATATAATGAAAATTAATTTATTACTATTCTTCAATGTTACTAATCTGCAATGAGAGATAGCCACAATGAGCCTCCAGCCCTCCCTGCCGAGCCTATGTTCAAATTCAGTCAAGAGCAGTTTAATTTTTGGGTTTGCACCATTTTAAAGGTTAAATTACCGTAACTGTTTTGCACAGGAAACTGGTCTATTTGAAGTGAGGATAGACCAGTTTTATTGGGGTGATTTGTTGCCAATTTGAGGTAGTTATGCTTAAATTGATTTCCTGAGCAGAGTGGCAAAAAAGTCCAATTTCAGCTTCGACCATTTTGTAAAAACTAAAACACTGATAGCCAGGGATCCTTTGAACTGTGGTATAAGGAATTTGTGTGGATTTACTCTGCATTCAAAGTCATTCTGCCTACAAGTTTGATGTTTTACTTTCTCTGTTAATCATGTTTCATTTGCAAGGGGAGGGATGTAAATAACATTTACAGGCTGTGTGAGGTGCCAACATGTCCGAGAGCAGCAATAGCCCTTTGTGCTGAAACATGTATATTTGTCACTGTAAACATTGATGGTTTAGACGTTACTGTCATGATAATTGACACGTTTCCTTTACCCTGGGTGATTCGCTGCAGAAGATGTCCTGGTATCACATGCTTGATGTACAAGCTGGCTAATGAGGATTGAGTGGTTAATATGGTTTACTGTGTCACTGAGCCCTGGTGTTGATTTTGCTCATGCTATCGACCTCTGATTTTTGCCTACTGAGGTGTGATGATTTACAGGCCCCTGTGACATGTGATTATTGCTGAACTGTAGCATTAAACATCATTCTTTGATCCACTGATTCTCTGACGAAGGAGGTTCCTTGTTTGGCCGAGATTTAATTATTTACAGGCCACCAAGATATACTGCGGTATTGATGACTTGGGCATAAAACAACATTCAGGTGCTCTCTTACTCATTTGTCTGACCTCTGACTGACTGACTGACTGACTGACTGACTGACTGACTGACTTCTGACTGACTGACTGACTGACTGACCTCTGACTGACTGACTGACTGACTGACTGACTGACCTCTGACTGACTGACTGACTGACTTCTGACTGACTGACTGACTGACTGACTGACTGACTGACTGACTGACTGACTGACCTCTGACTGACTGACTGACTGACTGACCTCTGACTGACTGACTGACTGACTTCTGACTGACTGACTGACTGACTGACTGACTGACTAATCTCTTACTGACTGACTGACTGACTGACTGACTGACTGACTGACTGACTGACTGACTGACCTCTGACTGACTGACTGACTGACTAATCTCTTACTGACTGACTGACTGACTGACTGACTGACTGACTGACCTCTGACTGACTGACTGACTGACTGACTGACTGACTGACTGACTGACTGACCTCTGACTGACTGACTGACTGACCTCTGACTGACCTCTGACTGACTGACTGACTGACTGACCTCTGACTGACTGACTGACTGACTGACCTCTGACTGACTGACTGACTGACTTCTGACTGACTGACTGACTGACTGACTAATCTCTTACTGACTGACTGACTGACTGACTGACTGACCTCTGACTGACTGACTGACTGACTGACTGACTGACTGACTGACTTCTGACTGACTGACTGACTGACTGACTGACTGACTAATCTCTGACTGACTGACTGACTGACTGACTGACTGACTGACTGACTAATCTCTGACTGACTGACTGACTGACTGACTGACCTCTGACTGACTGACTGGTGGACTGACTGACTGACTGACTGACTGACTGCAAATAAAGGGGCTGAGTTAACAGGTTGGTTCATATATTTAAAAGTATGTTTAATAAATAAGTAAACAGATGTTTTGCCATTGTCAAGAAAATGTGTTGTCTGGAGCAGATAAGTCGGTGGTCAGTGATGTGAGCATAGATCTTTTACAGTAAAATCTTGATAGGATAGATAATCACCTATGCTTCAATCAGATTCAGTGATATTCCTAAATGTTTCTACCTGCGGCACTAAACCACATTCACTCACTCACTCAGGTCAATCAAATGGGGAGGAATAATCTGTCAGCTACATGGTTGCCAGTTACACCAGGTTCAGCTGAATAGTATGAAGATTCACTGAAACCATCTTGCGAAATTGCAACTGAAAAGTCAAGTCTGAAGCCTGAAGAACTTTGTTTGGTCTTTTACAGTCAGCAAAGAACGTCCTCATATGTTAATGTTGCAATCTACTGAACATGATGCCAAGAGACAATTTCAGGCAGGTAGACTCAGAGCTTTTGTTACAGACTACTGATAGAGTATTTCACCTGAAGCCTTTTGTTGAATACACAAAAGGATGACAATCTATTGTTTAGCAGTTGCCTGGTAACCAGATGGCCAAGAAGTAACATCAGTAATTGAAACATTCTTGCTGTTGTTGGACATTGTGTATCATTCCATTGTTGGTGTGGAGAGGCAGGAAAATGAAGAACATCATGTGTGACAGGAAGATAATTTCATTGGCACCATCTTCTCAGTTGCTGGCTAATTTAGGTTAATGACCCCTTTCCCGACTACTCACTAACACACAGGGGCGGTCGGGTAGCCTAGTGGTTAAAGCGTTCGCTCATCACGCTGAAGACCCGGGTTCGATTCCCGACATGCGTACAATGTGTGAAGCCCATTTCTGGTAACCCCCGCCGTGATATTGCTGGAATATTGCTAAAAGCAGCGTAAAACCATACTCACTCACTCACTCACTAACACACACACTAGAAGAAAGACTTGTCTTGAAAAATCTTATATTCAGTCTCTGTGAACTCAAAACGTCAATACCAGAGAACAACGGATCTTGACCAGACGCCAAAACCGATTCCCTAGTGCAAAAGGCAAAACAGCAGCCCAAACAATTAGAATGGACCACTGAAAACCAGTGAAGACAGCAGGTGCTCACAGAAAGGACACCCATCATCATCAATTATCTGGTGCATCATATCTCAATTCAGTAATGGTACTTAGCCTTGGCCCATTCATTGCCATACCTTTGTTTTTGAATCCAGTTTGAATGGTATGAAAACTGTGAAGATCTGGGGTAGAATAGGTCTTCAGCAACCCATGCTTGCCGTAAAAGGTGACTATGCTTGTCGTAAGAGGCGACTAATGGGATTGGGTGGTCAGGCTCGCTGACTTGGTTGATGCATGCCATCATATACCAACTGTGTGGATAGATGCTCATGATATTAATCACTGGATTGTCTTGTCCAGACTCAATTATTTACAGACTGCCGTCATTTAGCTGGAATATTGCTGAGTGCGGTGTTAAACAACAAATAAACAAACAAACAGGAATTCTGGGTAAAACAATGTGTGTCTCCAGCATCCCTTGGTTTCAGAAGAGGTGACTAAGTTGATTGGGTGGTCATACTCAGTGACTTGGTTGATGCATGTCATCCTAACTCATTGGCCTAGATCAGTGCTCATGATGTCAGTCACTTGATTGTCTTGTCCAGACTATATTAACAGATCGCCGTCATGTAGCTGGAATAATGCATATTATCATACCTCTATGTCAGAATGATGAGGTCTGACTGGTTCGTGTGATGTTGATAAACTGGTGATATAACTGGAAAACTGTTCAAAGCAGTGCTAAACCCAACTCACTCACTAACTCACTTATACTGAATAAACTGTGTGAGCGTTTGAAATAATCAATGACTGAGAATTTTTTCACGAAATCGGATACTTGGACTTTTTATCACTTTTTCTGTATTTCTGAGATTTATTATTGATATCTGTCATATGATATTTAAGTAATTAACAGTTTTTACATATTTCTCATTTAATTACAAATATCTGCCATTGGATATTTTACTTATCATTTTGTCCGTATTTCAGAAATATAGCAATAATATCTGTTATATGATATTTAAGTTATTATCCGTTTTTCCACATTTCTCATATAACTACAAATATCAGCCATAGGATATTTTACTTTTCATTTTGTCTTTATTTCAGAAATGTAACAATAATATCTGTTATATAATATTTAATTTATTATCTGATTTTCCACATTTCTCATATAATTACAAATATCATCCATAGGATATTTTACTTTTCATTTTGTCTTTATTTCAGAAATGTAACAATAATATCTATTACTGGGGGGGATATAATATTTGATTTATTATCCGTTTTTCCACATTTCCAATGTAATTACTAATATCTGCCATACGATATTTCAATTATCATTTTGTCTGTATTTCTGATATTTTAATATCAATATCATCCATATGACAATGCCACAAGATTCCATCTATGTCAATAGGTGAATTCATGCAGTTGTGTGAAATCACAAGGCAAGCATGCTGAGAAGTAAATGATCAATTTCACGTATTCCATGTAGTCCAAACAAGGAGTTAATTATTGATTCCACAGAGAAAGGAGAACTTTGTTTTGCATTTAGAAATTCTAGGTTAATGGATTCCAAATGACCTTGACATTTAAAGAATGACGGCACAGTAAAAACCTATCTGATCATGCTCTGTGAGATGTACAAGAACTTGAGGTAAATTTTTAATGCACTGAAAATATGCCAGATATGTTTCCAAAATGATATGATTGAATGAAAATGATCTTGTTTCGGTTTTAGACTGGATATCTAAAGGGACAACGTCAGTGTCATGTGTGCTCTTTCTTCTGTATTCTAGCTAGAAACTGATGGCATTTAATTTTCAGTTCAACTTTCAATAAGCTCACTATAAATTATTTTAATTATATTAATTTTGGGTTATGTAATATTATAGCAACATGTAAGTTATTTCAAATAGTGCTGTAACCGCATTCACATTTGTGGTTAAAGGTGCACCATCAAGTTTCAAGATTCTTCATATTTTTGTCTGGATTCAAGATATAAATATGACTTTTATTTCCATGCACTATGGTAGGACACCAGAATCTTTTCGGGATTCTGAAGATTCTTGGAATTTCCTGTGCCAAATGTTAGTACCCGGAGCTGACTAATGTCACTGTAACCCAACAATTCTTGACCATGTCATCAACCACTAGTTTGTCTGGTTTAGTCTTGACAATTTACGGTGGTGAACTTTTGCAGGCATAAAACTACATTCACTCACCTGCTTAGGCTCACTTTTGATCAGGAAAGCCATTATTTATTTCCAGGCTTTCTAACAGCCTCAGGCATTTGGGTAGCCTAGTGGTTAATGTGTAAGCTTGGCATGTCAAAGACCAGGGTTCAATTCCCCTGTATAATGCATAAAGCCCATTCTCGTTGTCTTCCAAGCTATGGCTTGAATGTTGTAAAAATCTGCATTGGACTCACTCACTCACTCACTCACTCACTCACTCACTCACTCACTCACTCACTCACTCACTCACTCACTCACTCACTCACTCACTCACTCACTCACTCACAGTAAGGTCTTAAGTCCAGGAGTTTCCTATTCTGGTTCACCTGTAATCTATCTAGATGACAACGATTTTGACAATCTCAAGCAATCTCCACTTTAGTTGTTCTGTACAAGAATTGGAGAAGACCTCCTACGGTGACCTTTGTGGACAAATGCCAGAGATGTCTTGATATTCAATGAAAGTTAAACACATTTATTATTGCAGTCTTAATAGTTAATCATAGATATTGGTTAATAATGGACAGATTATGTCACAGTTAGTCCAAGTACTTTGCACATATTTTCCAAATTCAATTTCTTTGATGTTTGTGCTCTTAATGAGCACTAACTTTAAACTTAAGTGATATTGTGCATCCGGTTGAAATGCTTGATCATTCACATGCTCATCCATCTCATGTACATTTCATCTGTAATCAATAGACACTTCATGCTCCTTTATAGTTTTGAAGGGAACCACTAAGCCTAAAGACACTGTTTAGTGTTAAATGTTGGCACTTAGATTGCAATTTAGCATAGCAGGGATCAGTGTTCAGAGAGAACTGGCACTACGAGCATAAACAGATCCAATTTCTTATGATATTGATTCCAACTTTTTTTTCATCTTGTTGATGCTACTTTATTGCTGGTGGCATCTTAAATTTCACAAGAATTTCATGGAATTGGATTGCATCCTTTTTAATATTGATTTTGTGGAGGAATTTTGGAATATTAATACCACAAATATGAAAATAAAAAATATAAATTTGTTGAAAGGGTTTGGTTCAGGACTCTGTGCAGTTGTCATTCAAATTTGAGTCAAGCTTAATCCAGTTGCTATGATATTGTAGTTTGAAACCTGTTGTCTCTCTTGGCGCTTGTATGCATGGGGAATGATTTTTAAAAATGATTAGCATTTGAATTTCAAACTAGGTCATTTAATCTAATGCTTTTTGAATGATTTTGAAACCTGAGATGGCTTGCAAAATCTCAAATGTCCAAGGGCTAGTAAAACTAATTGTCCTCGGTTATTAAGATTGATAATTAAATTAAAGCTAATTTGTTGACTCTCAAATGAGCAACTTGGTTGCCTCACAACTCAGTAATTTTGATGAGTTTTTATCTGAAATGGAAAACCTTGGAGTACACTAAAATGTTTGACATTCTTTATTTCTGTGGAATCATGAGACGAGAGGGAATATGCAGCATTCAAAAACATTAAAAATAATACACTGACTGTTGAGAATATTTATGCATTTCTGTGATCATCTATGGGTGACTCATGGGCAAATCTTTTAAATAATTCCTTGGATTCAAAATATAGAAATGTACTATAAATCTAAAGTCGAATGGAAAATAGGAACATATATTAAATGAATCACTGGAGTACAATCAATTCTGCCTGCCTCATTCGAAAAAGAATCCATGACGTGTTCGGTAACTAGGAACAGCCATTTGTCACACTTTGTTTGTTGGGGTAATGGGTGGCCCAGTGGTATGAGGTGCCACAACTGTCTGTGTAGAGTTATAGTGTTAGTATGCACAGTTTCTGGGTTTAAATCCAAAGTTGTTTTGACACTTATGGCTTTTTGTTTGTTTTTACTTTTATCAATTTTGATCTCAAATCATGGTTTCATTTTGTGGTGTCACATTCAATAGTTGTCTGTAACACTATTGATTGCTGTGCAGAGTTGCATCCCTTAGTTATGACAGGAGTTGCTGATCATAGATTCAAATATCAGATTCCTGCAGATTGTGATCCATATTTGTGTGTTTCAAGCAGCACACTTGATATATGACAGAAATACACACCAATTCGACTTGAACAATTCTGATTTTGTTAAAGACTCATCTCCTTTTTGAGTTCATGAGTGAGTGAGTCCTATGTCATGGTAGATGATACCATATAGATTGTTAACATGTGTAGAATCAAACCCAGTCCTTCTTCAGCACTGTAACTACTTGGCCACCCAACAATAGTTCATGAGTGAGTGAGTCCTATGTCATGGTAGATGATACCATATATATTGTTAACATGTGTAGAATCAAACCCAGTCCTTGTTCAGCACTGTAACTACTTGGCCACCCAACAATAGTTCATGAGTGAGTGAGTCCTATGTCATGGTAGATGATACCATATATATTGCTAACATGTGTAGAATCAAACCCAGTCCTTGTTCAGCACTGTAACTACTTGGCCACCCAACAATAGTTCATGAGTGAGCGAGTCCTATGTCAGGGTAGATGATACCATATATATTGTTAACATGTGTAGAATCAAACCCAGTCCTTGTTCAGCACTGTAACTACTTGGCCACCCAACAATCCACTATAAATCTGTCATAAGCAGCATAACCTCAATCCGTTTCACCTAAAATCAAAACATTATATTTGGCTATTAGTGCCACACATGACACATATGTAGGTAATTCCATGCTTATATAAGTGCACACCAACCAGTAATTGAGCATGTACGGGGAGAGGTTGAGCTCAGTGCAGAAAACATTTTGCAGACTACTCCATGAAAAATTTAATCACATCGGATGACGTTTGCTGAGTAGATTTGATTGTTTGATAACTTGGTCATCTGAAAATGTACAGTTACGTTGACACTTTGAATGTCAATTCATCTAAAGTGAAAGGAGAAATGCCACCTAAAGTATACCTCAAAAGGTTGTTGTGTATTTTACACAAGAGAATACAATTATATCAGCAATATTCCTGCTATATCAGTTATAAATTTATATTGATATTCTTGTGTGTTGGATAGTGATTCTATTTTTATTACTTTCCCTGCTACTTTGAGTGAGTGAGTGAGTGAGTTTAAGTGGTTTAACGCCGCTTTTAATAGTATTCCAGTCATATCGCGGTGTGTCAGCTTAATGTGGGAGGAAAGCCCGAAGTGATGCAGGCCTTAGACGTTTACCAGTTCGGTGAAACCCACAAGCTCGGGTATGGTGCTGACAAACCTAGAAACATAATCGGGGTGAACCGGGATTCGAACCCACACCCTGCTACTTTGAGGCTTTAGGGGTGAAATCAGTGACAAATAGTTCAATTGGTCAGGCTTAAGTAAGATTATGTTCTTATTGAAGACGTGGGACAAAATTGTGATGATTCATTTTATTTCTGTATTACATTTTCTTAAAATTACCTTCCTGTGCTGTTTCCTACACAAAAGAATTTAAAGAACACCCGATTCTTTCATATTTATTATAGTTAATCTGTCATGGTGTGAAAGAATGAGCATGAAAATTTAACTATAGTGTGATATGAAATAAATCTGGTGTTGTTTAACTTCTTTTTGATTTTATTAGAGATTTATTCATCTCACAATCACTCTATCTGGGATTTTATTTGCTGAGAAAAGGTCATTGTATTAAATACATATTGAGAAGAAAATATTCTTAGCTTATGTTCTTTCTAATATTGAACACAATTTAAGAGCATGCCCCAAAAGCAATGGAAAAACGTTAATTCATATGTTTAATATTTTTTATCAAATGTTGAATTAACTCTTAATGTGTTACAATTATTGACATATTCCTAAATTTCTATTTAAAAACTCCAAATAAAAAACAGCAACTTAGATATGGCAATGAATGATGTTGACTGGCTTGTAGTGTTCATTATCAGCAATTCTTACAAATCAAATCAAACGTAACCTTATCAGACAGTTTTGTGCATAGATCTAGTTTTCAGACGATAATCTTGCATGACATTCCCCAGGTCTTCAGGTGCTGTTCTGCTTGACCTTTATGGTTGTAAGCACCCTCTTGTATCCGTGGTCTTCTCACTCAGAGACCACCTCCGTGGTCTAGTGGTAGAGCATCTGCCCGGAGATCGGAAGGTCCGGGGTTTGATCCCCGGCCACTTCATACCAAACAACGTTAAAAGATGGTACTTGTTGTTACCCTGTCTTGTGCTCGGCATTAAGGGGCTAAAACAAGGACTAGTTGGCTTGTAGTCAGTATACTGTGTCTGAGTGGGATATTCATGTTAAATCGGGCATGGTATCTCAGTGGGCTCCGCACGAGTACAAGCAGCCACACACACACGTACATGCACATCGCTATATAAGTGCAATAATCTTGGACACGAGGTTAAACCCCGTTTCACCTCACCTCACCTCACCTCACTCAGAAAAAAGATGCCTGTTAGTGCTTGTCTATTTCATGACAAGAGAACAACCAGTCTAGATTATCCATTCAAACTAATTCCATCTGGCATAAAAGGCGAAAAAGCTGTGAAAATTATAAGAATGGATCACTGAAAATCAGTGATGACACCAGGTGTTCACAAAAAGGGTGTGCATCTCCTGCCCTACAGGTAGCACCTGCCATTCACATAATTTGCATAAAAAGTAAGTTTTTATTGCCTGAAGCCGCACAGTGCAACCACAAACTTTAAAGTCACTATTTCATTAGCATTCAGCTAGGTCTGAACTGTGCCACCATGGCCAAAGTAACTGAGCAAAAGGACAATATCCTGTGAAGATCTGGGGCAGAATAGGTCTTCAGCAACCTTTGCTTGCTGTAACAAGCAAAGACAAGCAAAGACGTAAGAGGCGACTAACGGGTTCGGGTGGTCAGTCTCGCTGACTTAGTTGATACATGCCATCGTATCCCAATGGTGTGCATCGATGCTCATAATGTCATTCACTGGATTCTCTTGTCCAGACTCGATTATTTACAGATCGCCATCATATAGCTTGAATATTGCTGAGTGCAGCATTAAACAAGTAACAAACAAATGAACAAACAAACAAATCCAACTGTCATTCAAACATTTGTTTTTTGTTTTGGAATTTTAAACTTTAATTTTGTTCTTATGGTGTGCTACACAGAATCCTGTGAAATAATCTTGAATGCAATGTTAAACCCCATTTCATCTCACCTCATAAAAATAAGTGTTGCCATGCCAATGGAGTGTCCAGAGTACAATGCAACAATTGATGTACATTACTCCCCACCCATCCATGAACGCCCATTGTATCACTGTGATACTGTACAAGTGGCAGATCTCTCTCAGGAGGATTGGATGGGTAAAATGTGTGACCTGCCTGATTGAGCATCATCATGGCCTAGAAGGTGCTCATGTCATCAACCACTGGATTGCTTGGCCCACAGAATTGATTGTTTATCAGCTGTTATTATAAATTGTTGGAATATTGTTGGAAGATGCATAATACAAAATTCACTCACTCTTTCATCTACCCTTGAAGATCCTGGTCGGAATAACTCTACAGCAACCCATGCTTGTCGTAAAAGGTGACTATGCTTGTCATAAAAAGTGACTATGCTTGTCGTAAAAGGTGACTATGCTTGTTGTAAAAGGCGAGTAAAAAGGATTGGGTCTTTAGGCTTGCTGACTTGGTTGATGCATGTCATCGATCCCAATTGTATGGATCGATGCTCATGATGGCGATCACTGGACTGTCTGGTCCAGACTTGATTTTTACAGAGCACTGACTTGAAGCTGGAATTTTACCATGAGAAGTGAGAACAAACAAACAAACTTTGAGCTTTCCTCCTGCATCAAACTAACTACAGACCGCTATTATATATAGGAATATTGCTGAGTGCGGCGTTAAAAAACAAACAAACAAACAAACAAACAAACAAACAAACAAACAAACACTCCCTTATAAATTGATGTCATCCTAATTTAAAAGAAGAGATGTACTCCTTTCTAATATATACAACTGCTATCTAATATATAAGTTAGCTTAAAATATTGCCTACCTTAATTAAAGGTGACAAAACCCCTTCCATATTCATAAGAAATCTTTACTAAAGAAGAGACATTTGTACAATTTTGATCATACCATGCACATGTTTATGAATCACTATCAAATAGTGATGACACAAGGTGTTCACGTACAGATGAGCATATCCTGCCTCACTAATGGCACCATCATAAACACATGCAAAGGCAAGTCAATTAAAACATGGGAAATATACATGAAACCAAAAGTACTGATTGTGAAGCCTAACGACCTTGAAGCCAACCTTTATGTCCAGCCAAGTGAATGTCTGGTGGTCAAGGCAGCCAGTGTGTCCAGACACAGCTTGACCTTAACCCGTGTGGACTCAGTGACAGTCCGCCGTAGGTTCATGAATAGCGAACAGAGACATCTATCACTATAGAAATGGAAAGATCAGTCTTCAGGGAGATGCATCAGACTAGTGTCCTCCAGTATATTCATGTTTCAAACCCAGATGGGAACCTACATGGGAGAAACAGAGTAAGGATATTATGTCTCTCACGTTAGTGCCTACTTATTTTCAGTGACAAATGTAAATGTCCGATACCGATAAAGATATCAATCCAGTCATTCATCAAATGGAAAATTTTGCCGTTGATTTTTTTTACTGTAGTACTGTTTACCTCCATGTGAAATATTTATTGATGATTATTTTTTATGAAGTGATTGAGAAATGAAATGGTATCTGAAGGATGTAACTATAAATCAGGATTGATTTTATGTAGATGTAGGCCATGGGCCCTGATTGTATATACCCATCTTATCTGTCATGACCAGTTGAACATTGGTAATTGTCTATATCTTGTCTGTTGCGGAGGCTGTTGCTATCAATCACACGCTATCCCATCTTCAAACTGTCCGACAGAAGTAGGTCATTCAACCCACTGATCATGTGATTATGAAGTCCTGCCGATTTGGTCAGCAGTGCACTGATTGGTCACTAGCATCCAGATCCTGATGACCATCATGGTGAGGTCATGTCAGTCGGTCCACTCGGTCAGTGAGTTCGAGCCACTGGAAAGTTTCACCAAAGTGGGAGAAGTCTGAAATCTGCTTCACTTCGGGCTTACTTACTTACTTAGGAGATTTAACGTGCGCTTTCCGACTGATAAGTATTTCGCACATGGGCCAGGCCAGGCCATGTATTGTGTTTCCGAAAGGAGCGAAAGTGGTCCTCTTGCAATACCAGGATCCACTGGTTCATGAGTTCGAGCCACTGGAAGGTTTCACCAAAGTGGGAGAAATCTGCTTCACTTCGGGCTTACTTACTTACTTAGGAGATTTAACGTGCGCTTTCCGACTGATACGTATTTCGCACATGGGCCCGGCCATGTATTGTGTTTCCGAAAGGGGCGAAAGTGGTCCTCTTGCAATACCAGGATCCACTGGTTCATGAGTTCGAGCCACTGGAAGGTTTCACCAAAGTGGGAGAAATCTGCTTCACTTCGGGCTTACTTACTTACTTAGGAGATTTAACGTGCGCTTTCCGACTGATACGTATTTCGCACATGGGCCAGGCCATGTATTGTGTTTCCGAAAGGGGCGAAAGTGGTCCTCTTGCAATACCAGGATCCACTGGTTCATGAGTTCGAGCCACTGGAAGGTTTCACCAAAGTGGGAGAAATCTGCTTCACTTCGGACTTACTTACTTACTTAGGAGATTGAACGTGCGCTTTCCAACTGATACGTATTTTGCACACGGGCTCGGCCAGGCCATTTAATGTGTTTCCGAAAGGGGCGAAAGTGGTCCTCTTGCAATACCAGGATCCACTGGTTCATGAGTTCGAGCCACTGGAAGGTTTCACCAAAGTGGGAGAAATCTGCTTCACTTCGGGCTTTCCTCCCAACTGTTAATAAGTCAGTGACTTTCGACTTACATATTTGTAATCCCTATGGATTAGCTCCATGATGTTGTTTTTGAGTCCATCACTGACAAATTGCCTGCTTGTTTTCTTTGTCTATTGAGTTACCTTACCGATAATGGCGCGGTCAGTAGGTGATGGTCAGCCATGAGCTGATAAGCCTGGTCTCTGTGTGTGGGTGACAGCCTTGGGCACTGTACTGACCATGTGTGGAGGATTGACTGACAATTAGAGCGACCATCAACAACAGATGTCCAGATGTTAACAAATGCTTGGCTAGAGGGAGAAATTAGTCTGGGGTCTGTGTAGCATGATGAAGTCATTGCTGTTGACTGTATTGTCTACATAGTCAGTTACAAGCAACATTCTGTCAGCTGTCAGCAAGTGAAACACATATCTATATTACTTAGCATGGCCCAGCTGCCAAATAGTGGTTAAAAGACCACAGTGACATGGAAACTTGTTTCATAGAGCTTTCTCTACCTGGCCTTTCTGTCAGAGGTATACCATCCTTGTGTAAAGCACTGGGACATTTGTCTGTCTGTCAGAAGTATACCATCCTTGTGTAAAGCACTGGGACATTTGTCTGTCTGTCAGAAGTATACTGTCCTTGTGTAAAACACTGGGAAATTTGTCTGTCTGTCAGAGGTATACCATCCTTGTGTAAAGCACTGGGACATTTGTCTGTCTGTCAGAAGTATACTGTCCTTGTCTAAAACACTGGGACATTTGTCTGTCTGTCAGAAGTATACCATCCTTGTGTAAAACACTGGGACATTTGTCTGTCTGTCAGAAGTATACTTTCCTTGTCGAAAACACTGGCACATTTGTCTGTCTGTCAGAAGTATACTGTCCTTGTCTAAAACACTGGGACATTTGTCTGTCTGTCAGAAGTATACTGTCCTTGTCTAAAACACTGGGACATTTGTCTGTCTGTCAGAAGTATACCATCCTTGTCTAAAACACTGGCACATTTGTCAGTCTGTCAGAAGTATACCATCCTTGTGTAAAACACTGGGACATTTGTCTGTCAGAAGTATACTGTCCTTGTCTGAGACACTGGGACATGTGTCTGTCAGAGGTATACTGTCCTTGTCTAAAACACTGGCACATTTGTCTGTCTGTCAGAAGTATACTGTCCTTGTCTAAAACAATGGCACATTTGTCTGTCTGTCAGAAGTATACTGTCCTTGTCTAAAACACTGGCACATTTGTCTGTCTGTCAGAAGTATACTTTCCTTGTCTAAAACACTGGGACATTTGTCTGTCTGTCAGAAGTATACCATCCTTGTCTAAAACACTGGGACATTTGTCTGTCAAAAGTATACTGTCCTTGTCTGAGACACTGGGACATGTGTCTGTCAGAGGTATACTGTCCTTGTCTAAAACACTGGCACATTTGTCTGTCTGTCAGAAGTATACTGTCCTTGTCTAAAACAATGGCACATTTGTCTGTCTGTCAGAAGTATACTGTCCTTGTCTAAAACACTGGCACATTTGTCTGTCTGTCAGAAGTATACTTTCCTTGTCTAAAACACTGGGACATTTGTCTGTCTGTCAGAAGTATACCATCCTTGTGTAAAACACTGGGACATTTGTCTGTCTGTCAGAAGTATACTTTCCTTGTCGAAAACACTGGCACATTTGTCTGTCTGTCAGAAGTATACTGTCCTTGTCTAAAACACTGGCACATTTGTCTGTCTGTCAGAAGTATACTGTCCTTGTCTAAAACACTGGCACATTTGTCTGTCTGTCAGAAGTAAACCATCCTTGTCTAAAACACTGGGACATTTGTCTGTCTGTCAGAAGTATACTGTCCTTGTCTAAAACACTGGGACATTTGTCTGTCTGTCAGAAGTATACTGTCCTTGTCTAAAACACTGGGACATTTGTCTGTCTGTCAGAAGTATACCATCCTTGTGTAAATCACTGCCACATTTGTCTGTCTGTCAGAAGTATACTGTCCTTGTCTAAAACACTGGCACATTTGTCTGTCTGTCAGAGGTATACTGTCCTTGTCTAAAACAATGGCACATTTGTCTGTCTGTCAGAAGTATACTGTCCTTGTCTAAAACACTGGCACATTTGTCTGTCTGTCAGAGGTATACTGTCCTTGTCTAAAACACTGGCACATTTGTCTGTCTGTCAGAGGTATACTGTCCTTGTCTAAAACACTGGGACATTTGTCTGTCTGTCAGAAGTATACTGTCCTTGTCTAAAACACTGGCACATTTGTCTGTCTGTCAGAAGTATACTGTCCTTGTCTAAAACACTGGGACATTTGTCGGTCTGTCAGAAGTATACCATCCTTGTGTAAATCACTGGCACATGTGTCTGTCTGTCAGAAGTATACTGTCCTTGTGTAAAACACTGGCACATTTGTCTGTCTGTCAGAAGTATACCGTCCTTGTGTAAAACACTGGGACATTTGTCTGTCTGTCAGAAGTATACCATCCTTGTGTAAAACACTGGCACATTTGTCTGTCTGTCAGAAGTATACTTTCCTTGTCTGAGACACTGGGACATGTGTCTGTCAGAGGTATACTGTCCTTGTCTAAAACACTGGCACATTTGTCTGTCTGTCAGAAGTATACTGTCCTTGTCTAAAACACTGGCACATTTGTCTGTCTGTCAGAAGTATACTGTCCTTGTCTAAAACACTGGCACATTTGTCTGTCTGTCAGAGGTATACCGTCCTTGTCTAAAACACTGGCACATTTGTCTGTCTGTCAGAGGTATACTGTCCTTGTCTAAAACACTGGCACATTTGTCTGTCTGTCAGAAGTATACTGTCCTTGTCTAAAACACTGGGACATTTGTCTGTCTGTCAGAAGTATACTGTCCTTGTCTAAAACACTGGCACATTTGTCTGTCTGTCAGAAGTATACTGTCCTTGTCTAAAACACTGGCACATTTGTCTGTCTGTCAGAGGTATTCTGTCCTTGTCTGAGACACTGGGACATTTGTCTTTCTCTCAGAGGGTTATCGTCCTTGTCTGAGACACACTGGCACATTTGTCTGTCTGTCAGACAGCTACTGTCCTTGTCTGAGACACACTGGTACATTTGTCTGTCTGTCAGACAGCTACTGTCCTTGTCTGAGACACACTGGTACATTTGTCTGTCTGTCAGACAGCTACTGTCCTTGTCTGAGACACACTGGTACATTTGTCTGTCTGTCAGACAGCTACTGTCCTTGTCTGAGACACACTGGTACATTTGTCTGTCTGTCAGACAGCTACTGTCCTTGTCTGAGACACACTGGCACATTTGTCTGTCTGTCAGACAGCTACTGTCCTTGTCTGAGACACACTGGCACATTTGTCTGTCTGTCAGACAGCTACTGTCCTTGTCTGAGACACACTGGTACATTTGTCTGTCTGTCAGACAGCTACTGTCCTTGTCTGAGACACACTGGCACATTTGTCTGTCTGTCAGACAGCTACTGTCCTTGTCTGAGACACACTGGCACATTTGTCTGTCTGTCAGACAGCTACTGTCCTTGTCTCAGACACTCACGGGACATTTGTCTGTCACAGTCCTCCATGATTTATGACAAATTAACAGTAAAATAATGAAAAGCAAATCCTGTTTCAAAAACACGATTAATTTATTTCATCTCATGACAAGATAAGAGTTTCCAGGGTCATCAGTTCCAGTTATGAAGAACAGTATAGGGAGTTTGAAAATATACAAATTTAGCAAGCATGATGTGGGAGAACATGAAATGTTGTGGACACCACCTCTCACACTGATCTATACTGTACTCCAGGCACAGCTCTGTCAGGTAATGGACCCTATAATGGAGAGTGCAGATACATTTAAGCAATTTATTTCCCCCTCAAAGTGGCAACAACTCAGGTCCACTTCCAGGATGGGGGGACTAAATGGGGTTGTCTCGGCAACACACTCAACCAGTTGGTACCATTCTAGAAGGGCTGATCAACATGCTGACCCAGTTGGTATCATGCCAGCAGTATTAGTCAACTTAATAATTATTCAGTCAGCTGGTACATGTTGGCAGTGGTAGTCAACACATTCAACAAGTTGATATCACTCTGGAATGACTTTTAACCAGTTTTAATATGCTAAGATCACTCTAACAGTACTGGGTGATGTACAAAGCGATCTTAGCGCTAAGGTGATCATATCATCCATACCTTACGACAGTTGTAGCACTAAGGTTGTTTTGTACAAAAGCACCCTGGGCCCACTTGTACAGAACGATGTTAATGATGTGACTATTGTATATGCTATACTTTGACACAAACTTACAATGGTTGTTGATCTAAGATTGGTTTGTGCAAATGGGTCGACATGTTGGGGCAGTACGATGCAACACATTCAGTTTGTGATAACCCTGATGCACACTGGCTTACTGCCACAGTCTCTCAGTGATCACATCATGTTTTGGCTGAATTCCACCAAGTGATCATAGCTCTACTAATACTAGTGTAATATCTGTGTTAGGGTAAGGAATTTACTGGAGCAAAGATGAGGATGGGCCTCAAGAGCTATTTATGATGCTATCACAGTCACTTTGTGGAATATGCCCCGATCCCCCTTCCATCTTCCCCTCCCCTCCCTCCCTCCTTCTCCCCCCCCCTCCAACTCCACTCCCCCATCACAAGTGATCTGAGTGTCTAAAGTTTCCAACTTATACAAGTTATGACAATTGATGGAGCACAGGGAATCACTGAAATCACTTTGAGGCAAAGGGTTGAGGTCGTAGACAGTGCAGACTGTAATAATTCTAGCAGTCATAAAATTCATGAGTGACATTGGAATTTGATCCCTGGAACTCCTGATCAGAAGGTGGACAGCTTGACCTGGCAGACTGTACCCCTGTCAGCCAGCTGTTGAGATGACGATGCTGCAGATTGTACCCCTGTCAGCCAGCTGTTGAGATGACGATGCTGCAGATTGTACCCCTGTCAGCCAGCTGTTGAGATGACGATGCTGCAGATTGTACCCCTGTCAGACAGCTGTTGAGATGACGATGCTGCAGATTGTACCCCTGTCAGCCAGCTGTTGAGATGACGATGCTGCAGATTGTACCCCTGTCAGCCAGCTGTTGAGATGACGATGCTGCAGATTGTACCCCTGTCAGCCAGCTGTTGAGATGACGATGCTGCAGATTGTACCCCTGTCAGCCAGCTGTTGAGATGACGATGCTGCAGATTGTACCCCTGTCAGCCAGCTGTTGAGATGACGATGCTGCAGATTGTACCCCTGTCAGCCAGCTGTTGACATGAGGATGCTGCAGATTGTACCCCTGTCAGACAGCTGTTGAGATGACGATGCTGCAGATTGTACCCCTGTCAGACAGCTGTTGAGGTGAGGATGCTGCAGATTGTACCCCTGTCAGCCAGCTGTTGACATGAGGATGCTGCACATTGTACCCCTGTCAGCCAGCTGTTGACATGAGGATGCTGCAGATTGTACCCCTGTCAGCCAGCTGTTGAGATGACGATGCTGCACACTGTACCCCTGTCAGACAGCTGTTGAGATGACGATGCTGCAGATTGTACCCCTGTCAGACAGCTGTTGACATGAGGATGCTGCACATTGTACCCCTGTCAGCCAGCTGTTGACATGAGGATGCTGCACATTGTACCCCTGTCAGACAGCTGTTGAGATGACGATGCTGCAGATTGTACCCCTGTCAGACAGCTGTTGAGGTGAGGATGCTGCAGATTGTACCCCTGTCAGCCAGCTGTTGACATGAGGATGCTGCACATTGTACCCCTGTCAGCCAGCTGTTGACATGAGGATGCTGCAGATTGTACCCCTGTCAGCCAGCTGTTGACATGAGGATGCTGCACATTGTACCCCTGTCAGCCAGCTGTTGACATGAGGATGCTGCAGATTGTACCCCTGTCAGCCAGCTGTTGACATGAGGATGCTGCAGATTGTACCCATCAGCCAGCTGTTGAGATGACGATGCTGCACATTGTACCCCTGTCAGCCAGTTGTTGAGATGAGGATGCTGCAGATTGTACCCCTGTCAGCCAGTTGTTGAGATGAGGATGCTGCAGATTGTACCCCTGTCAGCCAGCTGTTGAGATGAGGATGCTGCAGATTGTACCCCTGTCAGCCAGCTGTTGACATGAGGATGCTGCAGATTGTACCCCTGTCAGCCAGCTGTTGACATGAGGATGCTGCACATTGTACCCCTGTCAGCCAGCTGTTGACATGAGGATGCTGCAGATTGTACCCCTGTCAGCCAGCTGTTGACATGAGGATGCTGCAGATTGTACCCATCAGCCAGCTGTTGACATGAGGATGCTGCACATTGTACCCCTGTCAGCCAGTTGTTGAGATGAGGATGCTGCAGATTGTACCCCTGTCAGCCAGCTGTTGAGGTGAGGATGCTGCAGATTGTACCCCTGTCAGACAGCTGTTGACATGAGGATGCTGCACATTGTACCCCTGTCAGCCAGCTGTTGACATGAGGATGCTGCAGATTGTACCCCTGTCAGCCAGCTGTTGACATGAGGATGCTGCACATTGTACCCCTGTCAGCCAGCTGTTGACATGAGGATGCTGCACATTGTACCCCTGTCAGCCAGCTGTTGAGATGACGATGCTGCAGATTGTACCCCTGTCAGCCAGCTGTTGACATGAGGATGCTGCACATTGTACCCCTGTCAGACAGCTGTTGAGATGAGGATGCTGCAGATTGTACCCCTGTCAGCCAGCTGTTGACATGAGGATGCTGCAGATTGTACCCCTGTCAGCCAGCTGTTGACATGAGGATGCTGCACATTGTACCCCTGTCAGCCAGCTGTTGACATGAGGATGCTGCAGATTGTACCCCTGTCAGCCAGCTGTTGAGATGAGGATGCTGCAGATTGTACCCCTGTCAGCCAGCTGTTGAGGTGAGGATGCTGCAGATTGTACTCCTGTCAGCCAGCTGTTGACATGAGGATGCTGCAGATTGTACCCCTGTCAGCCAGCTGTTGACATGAGGATGCTGCAGATCGTACCCATCAGCCAGCTGTTGACATGAGGATGCTGCACATTGTACCCCTGTCAGCCAGCTGTTGAGATGACGATGCTGCAGATTGTACCCCTGTCAGCCAGCTGTTGAGATGAGGATGCTGCACATTGTACCCCTGTCAGCCAGCTGTTGACATGAGGATGCTGCAGATTGTACCCCTGTCAGCCAGCTGTTGACATGAGGATGCTGCACATTGTATCCCTGTCAGCCAGCTGTTGAGATGACGATGCTGCAGATTGTACCCCTGTCAGACAGCTGTTGAAGTGAGGATGCTGCACATTGTACCCCTGTCAGACAGCTGTTGAGATGACGATGCTGCAGATTGTACCCCTGTCAGCCAGCTGTTGACATGAGGATGCTGCAGATTGTACCCCTGTCAGACAGCTGTTGAGGTGAGGATGCTGCAGATTGTACCCCTGTCAGCCAGCTGTTGACATGAGGATGCTGCAGATTGTACCCCTGTCAGCCAGCTGTTGACATGAGGATGCTGCACATTGTACCCCTGTCAGCCAGCTGTTGACATGAGGATGCTGCAGATTGTACCCCTGTCAGCCAGCTGTTGACATGAGGATGCTGCAGATTGTACCCCTGTCAGCCAGCTGTTGACATGAGGATGCTGCACATTGTACCCCTGTCAGCCAGCTGTTGACATGAGGATGCTGCAGATTGTACCCCTGTCAGCCAGCTGTTGACATGAGGATGCTGCACATTGTACCCCTGTCGGACAGCTGTTGACATGAGGATGTTCCTTGTGGCATGACAATCTGACCTGCTAGATCATTCAAACATTGAGTCTGTCCTGGTCACTCTGAAACATGGGTGTACTGTACTGCATGGTCAACATTGCCAGACTGTTCTGGGGTTCTGCTGACCTAGTGGAACTATGTTCCACAGATGTCTTCTATCACATAACATTTTGCAACAATTCTACAACTACCTTCACAGAATACTAAATATGCCACATGTCAACACACAGAGACTGTTCCGGTGTTCTGGTGTTCCTCTGACCGAGGCAGAAGTTTACTTTGACTTTTGTAACAAACAATATCAGCTACAAAGGCCACACAGAATACAGAACTGTGCACTGAATGGTCATCACAACCAGACTGTTCTGGTGTTGTGCTGACCGAGACAGAACATTACCCTTCAGATGCCTCATGTAACAAGCAATAACTGCTACAAAGACCACACACATACACTTGTCACAGAACTGTCAATGAAGCAAATGAATTAGATTCTGTCCTTCATTGATCCCATGAGGGAACAGGAGACATAGTTTCCTCTACCCTGGGGCCATCTTGGCAGCCCACAGAGCACTCCATGGCTTCACTGAAGGGGGTAGGCGTCATCAAGGAGTAAACTTAGGGACGGGGGAGCAGTGTGTTGTATACTAGGACTGCTGATGTGATGGACAAGCCTCCAGAGAGGTCACATCTAGAAGGAACATGGTTCAAGATGCATTGATGCAGTGAAGTGGGATGAATGGTCTCTGCTGACACTCTGGATGCAAGGGGGATGGTTAATCAGTCATCTGTTGCACAGTACATGCAGTGGATGAGTGAGTTGTTTCAAGCTGCAGTCAGCAATAGTTCTGATTTATCATGGTGGCCAGTGAATAATCATATCTGGCCACACATACTAATGGTTGAGGGCATCAGTGTAATGTTATGTGCTCCAGTGAGTGAGTGAGTGAGTGAGTTTGATTTTACGCCGCTTTTAGCAATATTCCAGCAATATCACGGCGGGGGACACCAGAAATGGGCTTCACACATTGTACCCATGTCGGGAATCGAACCCGGGTCTTCGGCGTGACGAGCGAACGCTTTAACCACTAGGCTACCCGACCACCCCTATATGCTCCAGAGGTACATTGAACAGGTTGCACTGATGACATCAGTATCACATTCCATGCTCCGGAATGTTGCCGACATACTAGCTGTGACCCAGAGATATGGAAATATTTTTTTTGCCAATCGGACATTTGCATTTTGGTCATGCCCACCTCATATCTGAGGTGCTGGATGCATGAACAAAAAGAATAAACTCAAGTGTCACTTTCATAACATATATTGTTCCCTCGCTATTCCGCCTTTCAATACCTTGGTTATAGCGTGCGGTAACAATTGGCTCCCAAAATTTACTTACCTTTTTAATAAACTCAAGGTTTGGACTGACATGATGTTTTTCCCCATCTCAAAAAACATTATAAGTTGATCACTGCGAGCACATAACACAGGAAATACCAGTCAACAAATCTGAACTGAAATACACAATCCCATTATTATGCTATCTGGTTAAAAAATCATGTTCATTGAATATCTGGACTTATCTTTGAAATATATTTTATCAATTTTATTAAAAATTTCATTCCATATTGTTTGCATTCATTTTGGCGAAATTGTGTGTGAAGTATTCGGTAGATTGCACAACTCACCGTTATTGACAGCAACCATGGTCAGATTACCGCATTTGAAGCCTTGAAATGAAATTTAGTTGCCAGAGAATGGATACATATATCATAAATGCTACACTTTGACTTGTTAAAAGTCATATTTGTGGCACTGTGACTGTTATATGTCAATATTACGTTTTCGCGAACGAAATATGTCCCTACGGTGATTGGTCAAATTGGTCCATACGTAAAAATATCCTGCAATAGCAATCGACTGTACCAAAATTTTACGCTTATGGTTCTTATAATTGTAAATATAGAAAGTAAAAGCCGCACTTAAATAACATGATTTTGGAATATAGTCATCCTGATAAAATAATAATTTCAGACACAGTTTGTTCCGACCATTGCATCAAAATTGTTTTCTGTAGATTGTTGCGAGAACGCTTGCATGGCTGATTGCTATTGCCGGCTTAGTTTACAAGAGAATACACACGGTAATCTTAGCCACTGCATGTAAAACAATGCCTTGGAGAGCAGGAAATACAACTTAAATGGTAAATCATCATGTCTAGCAAAGTTTTAATTTCATATTTTCATCGAGTTTGTTATACCTTTTCGTTCACCTGAATTCGCAGAAGGGATAGATCGACGATGTGTTTTATAGCCTACAACACTCAATAATTACATAGATCTAATACATACAATTTCAACCTATTGGGATGTAGGTCAGTGTGCTTGTGGTGACTGATGTTGACCGAATTTTAAAATGTCCGGTTTGCACTATTTCATATCAGACATTTTGCAGTCATAATCGGACAAATCCGGCGAACAGACCGATTTCGGGATCCCTGGTGTGACCTACCATGCTGTTTCTGAAACGTTGGTGACATTCTTGGTGTGAGTGCCACGCTCTGTCTGGAATGTTGCCGATATTCTAGGTGTGACCTGTCATGTTGTGTCTGGAATGTCGCAACATTCTAGGTGTGACCTGTCATGTTGTGTCTGGAATGTCGCAACATTCTAGGTGTGACCTGTCATGTTGTGTCTGGAATGTCGCAACATTCTAGGTGTGACCTGTTATGTTGTGTCTGGAATGTCGCGACATTCTAGGTGTGACCTGTCATGTTGTGTCTGGAATGTCACAAAATTCTAGGTGTGACCTGTCATGCTGTGTCTGGAATGTCGCAACATTCTAGGTGTGACCTGTCATGTTGTGTCTGGAATGTCGCAACATTCTAGGTGTGACCTGTCATGTTGTGTCTGGAATGTCACGACATTCTAGGTGTGACCTGTCATGTTGTGTCTGGAATGTAGCAACATTCTAGGTGTGACCTGTGATGTTGTGTCTGGAATGTCGCAACATTCTAGGTGTGACCTGTCATGTTGTGTCTGGAATGTCACAACATTCTAGGTGTGACCTGTCATGTTGTGTCTTGAATGTTGCAACATTCTAGGTGTGACCTGTCATGTTGTGTCTGGAATGTCACGACATTCTAGGTGTGACCTGTCATGTTGTGTCTGGAATGTCACAACATTCTAGGTGTGACCTGTCATGTTGTGTCTTGAATGTCGCAACATTCTAGGTGTGACCTGTCATGTTGTGTCTGGAATGTCGTGACATTCTAGGTGTGACCTGTCATGTTATGTCTCGAATGTCGCAACATTGTAGGTGTGACCTGTCATGTTGTGTCTGGAATGTCGCGACATTCTAGGTGTGACCTGTCTTGTTGTGTCTTGAATGTCGCAACATTCTAGGTGTCACCTGTCATGTTGTGTCTGGAATGTCGCGACATTCTAGGTGTGACCTGTCATGCTGTGTCTGGAATGTCGCAACATTCTAGGTGTGACCTGTCATGTTGTGTCTTGAATGTTGCAACATTCTAGGTGTGACCTGTCATGTTGTGTCTTGAATGTCGCGACATTCTAGGTGTGACCTGTCATGCTGTGTCTGGAATGTCACGACATTCTAGGTGTGACCTGTCATGTTGTGTCTGGAATGTCGCGACATTCTAGGTGTGACCTGTCATGTTGTGTCTGGAATGTCACAACATTCTAGGTGTGACCTGTCATGTTGTGTCTGGAATGTCACAACATTCTAGGTGTGACCTGTCATGTTGTGTCTGGAATGTCACAACATTCTAGGTGTGACCTGCCATGCTTTGAAAGCAGCTCAAAACCATAATCATTCACAGAAGGGTATTAGGTGTACAAAATGGATGATGGCATTGGCTATTACTTGATCTCTCAGGTGGTTATCTGGCTGTATTGTCACGTCATTCTGGGTCCGACCCAGGTCAGAACAGACATTATAATGTTTCTTTTCTGCTATAATCCAATTCTTATTCTTGTCCTTACTGTCATGACAATCATATTTCCCTGAAATATAACTTCAAATTGATAAGAAACTTAATATACAAATCATGAATCTGTTTCTGTTTAATTTATTCAACAAATTCAAAACATGAATTACATGATGAAATATGGCTTAGTGTCATATGGTTTAGTGTAGTCTTGAATGATTTATCGTAATGCCTGTCATTGTTGGAACTTGATACGCTAGACTGGACATTGTGTTGGCAAAATTCTGTTGTTTTAGTACGTAGAACATGCGTCATGTTATGTTTGGAAAGCAATTTATTGCCATAAATATACCTCGAATACAGACTCTGTAGAATCCAATTACAAACAGCCCTCATTTTGGTGTCACTCTTGGCAGTATCATCTCGAAGTGATATATTGTATGTGACAGACATAATCGTCATTACTGCGGTAGTTATTGTATGATGTGGAAACGAGACTTCTTTCAGAACATCTGTCTTTGATAGTCATGTGGGGATGAAATATTATCATTGATTCCTGAAAATGAGTACTGTCAGGAAAATGGAAATGGTATTTTTGGTCTCATTACCTGCAGAAATTGTGCTAGAAAGTGTGTAACTGTTTATCTGACTATTCCCGTAATCAGTGACATTATTGCTCTTGGCAGTAACCATGTCAAGAGGCCCAATGGATAATAATTGGGTAAGGTCTGTCTGGGATGGGACACATATTCCATTCTAGAATTCGTTACGTATTAGGACATTAGGGCACTTATTTCATTCTCGGACTTATTATGTATTAGGTCAATAGGACACTTATTTCATTCTCGGACTTATTATGTATTAGGTCAATAGGACACTTATTTCATTCTAGGACTTAGTATGTATTAGGTCAATAGGACACTTGTTTCATTCTAGCACTTATTATGTATCAGGTCAATGGGACACTTGTTTCATTCTAGGACATATTATGTATTAGGACAATAGGACACTTGTTTCATTCTAGGAAATATTATGTATTAGGACAATAGGACACTTATTTCACTCTAGGACTTAGTATGTATTAGGACTTTTTACTTATACAATATTTGATTCAAGGTTCTAAAAGGGATGTCTAGTTTTTTAACTCTCTGTGTCTGTGTGCATACACAGAGCAATAATTACATAACGGGTCAATACATGCATCACAGTATTTGTAAACATAAATAGATCACACGTAACACCCTGGGAATTCAAGCTATAATGAATGTGAAACCCTGTGCAAACAATTGTCCACAATGAAAGATAAACAATGTACACACAATTTCAAAATTATTTGTCGCACATATGAAAACAATTGATAGTTTACATTGCCTCGATGTTTTACAAAGCCTAACACGATTACCCTGTATTTTTTTACCTATCTAGTTGTTGCTAATACGAGGGGAAATACATAACAGCACCCCAAGGGAAGGTGCTTAGGTGCTTACTGAAGCCATAATGAGTTTTAGCACAAAATATCTATGTAAAATACACCACAAGGAAATGACTGTTCCACTGATATATGTGTGTTTGGTGGAAAGTGCTTGGAACACAAGCTATCTTTATTCCCTTGAAATACAGAGTGATTTTTACTGCGAAAAACTTTGATATACTTCAACATGATACGATTAGCAAACCCAAGGGAGCTCAAGAAACTCCTTCTTTTGTTGTAAGCAAACATCTAGCTTTCAGCTGCACGCTCACGTAATGTTTTGTGAAAACCAGATCAAGCATTATTCTCACAATCCATTAAGCGAACGTCAACAGTATTTATCTGTGTGGTCTGCCTGGCATTCAAATGACGATGGTAACTATCTACTAGACTCACAGTGATAAAGTCACCATGGTAGTCACTAGAATATCACGGTTCCAGCCATGTACTGCAGTGCACCAAGAAATCAATAGATGGTGACCGTATCAGTCTTTTGGGATGACGTTGTATGACGATGGTCCAGACAAAGCATTGTGCAATCCCTGGATGGAAGGTAGAGTATACATAATGGATGGTCAGTCTTACACTGGCGGGACCCGCAGTGGTCGATACACAGATTTCTGGTGCAATTTTGGCCAGACGGTGGCATTTTGGCAGGCTTTGAAGATTCCTGGGAATAAATTGGTTTGAGAAATGTTATTGTGGTTTATAGGTGTTGAAGAATGGTGTTAGCAAAATGTACTGAGTCAATTGTTTTGAGGTTGTTCTTCTGGCTGAAGGAACATGATACTTAGATGCTTTACGTCATGTTGGATTGGTGTGTGAGTGAGTGAGTTGGGTTTAATGCTGCTTTGAAAACTATTTCAGTTATGTTAGCTTCATTAACTTCATCAAATTAATGGAGGAAGTTGAAAGAGATACAGGCCTCAGATGTTTACCAGTCATGATAGATGATAAAGCACTGATTGTTATTACCGGTAGATTTCATATTTTCAATTCACATATCACACCATCTCAATTTATGAAATAATAAAAAGAAATTAATTTTGTCACACATAATATGATAGCCATTTAAACTTGATGTAATATCTATATATCTATTCATGCAAAAATCGGGGAAAGAACAAAATGATACCATTTCCTTACAAGATATTCCTTAATTTAAATGTGAAAAGTATTCTTTTTACATATATATTATTTCTTTAGATAACTTAAAAAATATACCATTTACATACAACTTATTCCTTAGATGAATATAAAAATGTACTATTTACATACAACTTATTTCCTTAGATGAATGTAAAAAATATACTATTTACATACAACTTATTCCTTTATATAAATGTAAAATATATATATTATTTACATACAATTTACTTATTCTTTAGATGAATGTACCCAACTGGTTTGAGTAATGTTGCCTGGTAACACGCACTGATCTCACTTAATCTCTTGATGCTATCTTGTTTATATAACTCATATGTAATTCGTAGCTGACATTGATTGAGATGAATTATTACAGTATTGAACAGTATTGTTTTTGTATTGATAGTCATCCCGGAATTATATACCCCCACACAAATCTATAAGTCCAATTTGGATGATCAAGAAAATATGAATAAATAAGAGAAAATAACAGCGATTTGCCCAGTTGGACGGAAGAACCTCTTGTCAGTTGAATATTTTAACCCATGAGTGTATATATCTTTCATTATGTGGTTTATAACGGAGAATATCAAGGGTATATTCTGTTTGTATTGTGATGAAATATTCATAGAGATCTGAGATAGGTTGTACCCTGGTAGTATTGATTGTGTTGATAAAATCAATATGTGTTTGGCTGTATTAATGCCAAATTAGATTTGTGTTTTGTATTGATGACATTCTTCGTCTGTATTGTACAAAGATGTTATAAAGAGGTTTGTTTGCTTTTGGTGCCCTTTCAGTGAGAGAATGTGCGCATGCTAATTTTGGCATGAGAAAATTGATTTATTGTTTTGGTGGAAAGATTAATGTTTTTGTGGGATGACGCCTAATGGCATCTTGTAACAATTGTGAATGAATTATTTCAGTTTTGGAATAACAAAAATGTCAGGTTATTATTCTAAATGTAACTCGATCCCCTATGACACATGTTAAGCTTTAAGAAATTGAATAATTTTGTTGCAGTTCACAATAACATGAATAGCATTTTAAATAATCAATAATGCTAACTCAGCATTTTCCATGGCAAAGTGTTCATGGACCTCAAATACAACTGGCAATAGATTGTATGAAAGTGGACTTGTGTTAGTCAGCAAAACAAAGGGGCTGAGTTAACAGGTTGGTTCACAGAAGTATGTTAATATATAAGTAAATAAGTAAACAGACATGTTTTGCCATTGTCAAGAAAATGCGTTGTCTGGAGCAGATAAGTCGGTGGTCAGTGATGTGAGCAAAAGTCTTTTACATAGAGTAAAATTCCACAGTGTGTCAGTCAGGGTCAGATTGAAGAAATATACTCCATGAGATTCACTTGGTGAGTGAGTGAGTGATTAAGTGAATGAATGAGTGACTGACTGACTGACTGACTGACTGACTGACGGGCTTTTGTATTACAGAAAGGGCTGGGCAGAAGTAAATAATATGGTTCAGGGACTGTGAGACAGACAGAACTGGTGTCACACAGAGGTACATGTAACTGTTATTATCAGTACATTCTCAAAGAATCTCATTATCTTCAGGGTAAATAATAAACGCCAGTCGTCTAAGGTGCCGTGATTCACCGTGCAGAGTTGCATCCCTTGGGCACGCCAGAAACCTATGATTGTGGGTTCGAATCCCGGTTCCCCCCGATTATGTTTCTAGGTTTGTTAGCACCGTACCCGTGCTTGTGGGTTTCACTGAAGTGGTAAACGTCTGAGACCTGCATCACTTCGGGCTTTCCTCCCACATTAAGCTGACACACTGTGATATAACTGGAATACTGTTAAAAGCGGCGTTAAACCCAACTCACTCACTCTTCTTGTAATGTCTGTTCCCTTTATATTTTTATTGAGTATATATGTAAAGCATCACTTCTACTCTAACCCTGGGGAATGACATTCTATTTGTGTATAGCTGTTACCAATCTACTTTTGACATATACCACAGTGGGGCTACTTATTGGACTAATAAAGAATAGTTTGGATGATTTGGGATTCTATTCAGCTTGCCTAACCATATATAAGGTGTGTTATTTCTCTCAACTGAGCCTCGGGGATAAAATTTTGATAAGAATAATACGTTCGATCTAAACCTTGATGCAGTTATTTTGTCTAACAGTTTTCAATAACATCTCTGGAGATTTATCAAATATTGAGGAAATATTTATATTACAGTTTTCTGTGTATATTATACTGTGTTTTTTTCAACAATTATGAGACAAGAGTATTGATGCTTTTGCATTTGCTTATTTAGCTCCTCAAATCCTTGGGGGGCACGGGTGGACCAGTTGTCTAAGGTGCCGCGATTTGCTGTGCAGAGTTGCGTCCCTTGGGCACACCAGAAACCTATGATTGTGGGTTCGAATCCTGGTTCGCCCTGATTATGTTTCTAGGTTTATCACACCATACCCGTGCTCGTGGATTTCACCGAAGTGGTAAATGTTTGAGACCTGCATCACTTCGGGCTTTCCTCCCACATTAAGCTGACACGCCATGATATAACTAGAATACTGTTAAAAGCGGAGTTAAACCCAACTCACTCACTCACACTTGATTGTCTGGCAGGAATCCTGCTGAGTGGCATCATACAACAAAAATATTTTTTTTGCAAACTTTGTGAGTGGCGGTGCACAGTGACTGAATTCCTGGTGTCATCACTGATTTTCAGTGATCCATCACTATTTTGTCTTTTATGCCTAATGGAATCTGTTTCGGCAGATAATTGAGACTGGTTATTTTCTGGCATTGAAACTTTATGTCAGATCCATCATGTGAACTTTGAGTGTGGTAACTTTTAGTGTGAACTTGGGTCAGTTGTGAGGTGAGGTGAGGTGAGGTGAGGTGAGGTGAGGTGAGGTGAGGTGGGGTGGGGTGGGGTGGGGTGGGGTGGGGTGGGGTGGGGTGAGGTGAGGTGAGGTGAAATGGAGTTTAACGTTGTGTTCAAGATTACTGCACTTATATAATGATGTGCATGTATGTGTGTACTAGTCCGGTCTAATGCTAATTATAGTGCTCGCCCACTGAGATACCACATGAATACCCCACTCATACTGACACAGTATACTGACTCCGAGCCGACCATCTTTTAGCGTCTTTTGGTATGATACGGCCTGGGATTGAACCCGCAACCTTCCACTCTCCAGGCAGATGCTCTACCACCGTCCCATATAGGCAGTCTGGGCAGTGATGATATATCATGAAGAATGATATATAGTTCCTATGATGATGTGGAGTCCATTGCACATGTAGGTCCCACCAACCCATGCTTGGTGTCAGCGCTGACCTAGTGGATTGGGTGGCCAGTTACATATCACCAATTGTGTGGCTTGATGCTCATGATGCCAATCACTGGATTGTGTGTCTGACTTGATTAATTACTGACTGATGTCATACAGCTTGAACATTGCTGAATGTAAACAAATAGAAAGGATAATAGGTATAATGCTATCATTGGTTTGATGATGATGATGATGATGATGATGATTTTAATAAATTGAGGATTTCATTCATATTTCTATGATGATGCAATTTATGTTTGTGTTAAATACATTTACTTCTCAAAAGAAGTTACAGAACAGCTGATTCTTTCATATTCCTTCTTTCCTATACGGGCGGTGGGGTAGCCTAGTGGTTAAAGCGTTTGCTCGTCACGCCGAAGACCCGGGTTCGATTCCCGACATGGGTACAATGTGTGAAGCCCATTTCTGGTATCCCCGCCGTGATATTGCTGGAATATTGTTAAAAGCGGCGTAAAACTATACTCACTCACTCACTCCTTCTTTCATATCACAATAGTTACTCTGCAATGGTGTGACAGATTAACTTCAGTATTTGTAAGTTGCTGAGTATTACGGTATATATATTTATGGTTTTTGGTTATGACAAAGACTGTTGATTATTCACATGATTATGATGATGATTATTATGATGTTAATTTTGATCATGATCATAATAACATCATAATAAAGCAAAACTTGATTGCCAAGGCTTTTTAGGGCTGATACAGACATTCTTAATTCTCTTCACAGCCTGGACAAATATGCAGCCATCTAATCGTATTATGGAACAAACTTTAAAGAGAATGCAGGTTGTTTTCATTACACATTATCAATTTGTGTCAAGCTTATCTGTGTACTTGCGTAGATTGATAAAAAACACTCAAGAGTCCCGATTTTATTTTCCATGAAATTGACTCAGGTGTCAAACATTGATTGATGGCAATGGACGATGACTGTTTTGCTGAGTTTGAAAAAACAAACACCTGATTATTTCTCTATGAATGCAGGTATGTTAAAGAATAATACCGTTACAAATTGATTATGTAATTATGAACCAGAAATATTCAATATTTTCTGCTGTATGTTTAGATCAGGGAATCGGTTATTCTCTTTGATTGACATTTGCAGCAAAAAATATCAAATATCCATTTGGAGTTCTTTTAAGTGGGAGTTATGAGCTAATAGCCACCTCCGCAGTAGTATTGATTGAGTTACAGAAATATCAACTTTAAAGAATTTGACATTAAGATCAGGTATGGTGGAGACTTTGGATTTCTCTTCTCCATAATTCATGAAACTAAAAATTCTTGAGAGATATCTATATTGTTCAAGCTGCTATGAGAACTTTTGGCAGATATTTCTTCTGGATATGGAATGAGTTTTGTCACTTATATTTAGATACCGTATTCGACATATGTTAATATGCCTTAATTAACTATACTACTAAAACAAATGTTATTAATCACCCAATTCTTTCATATTACTATAGTTAATCTATCATAGCATTACAGATAAAATGCAGTAAAATGGAAGAATCAGATGATCCTAAATGTTTTTGAGTTCTATACACAATTATATGACTATATATTCTGAGCATAATCTTTCACAGGCCACAGAATTGTTATGTCTTTGTTATTTCTTTGAGATGACTTTGGTCCATGGCGGTGGTATCCTTGAGCTGTCAGTGACAACAGGTAGATCCCCACATCAGCAGGTTGTCGGAAAGACCTGAGGTACTGTGTGGGTCCCCCCCATGAGCATCTCAATCAGTAACATGTAACATTCTTCTAATGGCAATTTATGGTCTTCACAAGCTTGAACGGGGGCACGGGTGGCCCAGTTGTCTAAGGTGCCGCGATTCGCTGTGCAGAGTTGCGTCCCTTTGGCTTGCGAGAAACCGATGATTGTGGGTTCGAATCCCGGTTCACCCTGATTAAGTTTCTAGGTTTGTCAGCACCATACCCGTGCTCGTGGGTTTCACCGAAGAGGTAAACGTCTGAGACCTGCATCACTTCGGGCGTTCCTCCCACATTAAGCTGACACTCCATGATATAACTGGAATACTGTTAAAAGCGGCGTTCAACTCAACTCACTCACTCACTCACAAGCTTGAAAATCTTTCTTGAATGTAGCTGTCCAGTCTTGAAAAGTTGTTTAATTTGATTTTGAAAAGGCCTTAAACTTTGTGAAATTCCTTGAAAGGGGCTTGAATCGACAAACCCTTGTTAACTAAACTGTTAAAAAAAGTGTACATAACAATATATTTTTTCAAATATGTAATGATATGTAGCAAAAGATTGGTCTGTGTTTGTTTGTTTATATGTTCTTTAACGCCACACTCAGCAATATTCCAGCTATGTGACGGGGGTCTGTAAATAATCTAGTCACCTTTTATGGCAAGCATGGGTTGCTGAATCAGATCATTGAATTATTCTGAAACTCTGGTGTGGGTATTTGAATATTTTTGGGGTATATTTGGATGTACAAATGGAGCAATGGTTCTGACAATGATATCACAATGTCCTCAATCTGTTTGGAAGCACTCTTTGGTCTTTCATTTAGCCTTGGATCAGTGCCTTTAAAAGTCCCTACAAGACCTTAAATTTAGTGGCTGATGTTTTGTATGAGTCATGGGCCATGATGTGTGTTGTGTTTACAAACAGACGATGTAGTCAAATGAAGCTTCAGGAAACGTCAGGTGCAGGGTTTGCCAAACCCTGAAATGTTACCAGCCTAAAAAACCTAGAACAAAAGTTTCCAGTTCGTTGTTTATAAAAGTATTCGTCAGTTTCTTGAGAAAGTCAACCTATCGTTCTGATTATATAATTTTGTGATGTGGATGTGGATGATGTTTCAGATCCTATAGTTCTCGACACTGGAGCCGTGTGATGTCCTATCTCTTGAAATGACCTACACCTTTGACAATACAATGCACAAGCAAATACTGGAGAGTTGTTGCACTCATTCTGTATACCTTTATGGCTGATATATAAATCTCAGTGAGATAGCTCGCGTGAGTGAGTGAATATGGTTTTACGCCGCTTTTAGCAATATTCCAGCAATATCACGGCGGGGGACACCAGAAATGGGCTTCACACATTGTACCCATGTCGGGAATCGAACCCGGGTCTTCGGCGTGACGAGCGAACGCTTTAACCACTAGGCTACCGGACCGCCCCTGCTCGCGTGAAGATCCGGGGTAGAATTGGTCTTGAGCAAGCCATGCTTGCTGTAAAAGGCGACTATGCATGTCATAAGAGGCGAATAACGGGATCGGGAGGTCAGGCTCACTGACTTAGTTGATGCATGCCATTGTATCCCATTGTATCAGTCACTGCATTGTCTGGTCGAGACTCGATTATTACAGACCGCCATCATATAGCTGGAGTGCGGCGTTAAACAACTGTGCGATAGCACTATAAACCGTCATCAGTCTGGACTAATACAAGCATAGAGATGCACATTCATGCCCATTTCTAAATAACTGCAATAATGTTTCAGCCTAATTCACCTCACCTCACCTAATCATGATGAAGATGTTATTATACAGTTTGGCCTACCTGTACAACCAGGTTGTCGTTAAGCCATAAGGGCAACAGCCAATGACAATCTAAGTAAGGATAAGAATTTATGGATGAACAACTTCTTTATTACAATTAAGAGCAACGTTTCGGTGTAAGTTCTGACACCGTAATCAAGCAAGTCAGAGCAACGTTTCGGTGTAGGTTCTGACACTGTTATCAAGCAAGTCACATGCTTGATAATGGTGTCAGAATCTACATGAAACGTCGCTCTTAATTGTAATAAAGAATTTTTTCATCCACATTGTCACTTGCTTGATAACGGTGTCAGAATCTACATGAAACGTCGCTCTTAATTGTAATAAAGAAGTTTTTCATCCACATTGTCACTTGCTTGATAACGGTGTCAGAACCTACAATGAAACGTTGCTCTGACTTGCTTGATAATGGTGTCACAACCTACACCGAAATGTCGCTCTTAATTGTAATAAAGAAGTTGTTCATCCATAAATTCTTATCCTTACTTAGTACTCCAACTTCTAAATGCCTATCAAAGAAGCAATGACAATCTGCTGATATTTTCTACAATTCCTGCAGTCTACAATTGACACTAAATAATTATAATATCAGTGTTTGTAATCTGTTCTCATACCACACTGATGTTCCATCACCCAGTGACAGCTTGAAGCTGGTCAATTACCCTCATCACTGACCAGCTGCCCATGGGTACCCTTTACAGTGTGGTGTTGGTCAGTCTTGACCACCTGACTTGATGTCTGTAGGGTGACCGTAGGTCAAGGCTCAATCAATGTAATACCGGGTTTCAACCAGTCCGCAATTAGTAATGAAATTGTGGTCTGTCTACGGCCAGGCATTAATCCATGTGATTTCCTCCCTGGAATCCCCTTGCGAACCAACGTAGTGATTTACAAAGTGTTTGTGTGCAGTCCTTACGAACTTCTCAGACTACGAATGGACACAAAAATGTGAAATATTTTATCAATGCCTTAAAAACGTATAAGGTCTTGGCAAGAATAGAATGCAATGTTTTAGAGTTTTAGCAAAATATTATGCGTAATATTTTGATTTTGTGATTTTAATATGATTGTGAGTGAGTGAGTGAGTGAATGAGTGAAAATCCGGCAAGATAAATAGACTCATAGATTTGAAACTTTTGGAAAAGAAATACACAGATATGTAATAAAATACAAGGTAACTGATGAACAATTCTCAAGAACAACACAAATAATACAACTTGTGAACCGTCCAAAATATTAAAATTAGTCCGTCCTCCATGTTGAAGACAAAAGAAATTTGTCTTCTGGAACCAATAAACAAAGAAATCTACAGCTAAAGTGGAATGTTTATGTGTTGTATAATTCCCATATAGAAATAAACATTTTATAAACATACATCAAAGAAAACATAAAGCAAGCTCAAATGAAAATGATCTTTTCCCGGAAATACTTAACCATTCTAACCATTCTTAAAATAAAGTTGTAATTCAGGGCCCTTGTCAGTATTTGTAAACTGAGATCTACTCTCCTTTGAAGGCCAAAAGAAAGACTTGGATATTTATAATGGCTGCAAATAGCTCTCAGGTCAGTGGAGGATCAAAGAGTCTTGAGGGATTTCCGACAGGTAATCTTGACTGATGACACATCAGAGTACGTCGTACATTTCAGGTAGTGCCTATTACTATGATAGACCTGTGTTGCGGGGAGTGAGGGATCTTGTCATTATGGAACTAGAATCCCCCAGATCATGGCTTATCTTGACGATGTTCCCTTGGTAGCTCATAGCTGTAGGTTTTTCTGTCAGATTTCTGTTGATACTGACGATACATGCTTGTTACTTTAATGATGAATGACACCCCATTTGTAGATTAAGTTGTCACTTGCAAATTAACACTTGACTGATGGCAGGATTTGTATATTGCATTTTCATGAAGCTTTGGCTTTTATATATTCTTTATGACAATTGAGCTTTGTTTTAAATTTAGTATGCCGATTTCATTATCTTGATATTTGAAGTTTGGAACTGTTCTTGGTTATTTCAAGGTTTTCTGTAATAATTTTACCTGTTTTGACAACATCTAATGCTGTTGTGAATTTATATTGGAAATGTGTTGTAGCTATTTATGAATTTGTCAGTTTGATTTTGTTTTCACTTTCTTTATCAGCAGTGTAGTCAATATTTTGTCAGACTATTGATTAATTAATCAAGGTTTTTTAAGATTGGGCTTGTTTCGACGGTAATCTGAGAAAGGATCAAAGGATGAAGGTTTCCTTTGTTGTTTTGTACCTAAATATTTTTCTGATATTTTATATAATTTTAGATATTGAACTGCAAAGGATCATTGAAATTTTTATCCATCATTAGTCAATCATTCAATCAAGACACAGTGATAGTTTGGGATCCTGGCTTTTATGGTGACAGCATCCCATGCTTGTTGCATGAAGCGACTGCGTATGTTTGTAGACTAGACTAACGGGATCGGGTGGTCAGGCTCACTGACTTGGTTGATGCATGTCATCATATCCAAATTGCATGGAATGATGCTCATGATATCAATCACTGCTTTGTCTGGTCCAGACTCAATTATTTACAGACTGCCGTCATGTAGCTGGAATATTGCTGTGTGCAGCGTTAAACGACAAACAGACAAATAATGTTATGGTGACATATCAATGCAGACCTCGAATATGGCTTGTACGTTTCATATATGTTTCATGTACGTTTCATGTATGTTTCATGTATGTTTCATGTATGTTTCATGTATGTTTCATATATGTTTCATGTATGTTTCATGTACGTTTCATGTACATTTCATATATGTTTCATGTATGTTTCATGTACGTTTCATATGTTTTATGTACGTTTCATGTACGTTTCATATGTTTCATGTATGTTTCATGTATGTTTCATGTACATTTCATATATGTTTCATGTATGTTTCATGTACATTTCATGAAACATACTGAAAATAATGATTAAATACTGCAGCTATAGATTTCCTGTGTGAGGATAAATAAATGAAAATGTAATTCAAATCTTCGAAATATATATGTGACCTTCAAACTTTATCTCAATCGAATGAGGCAGTAGTACCCATTGTGATACTTAAAGCTAAAACATTTTTCAGAATATATATTTACTTGTTGAATGTTAACATCACTTTTCTCACATCTAAACAAAACTAAAATGGCCTATTCAGCTTAAAAAGAGACCATGTTGTTTGTTAATTGTCTGTTGAGCACAATTACCCTGTAACCTGTAAATAATTGATGTTCAGGTCATTCAAGTCATGCAACTTTTCACCCAGTTAAATTAATTTTTTTACAAAATCATCATCAGGCATATGAATTTAATTACATTTTCCTGAGTTTAAATCCTGTTCACCCTTTCCATTGTGGACAAAAGCCAGGAGACTTTTCAAATTTTCGGTTCATTAGAAATCGACATTTTGCACTGCAGGGGAGGGAGTTTTTGTCAAGGCTCGTCAACGCAATATCTCCTGCTCGACTGAACTTGAATAGACGTAAAAAGCGATTGTCATTTTCTGTCATAGGTTGAGTGAAAGCTCAGTTTCTTGCTGCGAGAATGTATGGATGGAACCGTCAGTTTGTAGGAAAGATGTGGTTGTCTCCGGTGTTCTTTATAGAATTCCATATTGATTTTCTGAGAGAGTGTTTGCAGGCTTTGCCACCCCTTCCAGTCGGGCCAGGACTTTTCTGTAAAAGACAGTAGAATTGATAGCTTTAATCAAATTTAACAACCCCAAATAATGGTAGCTTTAACACAGATGGCTTGACCAATTTACAAAATGTGTTTATGAGGTTAAATGCATGACATAGTTTATATTATTTTACATTTGGTTTGATTAGGATTAGAAATTTAAGAGTATTGCTGTTCTCTTTGAACTCTGTAGGTATATTACTCAAAAGAAGTAGAAGAACACTCCATTTTTTCATATGACAGATTAACTATAGTCATATAAAATATCGTGTGTATTTAGCTTCATTTAAGTAGTGTATATATGTGGACTATTTCTAATTCTACATGGACTAATTGCTTTGGTTTTCATGATGGTATTTGTAAAAAATGTCTATCGTTGGCAAAATGTGTCCTAAAATGTGTATTAAAACAGAGAAAGTTTGTTTGTTTGTTTGTTGTTTAACGCTGCACTCAGCAATATTCCAGCTGTATGACCGTGGTCTGTAAATAATCGAATCTGGACCAGACAATCCAGTGATTAATATCATGAGCATCAATCCACACATTTGGGATTGATGAGATGCATCAACCAAGTCAGCAAGCCTGACCACCCGATCCAGTTAGTCGCCTCTTACAACAAGCATAGTCGCCTTTTACAGCAAGCCTGGGTTGCTGAAGACCTATTCTACCCCGGATCTTCACGGGTCACAGAGAAAGTGTTAATAGTGGCCTGGATCTGTCCTTGGAGCATGTGTGAAGCCCATTTCTTGTGTTCCCTGACATGATATTGCTGGAATATTGCTAAAAGCGGCATAGTGTGATGGTGATGTGGAAGACGTATGGAAAATAATTATTTTCTATGATAGATATGGATGGATATGCAAGTAACGAAACTCCACTAATCAAAGTGTCAATGCTACATCTACTCATATCTCTGTCACATGAAACGAAACAGACATTTGATGTGCCATACTAATAATTATAAGAGAATCATGTTTCTCACAGTATTGTAGCAGTTTGTAACCCGTGAAGATAGGGTTAGAATAGGTCTTCAGCATCCCATGCTTGGCGTAAGAGGCGGCTATGCTTATCGTAAGAAGCAACTTATGGTATTGGTAGGTAAGGCTCACTGACTTGGTTGATGCATGTCATCATGTCACAATTGCGTGGATCGATGCCCATAACATTAATCACTGGATTGCCTGGTCCAGACTCTAGTATTTACAGACCACTGTCATGTAGCTGGAATATTACTGAGTATGGCGTTAAACAACAAGCAGACTTAACAGTTTGTGTATGTAGGTATCTTTAAGAAATTCTTCAGCTTAACTGTACTTTAATTTAAGTATTTACACCGTCCATCACTAAAAAGAGAAAGAACTTATCACTTTATATTTTTTTCCCCTGTGATATGATTAACATAGTTGGCTTCTCAAACTCTCAGTCTCATTGAAATCAGATCTTATTTCTTGCTGCCGCTAAACACAGATCTGAGGACATCCCATTACGGGTCACGTCAGACTGACCTTTCGCGAACTCTGACCGACCAATGGAATTACTGACAAGAAGTCGACATTAGCCAATCAGAAGGCAGCTTTCTCGTTCTTTACAGCACTAATTTCAAATTGCTGGATACGCTTCGAAACATATTTTGACAAATTCTCGCTTAAAAATGTGAAACCTGAACAAAAGAACATTCTCGAAAGGCTAAAATATGGTCTAGATTGTATAGATTCAGTCGTTAAACCCATAACTATCGTTCGGAATACCCTGTTTTAAAGTTTTCGAGGCTGCATGATTAGAAATCACATTCCGACTGTCACTTTCATGATCTGGTAAGTGATGCTCTGATTGGTTGGATGAAAGGTCCTTCTGACGTGACCCCTAATGGGATGTCCTCAGATCTTTGTTCAGCGGCAGCGAGAACTAAGATGTGATTTTAATGAGATTGCTCAAACTCCGAACTTCGTGATGAATGTTGAAACTCATATATTCTGATGTATATCTGTGATGGTTACCAGTAAGTTGATGTCAATACAGTTACGAACTTAAGACTAAGCCATTTCTTTTTAAAATGAAATAGTTATGATACTGAGGTAATATAGTGAATATATTGAGTGAGTGAGTGTGTTGGATTTAATACTGAACCGTATTCCTTTTGAACCACGGCATGTCACCTTGATATGGGAAAGTCAAAGTGATGCAGGTCTCAGATGTTGACCATTTTGGGGAAAACCCACAATCTAGGTGTGGTGCTGACAAACCCAGAAACACAATCAAGGTGAATTGGGTTATATAAAGAATTACTAGGCACTTGATAGATATTTATACATCTATGATTCATATTATTTATCATGAACACTGGTGACCCAGATGTAAAAACATGTGACTTCTGAGTTGCTTCCCTTAGTAGTGCCAGGATCATGTGATTTGGGTTCATATCCCAAATTCTACCCGATTTTAACCATGGTTTGTTGAAGTGGTCACTTAAACATCTAATACCTGCATCTCTTTAAGCCCTCCTCAAACCATGCTTAGCTGTAGCTGAAATACTGTTCAAACTAAACCCTCCACCCTCACTCATGCAGGAGGGAGGTCGGTAGCCTAGTGGTTAAAGCGTTCGCTCGTCACGCCGAAGACCCGCGTTCGATTCCTGACATGGGTACAATGTGTGAAGCCCATTTCTGGTGTCCCCCGCTGTGATATTGCTGGAATATTGCTAAAAGCGGAGCAAAACCATACTCACTCACTCATGCAGGAGTGAACAGATTTTCCCTTGCTCAAAAACACTACAAAATATTCTTAATAAACATAAATACTTCCTGAAAGAATTTGCAATATTTCCTTTTTTGGGTTGAAATGTGTGGCAAATCTTGACAAATGTATCCCCAACAGCAACAATGGGCCCAGACTGAGATGAATCCGCCTAATTGCAATACTCTCCAATACTCGTTAAGGAGATAACGAGGCTGTAATGGGTGTGTAGGGAGGTATTTCGGAAGCACATTAACAGCGCCTAAAAGCTCCTTACCTTTTGATGCAAAGAGTGATGTAGATTTCAAACAATCGTCATTGTTGTCCTTGGGAGAGATTACTGTTACAAGTGGCTATAATCACCAAGGCGGCGGGATGCAAGTATGTTTCTGTCTATTTCACGTTGATTGCTTCCTGTAGGATATGCCGGGCTTACAAGGTCGGGACTGACAGCTGTACATATCATGTTAGTTTCGTTGTCATGTTCAGGGACGTATTGTGATCGGATGTGTTTTGGCATTAGGATTAATGTAAAAATGTGAGTGGGGCACAGCAGGGTGACGTTCTATCCCTGTCACTTTGTGAAGTCGAGTAAAGGGGAGAAATGAAATGAATTAGGTTTGTAACAAATGACTTGGTGGATGTGACATGACGTCAGGTGTTTGTGAAATGGACGAGCATGTCCTGTTTTACTGATTACACACATCATTAATAAAAAGATTGTGATTTCAATTGTTACAAGTGGCACAGGAACAACTGGTTTTCATGACACTTCCTGTTGCAAAATATATGTTCACAAACAATACCATGCTAAGTACTCTTTAAAGGTATGGGTATGAACATACGACTATTTTCATTAAATTTATCATGAAAAGTGAAAAAAAATTTTTTTAGATTTTGGCAAATAAGTTTATTAGGTTTTTTTTACCTATATATAAATTCATACTCAACTATAGATTTGAAATTTCAAATATATTTTTATTTGAAAAATATATTTTAATATTTTTGTAAATGGATTTAAAAATAAATATATTTGCTAGTCATTCATAATAATGAAAGTCATGAAAGTCTATAGATCTAAACATGGTTTTTTTTGAGAGTTTAATTCCCATCATGGCCACAATGTGTTAAAAAGCCAAAACATGCTTTTCCTAGAATATTGCTCAGGGGAAAAGTGAAGTAAAACCACACTCACAAACCTTTTTGCTCAGTGTGAAAAGTGCAGCCCTCTAATGAAACTTTCTCATTCAGTGAGATACACCTGGTGCTGCTAGGTGCTTACAGAAACACAGAATCACATCCTAGTAGATCTTGGTGACTATTCGCGTGTATAGTCTGGCTGTTGAAGACGTGTTCAGCTTGTAAAGAACTAGCTCTCAGTGACAAGAATGCTGATAATGACACTAAAGGTGTGTGGCAATACAAAAATCTATCAAACAGATGGAACCTTGTGCTGGAGCTGTATTGAAGAAATATCTCCAAACTTTACAACACAACAGTAAAGGTTATGTAATTTGCGAGGAAAATTTCTCTTAGACTGTAAATGTCAATAAGCCCAGTGAATTTCTTTATTTTAAACAGAAGGATCTGGACTTGCCAAACTGTATGGACTTGCTTGGGTTTATTTGGACTTAATTAAACCATGGCTCCTTTGTCTTTGACCGTGGTGTAACTAACTTAATTATTAGTTAAACACCACATAGCAATGACGGAACTTCTTTTTTCCCCTGTCATTTATCTTGATGATAGAATTATTTCATGGAAATGTTTGTCGCCAGCGGGATTCGAACCCGCGAAGTCTGCACGGAAGGTTGACGAATGTTGACTTCTACCACGGCGACTTGGGAGAAATTGTATGAAATTAACAACTAAATATTTACTTACATCAGGACTTATTGTTTATCCGTTTATGAACTGCGATAAATGTTTTATGCAATTTTTATACAGTGTGTTTTTCTATGCATTCTAGTATTTGTAGGTACTTGTGTTTTGGAAGCTTTTCGTTCAACGAAACGAACAGACATACTGGTACACAAAATTACTTATATCTTGATTAGGGGTATATTTGCTTATTATAGGCCCATCAACATGGGCAAATAAAATGTAGGTGATTGATTAATATGCTTGAGTCGGTCCAAAATGAATGGTATACTTGCCCCGGGACATGCATTTCATAACCCAAGTCGGCGAGCTGCATTTGTGAAAGGCTCACACAGTGTTCTCACAGTTGGGTGTAGAGTTCCTGAATATCTTTCAAAATACCTTTAACAAAACAATGTTTATTCAGCATTTTAGGTGCCATAAATGTTGGACATAGTTTAGACCACTCTGACCCCAGTGTCTCATCGTTGAAATGGGTAATTAAACCATTTAATTAACCATTTCAACGATTGGACACAGGGTCATGGCCTAACCTATACATTTTGTATCAGGTACACTAGGAGGGAGTGGGAACGGTTCACACATGTTTCATAGTATTTTGTTGTTGTTGACGATGTTAATTTTTTAATTCCTCTGATCAGTCGTTCTTTCTTTATGTGCTCTTTTTAGAGACGATGTGTGGTCCAGGGGATGTAAGGGGCTGTACAGAGCTGCAGAATCTGCTGATCCGTAGTTTAAATCCCAGATTCTCCCTGATTTTGATCATTTGTGTGAGAGGACCGAACATGTGACCACTGACATATCACTGGAATATTGCTGAGTGACACATCAAATAATTAACAAACAAATAAAACAAACATTGGTTCTTTGGTTCTACTGTTGTTATTAGCTACCTAGACATGAAGCTCAGGCATTGGAATACCATTCAAAGCAGTGTTAAACCCAACTCACTCACTCACTCACTCACTCACTCACTCACTCACTCACTCACTCACTCACTCACTCACAGTCATATTAAAATCAAAATTTCATGCATAATATTTTGCAAAATCTCTTAAACAGTGCATTCTATTCTTTCCAAGACCTTATAAGTTTTTAAGATGTTGATAAAATATTTCACATTTTTGTGTCCATTCATAGTCTGAGAAGTTTGTAAGGACTGCACACAAACACTTTGTTAATCGCTACGTTGGTTCGCAAGGGGATTCCACTCACTCACTCACTCACTCACTCACTCACTCACTCACTCATAACCTTAAGAGCAGGAAAGGTCATATTCTTCTGTGAATGAAAACTCTTCTCAATCCAGTAACAACGAACTTGAGCTCTGAAATAGAAAAACACTTTTTATAAAGTTCAGCCACCTTAAATTCTGTGAAGCTGTAAGCTGAACGTTTCATCCTAGGAATCATCAATTGTTTTCGACATACGTAATATTAGCTTTCAGGTTCCTTTGACACAGACCCATTGTGTAGTGCTTGGGAATCTTCAGAACCATTGTTGATGTTTGCAAGATTGAAAACATCATCCATCACAGATTACTGATATTGAAAAAAAGTGAACTTAAGTTTCAGAGAGTTTCATTTCATGTTTTACATGACAACATTGTGAACTTTTCAGGTTTTACATCGTCAACAAATGGCTGCTGCCTGCAGGGATTTCTCCTGATTAAATTGTTTTTAGAGGCAGACTTGGATTTGTTAATCTTTTCACTTCTGCATCGTGGAAGACATTTTCTCTGTTACCTTGGGAGAAGGTTGAGAACAGGGAAATTGGAAGGGTCGCCTTTGGGAAACAATTCTTTTGAAATTCAAAAAGACTGGCTGCTAATTAAATGCTGGAAAGAATTTTTTACTTCCGAAAAAAATGCACTTTGGGATGTTGATTTTGATAAAAGTAGGTCAGTCCAATGAAAATATATATTGCAAGGATCGCCTAGTCTGAGGCTCCCCAATTCTTTGTGGAGAGTTAAGTCCTTGTTTGGTGTTACAGTTTCCGCTAATCCTGGGTTCGAATCCCTCATTTATTGGATCTTGATCCATGGTTTGTTATCATTATGCCCAATCTATTGGTTGGCACCAAGGATAATACATCAGTGATCTGCTTCGGCTTCCTCCACTCTACACTAACACACTGTGATAGAACTGAAATACTGGTCAAACCCATCTTAATCTTCCCTCTCTGAGAGGCGGAGGGTAGCCTAGTGGTTTAAGAGTTCGCTCGTCATGCTGAAAACCCGGGTTCGATTCCCGACATGGGTACAATGTGTGAAGCCCATTTCTGGTGTCCCCCGCCGTAATATTGCTGGAATATTGCTAAAAGCGGCGTAAAACCACTCACTCACTCACTCACTCTCTGATGGGCGGTGGTGTAGCCTAGTGGTTAAAGCGTTCCCTTGTCGTGTCGAAGACCTGGGTTTCAATTCCCCACATGGGTGCAATGTGTGAAGCCCATTTGTGGTGATCCCTCTGAGAAGATTACTAAAATTGGCATGAAACCATACTCACTCACTTATTCTCTGACTTGACAATGGACAGCATGAAATTGAAATGATATGCCTCTATTTGAACCACAGACCATCTGTAACATTTTATTTCGTAAACTGAAATAAGGTCTAAATACGATGTTTCTCTAACTTCCGGGAAGTATAAGCCTTTTAACGTAATCTCGCGAGAGAGAACGAGATCTCGTCCTCATTTCTCTGGCTTCGAAAAGCAACACACGTGTTTAACTTACGTTCTATGCTTAGTGTTTTTATTAAAACTTACTGTGGGTATTTTATAGAGCATAGTACTTTTATTCGGACCTAGGAAGCAGTCCGGCGACTAGGGGAACTCCGAGTCCCTTCGTTATTCCTTTTACTGGACTTATTCGCGACTGAAATGATATGCCTCTATTTGAACCACAGACCATCTGTTACATTTTATGCAGTTTCAACATGACCAACAATCACCTTTTACCAGCAAGCTGACAGGGTTTGGATGTTGACAGTAGGGAGATTCTATGTCCTGCCACACTAAGATCTAATGGCAATTAAATGCCATGTACTCCAGACTTGAATTGAATGGGTATTGTACTTATCATCAACACATTTTAACACACGTGTGTGAATGAGCTATCAAGGAATACTGAAGACCTATGCATACAGAGATGTACAAGACTGTGTTGTTATAGCTAGGAGACAATGAATGGTTGCATCGTGATGGAAGTGTTCACGTGATATACATGGGACAAAAGTGATGGCTGTTGATTTCACGCTGTTCTTCATAACATGGCACTTTAGGCCCAGCTTGTTTTATAACAATGTTGTATCAGGACTTTAACATTAAATAGTCTGTAACTGTTAACATTTTACTGGACAACAGCTCTAGAAGTTCTCTATCAGGTTTTCATTTCTTTCAAGGAATGGTGTCAAGAGTAGTTCCGTGTAGATTATACTCCTACCGTATTCGACGTAATAAGCGCACACGGCGATATTTGCTAATATTTGCTAGTGACCAATCCTAATTAGCAACCCTTCCGATTGATCAATGTACACATGACTTATTTATTTATGTATAATACGCACTCGTGTGTTATATGCATCCTTAATAATGGGCAATTAAATTCTGGAAAATATATCTGCCGTATGTAAATATTTCAGGCTGTCAGCATAAACCAAGAAATTTACAGTCTTTTAACTCTGCCTTTTTTCACCAAAATAAATTTCTAAATAGAGCCCCCTATTTCTAATTTTGAGAGTGACCTGGGTGCTTATTACGTTGAATATGGTAATTGCTTCCACAATCACATTGTCCTTTTTTCTTCTGCTGTCATAAATGTATGCCATCCTGAAAGGTCTGACAATAATGGTGTTGTTTACATATAAATCGTCCCAACAAGCAGTGTTTTCTTAGATTGAAAAGTTGTTTCTTGCAATAATGTAAGATTTATACCAGTTTAACTATCGATATGCCAAAAATTGGAGTTCCAAAGAAATGTCAGAACAGAAAAATTCAAGTATCAGACCCAAAAGGAATAAATAAAGATTTGGTAAACACTTGGATGTTGTTTGTATGATGATGAATGTCTGTCCTGGTGCCCTGAGATGTGGCTGGGAATGACATGACTCACTGGTTGAGGAGTGCTGCAATTCAAATAAGTATTTGTGAACTTTTCAACCAATCCCAAATGACAATACGATCTTTCCACTATTGCGCATTGCTTGCTTTATAATATTTGGTTGTTTTAATAATTGTCACTTTATGTCATTGAGAAATATTCCGAATATACATGTATCAACACTAAAAACTAAAATTGTGCCTCTCCCAAAAATGTCTTTTATAGATTTATATTTTCAGATTTAATTGCTTAAATTAAGAGTTTTTGGTTGCAATTTCACATTTTAATTTTAAAATATTTGTGAATATATCAAGTTTTAAAAATAGGTAAAAATGCTGTTGTATTGTTAGCTTTGTACATACAAGGCTTCAAAGAGAAATGGGATGGTGGGTTAGTCTAGTGGTTAAATCACCTCTCGTAAATCCGACGACCCAGGATCCAATCCCCAAATGGGTACAATGCATGAAGCCCATTTCTGGTGAACCCCACTGTGATATTGCTGGAATAGTGATAAAAGCGGTGTAAAATACAACTCACTCACTCAAAGAAAAATGTAACACTATACAACATTTTGGACAGGTGAGCTTCAGAACCTGCAACACTTAAAATATTTAAAAATTCACCCTCAGGCTAATGAGCATCTGGTGAATTAAGTGTTTACTCTCTTGGTATTAGATTATTTAAATTTCTACAGAAAGGAGCAGAAATATTCGGCCTTAACACATGCCTGGTATATAAAAACACACTTGATTAACCCTGATCAGAAACATGCAGTTCTTCCCCTGACGTGTATCAGTTCAATGTCTCATTATCAGCTGAAGAAGGGACCGGAAGCATCTGGTCTTCCGCTAACCTGCCATCCACACCTGTTTATACATACAGCTAGTGGAATCTTATTGGCAGCAGCCACTGATCGGTGCCTTCGTAACACGATATAATTGTTTTAAGATCTGACCTCATCCTGTCTGTAAAATTAATAAGGATGTGTAGGAGTGGCATATGTTGTGTTAAACATGTGTGAAAGTAGGATATGTTGTGTTGAAACATGGTGGTGGATGGAATGATGGAATGGAGTGGTGGATTGATCTGTGGGTGGTGGATGGATTGATGGACAGGATTGGTTGGTAGGTGGATTGACAGGGTGGATTGGTGGTGGGTGGATGGATTGATGGTGGGTGGATGAACTGATTTGGTTGATTGGTGATTGGTGGGTGGATTGATGGAATCGATTGATGGTGGGTGGATTGATTGAATGGATTGGTGGTGGGTTGGTGGATTGATGGAATTGATTGGTGGTGGGTGGATTGATGCAATGGATTGATGGTGGGAGGGTGGATGGAACTGATTGATGGTGGGTGGATTGATGGAATGGATTGGTGGTGGGTGGATTGATGGAATGGATTGGTGGTGGGTGGGTTGGTTGATGGTTGGATTGTTGTTGGTGGGTTGGCGGATTGGTGGTGGGTGGGCGGATTGATGTATTGGTGTTGGGTGGATTGATGGAATGCATTGATGGTGGGTGGATGGATTAGTGGTGGGTGGGTGGATTGGTGGTGGTTGGTGGATAGATGGAATGGATTGATGGTGGGTGGATTGATTGGGTAGATTGGTGGTGGGTGGGTGGATTGATGGTGGGTGGATTGATTGGGTAGATTGGTGGTGGGTGGGTGGATAGATGGAATGGATTGATGGTGGGTGGATTGATTGGGTAGATTGGTGGTGGGTGGGTGGATTGATGGTGGGTGGATTGATTGGGTAGATTGGTGGTGGGTGGGTGGATTGATGGAATGGATTGATGGTGGGTGGATTGATTGGGTAGATTGGTGGTGGGTGGGTGGATAGATGGAATGGATTGATGGTGGGTGGATTGATTGGGTAGATTGGTGGTGGGTGGGTGGATTGATGAGATGGGTTGGTGGTGAGTGGATGGATTGATTGAATTGATTGATGGTGGGTGGATGGATTGGTGGTGTCGGATTGATGGGGTGGATTGGAGTGTGGGTGGATTGATGGAATGGATTGATGGTGAGTGGATGGATTGATGGTGAGTGGATGGATTGATGGTGGATTGATGGAATGGATTGGTGGTGGGTGGCTTGATGGGGTAGATTGGTGATGGATTGATGGTGGGTGGATGGATTGATTGTGGATGGATGGATTGATGGTGGGTGGATGGATTGACGGTGGATGGATGGATGGATTGATTGATGGTGGGTGGATAGATTGATGGTGGGTGGATGGATTGATGGTGAGTGGATGGATTGATGGTGGGTGGATGGATTGATGGAATGGATTGATGGTGAGTGGATGGATTGATGGTAGGTGGATGGATTGATGGAATGGATTGATGGTGGGTGGATGGATTGATGGAATGGATTGATGGTGGGTGGATGGATTGATGAGATGGGTTGGTGGTGAGTGGATGGATTGCTGGTGGGTGGGTGGATTGATGGAAAGGATTGATGGTGGGTGGATGGATGGAATGGATTGATGGTGAGTGGATGGATTGATGGAATGGATTGATGGTGGGTGGATGGATTTATGGAAAGGATTGATGGAATGGATTGATGGAATGGATTGATGGTGGGTGGATGGATTGATGGAATGGATTGATGGTGAGTGAATGGATTGATGGTGGGTGGATGGATTGATGGTAGGTGGATGGATTGATGGTGGGTGGATGGATTGATGGTGAGTGGATGGATTGATGGAATGGATTGATGGTGGGTGGATGGATTGATGGAACGGATTGATGGTGGGTGGATGGATTTATGGAAAGGATTGATGGAATGGTTTGATGGAATGGATTGATGGTGGGTAGATGGATTGATGGTGGGTGGATGGATTGATGGAAAGGATTGATGTAATGGATTGATGGAATGGATTGATGGTGGGTGGATGGATTGATGGTGGGTGGATGGATTGATTGTTGGTGGATGGATTGATGGAATGGATTGTTGGTGGGTGGGTGGATTGATGGAATGGATTGATGGTGGGTGGATGGATTGATGAAATGGATTGATGGTGGGTGGGTGGATTGATGGTGAGTGGGTAGATTGATGGAATAAATGTATGTATATGTGTGATAAAATATAAAATAAGTTCATTAATGGATCTATAAAATAAAAAAGATAACCAAACTAGAAATGAAACAATATAGAAAAATAAATAAGAAATATGGTCCCCCTTTGAGTGAATTTAAAACTAATTGAACAAATATTCACAGCAGCTTTGCCAGTAATGTGTGTAGTGTATTGGTAGCTGTTTGCACATCACACCCTCTGCTCAGACGTCTCTGGCGGAAGTCGGGATTCAGATAAATGAGGATTCTGTTTTACAGGCCTGTCAGGAGGCAGGATGTGGAGGAGCCCTGGGGGGTCAGGTGGGATACAGGTGTGCTCGTTACCTAACGAGTTACAGGTAGCAGAGAAACTGGAGAGGAGGAGGCATGAAAGAAAATGGAAATGCTTCTCGGAAATTTATTTTTAAAGAGAACTCAAAAAGTGATGTTTCTTGCAATGTGGGGAAAAAGGATATGGTATTTATTATTTGATAGATAATTAGCAATTTAAAACTGGGACATATTTTGAAGGATGTATTAAATGTGGCAAGGATTTAAAGAATTAGATTGAACAGAAAGGATGATTGATATTCGGCAGGTACCTGTGAAATGAATCATGGGATTAAACTGATGTTCATTTCACACCACATCCCTCTTCGACCGCCTCCGTGGTCTAGTGGTAGAGCATCCGCCCGGAGAGCAGAAGATCCAGGGTTCGATCCCCGACCGCGTCATACCAAAAGACGTTAAAAGCTGGTACTTGTTGTTACCCTGTCTGGCGCTCGGCATTAAGGGGTTAAAACAAGGACTGGTCGGCTTGGAGTCAGTATACTGTGTCTGAGTGGGGTATTCATGTTAAACTATGGCATGGTATCTCAGTGAGCTAGCAATATAAATCGGCATCAGTCTGGACTACAGCAGCCATACACAAACACACACACGTACATGCACGTCGCTATATAAATGCAATGATCTTGGACGCGACGTTAAACCCAATTTCACCTCACCTCACATCCATCTTCACAGATCAAACACCCAAGAAATAACAATAATAACAATCATTTCACCATTTGTATGACACAGTTCATGAATATTAATACCCTTTCCTATTTCAAAATTCAAAATGTTATTTACAAATTCAAATAACATGATTGCTCAATGAAAAAATTACATAAATGAAACCAAATGCTGTCAGTGAAAGATTCACTTTCACTCCAATGTCAGTTTCACCAATCAAGGATGAATGCTTATGAGAAACCAGGCCCACTTGCTCAAAGCGATCTTAGGGCTAAGATGATCATAACTCCCATACTTTAACATAGGCTTACGACAGTCATAGCACTAAGATTACTTTGTGCAAGTGGGCCCAGGTCAGATACATGTTGAATTTCAGGATCTTGTTTGACATCGCCTCTGCGTTTGAACTATTTCAGAGGCAGTGGACGATATTTGTGGACACTAAGTTCTTTCATGTGAGAGTTCTCGTATAACCTGTTGGCACCGCCATGTTGGTTCATGTGGGATACGAGTGTTGTTTCAAAATGGAATCGGTTGGCAGCAAATCTAGATCAATCTCATTCAGAGCTTGCTGCAAATCTTTGTTCATTCTCTCATCTTCGACTTTGATATTTGGATCATTTAGATTTACCTCATCCTGACTTACGGCTATGCTTTATCATGACATGAAGATGTCTTTGGTCATATATGTCCAGTAGCTTCTGTGCCAAGAGGGCCTTCTTGCAATGGTGATTGTAAGTTTCTAGACCTTTTTACCAGATTTCAGGCCCTGGACACAGATTGTTTTGTGAGAGTGAGTGAGTGAGTTGGGTTTAGCGCAGCTTTTAACAGTATTTCAGTTATATCGCCGCGTGTCAGCTTAATGTGGGAGGAAAGCCCGAAGTGATGCAGGTCTGAGACGTTTACCACTTCGGTGAAACCCACGAGCACGGGTATGGTGCTGACAAACCTAGAAACATAATCGGGGCGAACCGGGATTCGAACCCACAATCATAGGTTTCTGGCGTGCCCAAGGGATGCAACTCTGCACAGCGAATCGCGGTGCCTTAGACGACTGGGTCACCCGTGCCCCCCATGACATGAAGATGTCTTTGGTCATATATGTCCAGTAGCTTCTGTGCCAAGAGGGCCTTCTTGCAATGGTGATTGTAAGTTTCTACACCTTTTTACCAGATTTCAGGCCCTGGACACAGATTGTTTTGAGAGAACAGCTGATCTGAGACATCCAATCTGTCCTCCATTGAGTTTCTCTGGCAAATATAACAGTCCCCATCCCCAACACTGAAGCACATGTAGCACATGTAGTGTCTCCTTAGCAAGTGACTTCATTCAAAATGTGCTCTGTTCACCCAGCAGTGAATGGGTACCCGGTAGGATGACATACTGTTAACCTTCTAGCGCCTCACAGGCAGCTTGGGTTGTATACTCCCCAGGGAGTTGAGAATGAAAATTGACTGCACCCTGATGGATTGACCGGGGTAATAATGTTAGCACTTTGAGCACAATCAACAAATATGTTGCTTGTCTTATGATCCAGCTGAAATAAAATCTTATTGCAATGTGTGATCTGGCTGCTTGTCGGGCATTGTACTCAGAACATTACTCATGCTGTCAACCACTGGTTTTTCTGCTTTGAGCTTATGCAATATTAATACAGGTGAAATTTGGTTTAACGTCGCGTCAAAGATTATTGCACTTATATAGCGACACGCTTGCATGTGTGTGTGTGTGGCTGCTTGTACTAGTCCGGACTAATGCTGATTTATAGTGCTAGATCACTGAGATACCATGCCGCAGTTTAACATGAACACCTAACTTAGACACAGTATACTGACTCAGAGCTGACCAGTCCTTGTTTTAGCCCCTTAATGCCGAGCGCCAGACAGGGTAACAACAAGTACCATCTTTTAACATCTTTTGGTATGATGCGGCGAGGGATCGAACCCCGGACCTTCTGCTCTCTGGGCGGACGCTCTACGACAAGGCCACAGAGGCGGTCCTAAGATTGATGACCATAATTATAGAATAAGAAGGACAACAGAACAAAAATATCTTGGTCATTATGCTACAAGAGCTGCCAAACCAGGCCTAACAAGCCAATTCCTTCATGCTCAGTGTCCCAGCTGTTGAAGCCAGCAAGATGGTAATTCCATTCTGAAATTGATCGCTCATCAGCTGATGAAATTGACTTGAAATGTGATGAACCTTGGGAAAATGAAAATTCAGACAATTTTTGGATAAAAGATAACGGAACCCCTGTGCTAAGCCAAATGATCCGCTGTGAAAGGATAACAATTTTTTGTATGTCGTTGATGACACTATAATTTATGTTTTCGCCTTGCAGCCATCTTTTTATCATTGGCGAGCATTGTTCCCGCCTGATAGGGGCAATTGATTGGACAAAAGGCAATGTCAGCTCTGGCCATGTGTAAACACATGTTGCGCTGGTGATATTTGACAAATGCCACTTGAGCAAATATTGAGAATTTGGTTCATTAGGACAGAATACACACAGAGTGATCAAAATCTATGTTTAATTATAGATTTCTTCATTTCACTGTGGACGGATGTCAGTTTCCTTTCTAGAATTGATTCATGTGTAAATGAAATACTGAAGTGTGGTTATGAAATAATTTCCCCATTGATGTCGAAACATGAACTGTAATCTATCATATGTCTGCATTGTATATGTGGCATATGGTATTTTAATAAGGAATTGAAAAAAAAGTTCATCCCACAGATCTACTGATTTGATGACACCTAATACAAGTACATTTTAGTGACATCATAGTAATTTGGCACTCAGTGGCTCGGTAGTCTTAATTTCCACAACTTGCTGTACGGAGTTGTTATCTCCCTTAGTTGTGACAGGAGCTGCTGATTATTATCCCTGGTTGGCACCGTGTTTCACCAAAGTCATAAACATATATGACCTGCATCACTTTGGTCTTCCTCCAAAGAAAAGCAGGCAGGCAAAGAGATAAGTGAAGTACTGTGCTACATCCAACTCACTCAATCACATTGTCAGGCAAGATAATAGTCATCAATAATTCTTCAGTTCATTTTGTCTCAAGGAAAGCAAAGTCTCTCTGCTTCTTACAAACAGCGTGTAAGGGAACCTCAATCCTCGGGGAGGATGGCTGGGATTGTTTTTTTTTAAAAAGACTAGTTTATACAAGGAAATTCTGGAATAAGAATTTGCATGTTTTGTTCTCAGATGAACAATTGACTTCATGTGCATGTTGGGCAGGATGTGTTCACCTTTTCACAAACACCTGGTATCATCACTATTTGATAGTGATTCATGAACACATTATGCCGTCAGAATCATAGAATGAACTCTGCTTCTCGCAGAGATTTCTTATGATAATACAAAGTGTTTTGCCGCTTTTATTGTTCACTGGATGAGAACTGTTTTGCCGCTTTTATTTGTTATATATCTTGAAGTGTTGACCCCTGCTGTGGTTGATGCATGTCATTGTATCCCAATTGTGCAGATCCATGTTCATGATATGTCAACTAGCTTGTCTGGTCCAGGCTCTATTATTGACAGACTGCTGTCATATTGCTGAGTTCGCGTTAAACAAGTATCAAAATGGCCATCCATCCAAGAATATTATTTATAATCATTGAGATGAACCAATCTTATTCCTTTTCCTCTTGGGCGGTGGGGTAGCCTAGTGGTTAAAGAGTTCACTTGTCATGCCAAAGACCTGGGTTCGATTCCCCACATGGGTACAACGTGTGAAGCCCATTTCTGGAGTCCCCACAATGATATTGCTAGAATAGTGCTAAAGACGTTGTAAAACCATACTCACTCACTCACTCTTAAGGCTACAAGGGACCTTTCTGTTTATTGAGGTGATGTTTGATTTTTGTACAAAATGATTTACTTACTTCCCCGTGAAGATCCGGGGTAGAATAGGTCTTCAGCAACCAATTTTTGTCGTAAAAGGCGACTATGCTTGTCGTAAGAGGCAACTAACGGGATCGGGTGGTCAGGCTCGCTGACTTGGTTGATGCATGTCATCGTATGCCAATTGCGCAGATCGATGTTCATGATGTAAATCACTGGATTGTCTGGTCCAGACTCGATTATTTACAGACCGCCGTCATAGAGCTGGAATATTGCTGAGTGCAGCGTAAAACAACAAACCAAACCAACCAAATACTTCCATGCTATCAAAAATGTTTCACACCCTGCCTGACAAGCTGACTAATTAGGATTGGGTGGTTATAGTGTGTGATGTGATTGTGTGTCATCTTACCTTGATGGCTGGCTCATACCATCAACCACTGGGTTGTCTGACCCAGATTCAAACTGTGCAGCCACTCTGTGGCATTGTGCTGACTGTGGCGTACATTCCTCTCTTGTATCCCTTATCCTAATCACTTACCGTATTCGAGGTAATAAGCGCCCAGGGTGCTCTCAAAATTAGAAATAGGGTGCTCTTATTAGAATATTATTTTGGTGGAAAAAGAGAATTGAAAGATAAATTTCGTGGTTTATGCTGACACACATATGTTTATATGTGACAGATACATTTTTCCAGAATTTAATTGCCCATAATTGAGAATGCATATAACCCACGAGTGTGTATTATATGCGAAATATATAAGTCTTGTGTACATTGATCAATCGGAAGGAGTGCAAATTGGGATTGTTCACTAGCCAATATATTAGCACATATCGCCATGGGCGCTTATTAAAGCGGGGCGCTTATTACGTCGAATACGGTATTTGCTTTTTCGCAGATTGTGTGAGTGGAGGGTGGTACCAGGCAGGACATGTTTACCATTTTTGCGGACACCTGGTGCCATCACTGATGTTCAGTAATCCATTCATATCATTTTCACTGTATTTTGTCTTTTACGCCCATTGTGTCAGATAATTGACACTGGTGATTTTGGCGTTGAGACCCCCTGCCAAAATGTCGCAGTTACCAAATATTAAGACCATGTTTTATTTAAGTGGGACAGGTTTACCTTTGAATTTTGGCCTCTGACAAAAACAAATGATGTATTATTCATTATAATTAGTGTTAGCTGTTTGATCTTGCTCGGAGTGATGTCTTACAAAACATGTGAACTGACGCCATTTAGCCTCTTGATCTGGAGAGAACAAGTACCTTTCAACAGCAAATCCCTGAAACACAGCTTATAGATGAGGTTGTGGAACCAGCTGCAGAGGAGGAGGCACCATTAATATATATATTGGCACCATCTAAGGGAGCCAACCATTTTTGGTCGCCAATTCTATCTTATAGGAATAATTTTCATGACTACTGTTGTAAAGTATGTGTTGGTCAGTGAAGGAAGCAATGATGAGGTCTGTCGAGGTGAACCAGGATATGTATTATTGATAGGTAGTTACATTGATAGAAATGTTTGCAAGTCTGTGTCAGTGTACTTAAAGTTAATCTCTGTCTAACATCAAGAAATGTCTGCTTTTTTATGGCAATAAACATTTTGATCCTTCAATATTTTGATGACTTGTATGTATGGCTTTAAGAAAATGGCTTTGGTTGTTTAGAGGTTATTTGATGGCCTGAATGTATATGAACTTTCATGGTGTTTGTTGGTGGAGGGATGGTCACAATTTGCAAGTGATTCAGTGGCATTTGATTGACTAACCAAACAAGTTATTGTGTGTTCATGTTTCCATAAGTCAAAAAAAATCAAGCCACACCCACCAGCAAACTTCTGTTTCCTGATTAGCTGATAATTGGGTTTTGTTTGCTTTGTTTGTTTATTTGTTGTTTAACACCACACTCAGCAATATTCCAACTTTAGGACGGCTGTCTGTAAATAATCAAGTCTGGAGCAGACAGTCCAGTGATTGACATCATGAGCATTGATCTACTCAATTGGGATACGATGACATGCATCAAACAAGTCAGTTTGCCTGAGCACCCAGTCCCGTAGTCGCCTCTTCCGGCAAGCATGGGTTGCTGAAGACCTATACTACCCCGGATCTTCATGGGGTGATAATAGTTTGGGCAGTGTTTAAGTTGTATTACTGCGCTGAATGATATGTCATAGATTTACCCAGTGCATACCGTTTTTTATGTCCTTAAATGCAAAAGATTGATGGCAGATTTAAATGCAGGCTATACTGAATTCAATTGCAGATCCTTTACAGGAATTTAGAAATTTGAAGTTCACAGAAACACAAGACATGAACTTCAACTTCTGTATTAAAGGGCAAGTTCACACGGAAATGAACCAATTTTTCTTGTACTTTTTCCACATTAAAAGTGTTAACATAGAAGTGTCATAGACAAAAATATAAAAACATCATATTTAATTAACATATTTTTTGCATTAAAACGATTTATATTTTTCACATTTACCAAGTGTTCTATTTCCATAACAAAAACACCATGGCTTATGCCCCTTGCAATATGACGTCATTGGTGCCAATTGATAAACATTATGACGTCATCATGCTTTGTTAGAGCCGCTTCACGTGGTGTAGGTACAGTTTTGTGATTCTAGCGTCTCAGATGCCAGCCAGAATTGTGTTATGCTGAGTCACCACTGCGCCGGAGTGTGTCGTAGACCATGTTGTTTTACAGCAAACTGGTCCTTGATATCTTTTGCGTTGAGAATAGACAGGGACCCAGTTGAATTGGCACCAATTACGTCATAATCTAAGGGGGATAACTCAGGCCTATTTCGCTCGTAAAACGAAGGCTTCATAACGGCATATCATTTTAACACTATTGTGAGCTTCCTACTTTCACTGTGAAAAAAATGAGTGTATATTTTCAAACACAGATACTAACTAATTCTAAAATTGCGTTTTGTTTAGAAAAAGAAAGAAAGTGATTTTTGCGTGTACACTTCCCCTTTAACGTTTCTTGCTACTTCTTGCCCCTTGATCCTTCACCTGATAAAGATGATTTGTAATCTACATATCATGTGTCTCTATGTGTCTGATGTTTTCAATTTGATGTCTTCTATGAAATTGTTATTAAATGACATTTTCTTATTTTTCAGGTAAGTGTTGTTAAACCGTCAATTCCAGTGTGCCTCTTGATATGTGAGTACCTTCCTGTGTATACGATTGCTGTTGCTGTTTGGGAACAACTCCTTCATACAGCACATGGTTTGCCACCGAGTAGCGTTGACATGTTTCTGCTGACACACTGTCATGGCAGGGCTTCAGAAAGGCCAAGCTCCATTCACATATATACTACCGGTTCTCAAAACAAGTACAATAAGTTAAGGAACACCCACCATACCCACCATCCAGGACCGATAAACTGTCATCTTCATATGAAAAAAATGTGTTCTTAAACTTCTTTTTTGTGGTATATATTCTTGGAAATTGGCACAAAAATACCCGGTACATATAATTTCTTATACATTGTTGCATGTCTGTCAGTAATGTTACATGAAAAGAGAGTATTTTATACAACAATATACCAGAATATTTTTGGAACCAATCTCTCAAAACTCTGAACAATATTGCATTTGAATTAGAAAGTTTGTTTCACAACTAAGAACAAAAATATCATCAGCTGTAGCTGTTATTAGGAACATGTACCATATATGGAAATAACGTTTTACAGAAAAAAGAATCATCAGTTGCTGCTATGAGATGTGTAAATTTATTGGTTAGCACAGGAAGGAGTGGCAACCGTGAAATAAATGTCACTTGTTTTGTTCGGTGTCATCCCTCAGATGGCACACTGGCAGATACTGTTGATACTCATATGCCAGCTGGCACATTTTGGTCAAACCCTGACTGACACACTTCATGGGTGTGGCTGTGAAGCACTTTATGGCGTGACTGTGAAGCACTTTATGGGTGTGGCTGTGAAGCATTTTATGGGTGTGAAGCACTCTATGGGTGTGTCTGTGAAGCACTTCATGGGTGTGGCTGTGAAGCACTTCATGGGTGTGTCTGTGAAGCACTTCATGGGCATGGTTGTGAAGCACTTCGTGGCTGTGAAGCACTTCATGGGTGTGGCTGTGAAGCACTTTGTGGCTGTGAAGCACTTTGTGGCTGTGAAGCACTTTGTGGCTGTGAAGCACTTCATGGGTGTGGCTGTGAAGCACTTCGTGGCTGTGAAGCACTTCATGGGCATGACTGTGAAGCACTTCATGGCTGTGAAGCACTTCATGGGCATGACTGTGAAGCACTTCATGGGGCATGGCTGTGAAGCACTTCATGGGCAGGCTGTGAAGCACTTCATGGGTGTGGTTGTGAAGCACTTCATGGGTGTGGCTGTGAAGCACTTCATGGCTGTGAAGCACTTCATGGGTGTGGCTGTGAAGCACTTCATGGGCAGGCTGTGAAGCACTTCATGGGTGTGGTTGTGAAGCACTTCATGGGTGTGGCTGTGAAGCACTTCATGGGTGTGAAGCACTTCATGGGTGTGGCTGTGAAGCACTTCATGGGTGTGAAGCACTTCATGGGTGTGGCTGTGAAGCACTTCATGGGTGTGGTTGTGAAGCACTTCATGGGTGTGGCTGTGAAGCACTTCATGGGCATGGCTGTGAAGCACTTCATGGGTGTGTCTGTGAAGCACTTTGTGGCTGTGAAGCACTTCACGGGTGTGGCTGCGAAGCACTTCGTGGCTGTGAAGCACTTCATGGGCGTGGCTGTGAAGCACTTCATGGGTGTGGTTGTGAAGAACTTCATGGGTGTGGCTGTGAAGCACTTCGTGGCTGTGAAGCACTTCATGGGTGTGGCTGTGAAGCACTTCATGGGTGTGGCTGTGAAGCACTTCATGGGTGTGGTTGTGAAGCACTTCATGCGTGTGGCAGTGAAGCACTTCATGGGTGTGGTTGTGAAGCACTTCATGGTTGTGGCTGTGAAGCACTTCATGGGTGTGGCTGTGAAGCACTTCATAGGTGTGAAGCACTTCATAGGTGTGGCTGTGAAGCACTTCATGGGTGTGGTTGTGAAGCACTTCATGGGTGTGGCAGTGAAGCACTTCATGGTTGTGGCTGTGAAGCACTTCGTGGCTGTGAAGCACTTCATGGGTGTGGTTGTGATTCACTTCATGGGTGTGGCTGTGAAGCACTTCATGGGCATGGCTGTGAAGCACTTTGTGGCTGTGAAGCACTTCATGGGTGTGGCTGTGAAGCACGTCATGGGCATGGCTGTGAAGCACTTCTTTGCTGTGAAGCACTTCATAGGTGTGGCTGTGAAGCACTTCATGGGCATGGCTGTGAAGCACTTTGTGGCTGTGAAGCACTTAATGGGTGTGGTTTTGAAGCACTTCATGGGTGCGGCTGTGAAGCACTTCAAGGGTGTGGCTGTGAAGCACTTCATGGGCATGGCTGTGAAGCACTTCATGGCTGTGAAGCACTTCATGGGTGTGGCTGTGAAGTACTTCATGGGCATGGCTGTGAAGCACTTTGTGGGTGTGGCTGTGAAGCACTTAATGGGAATGGCTGTGAAGCACTTCATGGGCATGGCTGTGAAGCACTTCGTGGCTGTGAAGCACTTCATGGGTGTGGTTGTGAAGCACTTCATGGGCATGGCTGTAAAGCACTTCATGGCTGTGAAGCACTTTGTGGCTGTGAAGCACTTCATGGCTGTGAAGCACTTCATGGCTGTTAAGCACTTCAAGGCTGTGAAGCACTTCAAGGCTGTGAAGTACTTCATGGACATGTCTGTGAAGCACTTCAAGGCAGTGAAGCACTTTAAGGCTGTGATGTACTTCATGGGCATGTCTTTGAAGCACTTCAAGGCTGTGAAGTACTTCATGGACATGGCTGTGAAGCACTTCGTGGCTGTGAAGCCCTTCATGGCTCTAAAGCACTTCATGGGCATGGCTGTGAAGCTCTAACACTCTCTGTTAGTTATACTGAGGAAGTGTTTCAGGAATCCACAGCATCAATAAGTGGACATAATGGCTCCTCATCCACTTGTCCCCGGCTGGCTTGACCTGTGTTTGGGGGAATCTGATCTGAATACTGATGTACGGTAATGTGCGTGACACGCTGCCCCAAACTACATTTGTTACTTAGCTGTTTTCTAGGAAAGGCTGGATTGGGCTCCGGCTGATATCAGTGGTGTCTTTATTGAAATGTGCCTCTTGGCTTCATCTTGGTGGGATTGTGAATATTGGCTTGTATTTGGAAGAAGTTTGATGTGATGGTTCTGTGTAGATTGACTCTTTGGTAGCAAGGATAGTGACATGTCCTGTATAGACTCTTTGGTAGCAAGGATAGTGACACATCCTGTATTGACTCTTTGGTAGCAAGGATAGTGACACGTCCTGTATAGACTCTTTGGTAGCAAGGATAGTGATATGTCTGGAATAGACTCTTTGGTAGCAAGGATAGTGACATGTCTGGTATAGACTCTTTGGTAGCAAGGATAGAAACAACTGTCTGGGGTAGATTCAGTCACAGCAAGGATAGAAAAACATATTCTGGGTAGATTCTTTAACAGTGACAATAGTAAGCAACGTTAAAATTCACCTGAGAAGAAACAAGAACTAAATATAATAGATTCATTTAGTTTATGAATATGTCTGTTTGTAAGCTTTTCTCAAAGAAACTCTTAAAAAATCAATTAAAGAATTAAGATTAAAAGAAAAAAATTTGGAATTTCAGATGTGAAGATTATAATTTTCTAACATGCTTACTAAGCTTTTCTCAAGAACACAATTAGAAAATTGATTTTCTGATAAAAAGTGTTAGGAGCCTTCATCTCAGGATGCAAGATCTCGTCTCCGTATCTCTTCAGCCTAGCTTACAGTATTGATGAAGCAGAGTGAGGGTGCCTAAATTGATTTTTCAATAAAACAAACAGCTTCTGATAATAACCTGACCTATTTTTTTTAGTTGTGATGGGGAGTGTTAGTTTCACAAGGTTTGAGAGCGAGATGGTGACAATTGGATGAGAATGGGTGAATGAGTTGGAGCAGATAGTATTGTGTTGGCTATAGGTGAACTGACCAGTTGAAGTGATTTAAGAACCTTGGAATTTCTTCAGTGGTCATCCTGGGTTGGACATTGACTCTGCTGTTTAGGGTTACTCTGTGAAAGCTGTTAGGTGATACCCAGTACTGCTAATGTATTCATTGGAAAGTTGGTAGATAAATTCAAATAAATCCCGAATAAAAAACTGTTTGAGTGTTTTTTTAAGGATGACTGTTTTATGCATAGATTATCAATAACATCATCTCTGTGTGAATATAAAAATATTTTTTTGTTTAAAATTTATTTGATTTGTTTATAATCATGTCATTGGCGCAGCCATGTAGGTACATGTTTGCACATGTATATTTTAGGTAATATTGCACATGTCTCAGATAAACTTACATGATTTGTTTCTATTTGTTGAGGGGGCACGGTTGGCCCAGTTGTCTAAGGCGCCGCGATTCGCTGTGCAGAGTTGCATCCCTTGGGCACGCCAGAAACCTATGATTGTTGGTTCGAATCCCGGTTTGCCCCGATTATGTTTCTAGGTTTGTCAGCACCATACCCGTGCTCGTGGGTTTCACCGAAGTGGTAAACGTCTGAGACCTGCATCACTTCGGGCTTTCGTCCCACATTAAGCTGACACGCCGCGATATAACTGGAATACTGTTAAAAGCGGCGTTAAACCCAACTCGCTCACTCACTCACTCCTTTTGTTGAATATCAATAGCATCATGTTGTTCATGTTGTTCATGTGGTTTTTGATATGATTCTTACCCATTGCAAAGTTGTAAATATATCACATCAATGCCAGAGAATAACCAGGCTTAATTATCCAATGAAAAAGATTTCATTGAGTGTTAAATGCAAAGCTGTGGTGACAATTATATGAATGGACCAATGAACATCAGTGATGACACCAGGTGTTCGTGCAATAGCACCAGCTTTAGACATACACATCCAACAAATCCTGTGAATAGTACCTGCAGTAATTTTAAAAATTGTCACATATATATCACTGCATGACATTGTCATGTGACATTGATAGAAGGGACCAGGCGATGGTAGTTGTACAATTGCGAACATCTGCTGTACTACAATAGTAGTTCACTGACAACTTATTTTCCATTTGGGGCTAATGTCGAAATATTGTATGCAACATTTCATGTTCTGAATAGAGATGAAATGCCAAGGGTGTGACATTACAGAATATATTTATTTTAGAAAAATGAAAAATGGTCTGAATTGAATACACATTGCCTTTCAGAAAGTGGTCAAAAGTAACAAATGTCATATTTAGGATAACACATTCTTTGTGAAGTACAAATTCTAGTATTTTTATGGGTTGAGTCCCGTCTGGGCTTCAAACGTGCAGTCTCAGAGTGAGGCACCAAAATGACAGCACACAAAGTCAGTGACCTAACCCCATTCTCCCAAGCTTCCAGAATATAATAGGCGGAGAACTGGTAGTCTAGATCACATACTGATTTGTTCAAAGCATTTTGACAAGAATGACCATATTCCCATTTGAATCCTTTTGATCTAAAGAGCAATTCCTGAATTTATCATTGCCATGGGTCATAAAATGACCAGTTTTTTTATCCCGAGATGGTTGTGAGAGTTACATGCCTAATTGAAGCTGTTCTGGAAAATCTAAAAACGCAACAAATGTTTATTCTGTTTGCCAATAATCAGAAAAAAATCATGTATTTCGCACTTAAAGCTTGAAGATCTAAAGCATCTGTATTGAACTGCTACACCTCCTTTAAAGATTTTCAACTGAAGCCAAGTATGTTGGCTCCAGCTAGTTACGTTCAAGTCATTTGCGATAACAAGCAGCAAGACTCCCGCCATGCTTATCAGATACCTCGTCAATTTCCGAATATAAATCGCAATGAACGTATTCTGAAATGGACGAATAGACATCTATCATGCTAAATGCAATGGTAGTTTACTTGCAATTATCAATCGATATCGATTACGACTTTTTCTCAAAGAATGAACATAGGGACATGGTGATATTGTTTGAGATTGCAATGATATGGACAATTAGAAAAAGATCATCCATGTTTAGTTTTGGATGCATGTTTTACGCAATGTATGACGCCAATCGGCTGAATTGAAATTGATAACAAGGTATTTTGGGATGAATGCCAGAAGCATTGGATTTCAAACCAATTGGTGACCACTTGGTGTGTAACTGTTCGTTTTAGCAGATTACCTAAAAACGGCAACCCCCTATGGATTAAAGTGGAGGGAGCTTATTGAATTTCTCTAATGGTTTAGTTGGTATTTATCTTTCTTTTTTGTGGTTCATATTGTTTCAGATTGTGTGAGGTTGTGTGAGGTTTAGATAATGATCTTGTATTGGAAGAAAATGAAAATTGAGGAAATCCATCAAGAATATATTTGTAATCTAGGAGCTCAATATATGAGAGTGTTACCTTCTTAAAAAAGATATTTTTTAAATGGATGATTAAAAGATTTGGTTTAAAAAAAAGATTTTAATATTCACACAGTGTATTCATTTAGATGTTTTGCAGATTGGAAAGGTTGACTTTTAGCTCACCTGTCACTCATTGTTGCAGCCACGAAGCTGAAACTGTGTGACTTGACTGTGTCATGTTAAGTGTATACTTTTAATGAAATATTTAATTAAATGATTTCTAACGCTGTGTTCTATGATATGATGTTGTACCCCGTGGGGAATCTGAGTTAGTACCGTATTCGACGTAATAAGCGCCCCGCTGTACTAAGCGCCCACGGCGATATTTGCTAATATATTGGCAAGTGAACAATCCCAATTAGCACCCCTTCCGATTGATCAATGTACACAAGACATTATTTGTGTATAATACGCCTTCGTGTGTTATATGCACCCTTAATAATGGGCAATTAAATTCTGGAAAAATATATCTGTCGTATATAAACAGCTCAGGCCGTCAGCATAAACCACAAAATTTATCTTTCAACTCTGTTTTTTCCACCAATATAATATTCTAATAAGAGCCCCCTATTTCTAATTTTGAGAGTGCCCTGGGCACTTATTACGTCGAATACGATATTTGTACCCAGCAATCCATGCTGGTCGTAAGAAGCGACTTGATGGATTGGTGATCAGACTCAGTGACTTGGATGATTGTGTGTCATTGTACCTGGACCGAGTTGATCATTGCTCATAATCACAGGATTGTCGGGTCATGACTTTTTTATTTACATGCCGCTGTATATAGCTGGAATATTCCTGAGTTGGGTGTTAAAAAAACCTGTTAGGAGTCCCACCCAGGCCTTCATTATTATAAGTATATGATTAACCTCTATTGTCCACACTGACCTTTTAAGCTGATAAAGTAATCAGGTGAGCTACAGTGCCTTCACTTTCTGTTATAGCACACATTCATGTCAGTGAAAAGCTCTGTCCATTGCCATTTAAACTGTTGCAGTAAATTTAATAATATATAATCAGGTGAGCTACAGTGCCTATTACTTTCTTTCATACCAACATTCATATCAGTGAAAAACTCTACCCATTGCCCCTTTAGGCTGTTGAAGTAAATGTGATAATTTATAATCAGGTGAGCCTATCACTCTTTATAGCCAACATACATATCACTGAAAATATTTTACAAAAAGTCGTGATTTATATCAAGTCCCATAATGATAATGTTTTTGCCAGTATAAGAAATGAAGGATGCATTTATGGGTTAAACACCCTCTGGAATTGGAACTGATCGAGTCAAAATCTCTCCTCGTCTCTGAGGGAGTCATAGAAGAAATCACCAGGACCTATATATCAAAAGTACTACACTTAAAAGCTGTCCCGACCTAGAAACCCTTTTATTCAGTCGAGCAAAATACACGGAATGAAGGAACATAAACTTGCACTGCCATAGACCCTTTTGAGAAGCTTGTGAATGACTGGAGAGCCATTCCCTCAATACATAGGTCAGGGCGGGATGCGAAGGGGAGGAATTGTAATAGAGCGTTCAAAGACGCACAGGTAATCAATTTCGCGTGTACATGCAGCTGTTTGTCAGAGAATTACGTTGTCATTGATTCGAGAGAATTCTCAGCTATGTGAGAGATGACCTTTAAGCCTCTTTTTGGATTTGCTATCATCCTACAGCCAAACATCAATGGCAAAAAGTTCTAAGATTTCTGTCTTTGATTTTAGATTGCACCAAAATTGACATGAAAGAGACTTTTGATGGACATATATAGTGCTATGGAGCACTTGTAGTTGTCCTATTGACGAAATTTACAACATAGTGGCGTCAAAAGCGGAAGAATGGAAGTGGCTTTGCGGAATAGATCGGTATATATAGTTTGTTGTCTGGAATATAATATCCTTGATGAGATATACTATAAAAACCCAGCATTCTTTCTTGAAGAAGATTGTGGGAATAATAACAATTTCAGATTGTCCAATTCCCTTAAGTATGGTAAATATGCCGATGATGAAATAAGTGTTTGGGGACAAAAGTGAATTAAATATTAAATCTGATTTTTCTATTCAAGATTCAATATCATTTCAGAAATTCACAATCAGATTATGGTAATAAAGTGTCGAATGAAATTTGGAAGACTTTGTCACAGAGATGTATATTTCATTGATGGAGGCCTATAATAACATTGCAGATATTGACATTACGGCAAACACGAGCGATAGTCATATTGTAAAGTACATTTGGGATATGAGATATTGTAAAGGAAAATCACATGAAAGACTGGACGTATATCACAAATAGGAAACCTTGTTATTTTATCTGTTTGCAACAAGATATCATTTGCAAGAATAGATGACGAAATTGAGTTGATTACATTGCTTGGCTGTGTATGAGATACGTCTCTCTTTGATGAAATCGACATCAAAGGAAAATGCAATTTACGCGGAACATAAATCATCTTATGTTTCAGTTTAATCACATTTGACAGGAAGACGGCATGTGGGGAGGACATTTGTCATCGCTGACCAAGTTATCGTCATATGGTGACAATTAATTAAAAATTTTGGTACACCGAGAATACTTACTGAAATTCAATCCATTTAGATGTATGACAGCCCCACATCAGTGAGTGAGTGAGTGAGTGAGTGAGTGAGTGAGTATGGTTTTATGCCGCTTTTAGCAATATTTCAGCAATATCACAGCGGGGGACACCAGAATTGGGCTTCACACATTGTACCCATGTCGGGAATCGAACCCGGGTCTCCTGCGTGACGAGCGAACGCTTTAACCACTAGGCCCACATCAGTGAGGGGAGTGCTTTTAACAAGAGATAGTAAAATCAAGGTGACATGACAAGAATAAGTTTCACAAATTGCATTTATGTTTGGAAATAAACCTGGTATTTCGTTTTTCTAGTCAGAGAATCAACTAATTTGCAAAAATGGTTGTGGTAATTTAAACACGGAACAATTTGCATCAATTATTCAACATGTCTCATGTCATAATGAGTCAACTTGTTGAAATAAATAACATTCTTGTGCAAGTTTCAGTTTTTTGACGACATCAATACATTTACGATATGATTACATTTTAAATATTTACATCAATGTTTCCATGATAACAATAAGGAGTTTTTTTAGGACATGTCTCTGCGTCCACCCTAGCGACACCAACTCATCAATCATTGAGATAAACTCTTTGAATGTCCTGTAAAGCTAACACTTTGGCTCAAATTATTGGGCCAGTAATCGAACAGTGTCTTTCATGTTTGTTTTTGCATAACATGCCTTAGAGTTAATTTTTCATTATCCTCGATCGCAAGTGATTTTTGTCTGCGATTGTTGCTTTAGGTGGAAAACATGCTCATTGTTGCATCATCTTCAAAAGAATGGAAATCAGGTGATTTAATTTTTGAAATGGATGCTTGATCTCTAGGGGCACTTAAGACTCTCGGTGACACTTTGTGGATGTTCAGACTTGCGATGGAGAGGTCTTTGAAAAAATTCAGTGCTGGAAGGAATCATTTATTTCAACTGCAGTGATTATCTCTAATTGTGTTTGTTTAGAAGTGGTCTTGGTAATTGTGGTTGCTTAAGGTCTTTGTAGTTTTCTTTATAATCAGGAAAAAAAGATTGGTGGAAACTGTTCGACTCTTTACGGGGTCAGTGATGGTGGAGATTGATCAGAGGTGGCACTAGAAGGATGGGCAGATTGGTGGAAGGAAGACCTTGTGTCAGCATCAGTGAGTGAGTGAGTGAGTGAGTGAGTGAGTGAGTGTGAGTGAGTGAGTGAGTGAGTGAGTGAGTGAGTGAGTGAGTGTGAGTGAGTGAGTGTGAGAGTGAGAGTGAGAGTGAGTGAGTGTGAGAGTGAGTGAGTGAGTGAGTGAGTGAGTGAGTGAGTGAGTGTGAGTGAGTGTGAGAGTGAGTGAGTGAGTGAGTGAGTGAGTGTGTTGGGGCACTATAAGGATATGCTTGGACACCACAAGGGTGTGTTGGGGCACTATAAAGGAGTGTGTTGGGGCGCTAGAGGAGTGTGTTGGGGCACTCTGAAGGAGTGTGTTGGGGTGCTAGAGGAGTGTGTTGGGGCGCTAGAGGAGTGTGTTGGGGCACTCTGAAGGGGGGTGTTGGGGCGCCATGGGTGTAGATTATGTGTTCAGATACACTTAGATTCAGCAATTTAGATCAATGTTGGATAGATGGCAAGATGCCTGTGTGAGTATGATGCAGTGCTATAGCGATACATCACATGTGATGTGTCAAGATTGAGGCACATCCTGATGCAGAGACTGAGAAGATGATTGTGCAGATTGGTTGCAACAGCATCTCTCACGAGCTGATGAGAATGTACTGGAATCGGTTACGGGAAGATAGAAAACATCCTGCCCAGAAGCTGGAAACTCCAAACTAAACTTCTCCAAAGATTGGCCCTTACAATAACATTTTCTTTCAGACCAATTGTTAATCATAAATATTGAAACCTGAATGAGATTGGAGGCAACAAGCAACTTGATAAGGATACAGGAGAGAATTCTTCAGCAGCATAATGTTTCTTTGCGTGCATTGATCTGTTTAAGGGAAAATCAGTTTTGCTTATTTTATTTTTTGGAAAGCCATATATTCTCTGTGAACTAGTCCTAGGATAAAATTCTTTTGATGTTTTCAAATGTCAAATTTATTTAACCCTTCTTGATGTAATATTTGAGTCCTGATAACGTTCTCTGCTTTAATTCTATCGCCCATTTCTCAACAGATAACCAAACAGTGCTTTCATAATGAATTGAAATTCATCAAAAGCATGAATAACATTTGATCAGCATTTAGTGAAAGAAATCCTGATTTGGGAAATCATGCACTGGTTGGAGTAAGATATCTAAGCTAAGATCTTCATGTTTTCGCTCGACATGGGGATTTCAAGTTTGCAATTGACACCCTCCAGTACAAATCAATAAGATTTTTTAATCTTAAAGGAAAGTCAATCTTTCGTATTTGTTTTGCGCTCATTGGCCAAGATTGATTCAGCCTTGTTTGGTGTTTTCATAAGGTAGTACTGTTTGCTTGTTAAATACTCATATAAAGCTTGTTTTAGACATTCAGAGTCGATTTCAAGTAAAACAACTCAAAGACTTCTAAGTCACCCACTAAAATTGTTTTGCAGCAAGAGCGGAGCTGTTTATGAGTGATTTTTTAAAGGTTATATTTTGTTCTATATAAACCACATACATCTAACAATTTTGAAGAAAGTGACTCATCTATGACTCATCTACTCTTTGACATCTGTAGCTATTGCTTGGACCCTCATTTAAATGAAAATTGACATAGCAGTAATTAACCCCTCTCACCCAATAAGAGTCCCTATCCCCTGTCCCCTGTTCCCTGTACCGGCCATCACACCCTTCTATCTCATGCCCTACGCCCTGATGTCCTTACCCCTACCCCTCACTTTCTACCCCTTACCCAACCCCATCAAAGCCTACCCCCTATCCCCTGACGTCCTTACCCCTACCCCTCACTTTCTACCCCTTACCCAACCCCATCAAAGCTTACCCCTTATCCCCTGACGTCCTTACCCCTACCCCTCACTTTCTACCCTTTACCCCACCCCATCAAAGCTTACCCCTTATCCCCTCGTGTCCTTACCCCTACCCCTTACCCAACCCCATCAAAGCCTACCCCCTATCCCCTGACGTCCTTACCCCTACCCCTCACGTTCTACCCCTTACCCCACCCCATCAAAGCTTACCCCTTATCCCCTCGTGTCCTTACCCCTACCCCTTACCCAACCCCATCAAAGCCTACCCCTTATCCCCTCGTGTCCTTACCCCTACCCCTCACGTTCTACCCCTTACCCCACCCCATCAAAGCTTACCCCTTATCCCCTCGTGTCCTTACCCCTACCCCTCACTTTCTACCCCTACCCCCACCCCATCAAAGCTTACCCCCTATCCCCTGACGTCCTTACCCCTACCCCTCACTTTCTACCCCTTACCCAACCCCATGAAAGCCTACCCCCTATCCCCTGACGTCCTTACCCCTACCCCTCACTTTCTACCCCTTACCCCACCCCATCAAAGCTTACCCCCTCTCCCCTTGTGTCCTTACCCCTACCTCTCACTTTCTACCCCTTACCCAACCCCATCAAAGCTTACCACCTATCCCCTGACGTCCTTACCCCTACCCCTCACTTTCTACCCCTTACCCCACCCCATCAAAGCTTACCCCTTATCCCCTCGTGTCCTTACCCCTACCCCTCACGTTCTACCCCTTACCCAACCCAATCAAAGCTTACCCCCAATCCCCTGACGTCCTTACCCCTACCCCTCACTTTCTACCCCTACCCCCACCCCATCAAAGCTTACCCCCTATCCCCTGACGTCTTTACCTCTTCCCCTCACTTTCTACCCTTTACCCCACCCCATCAAAGCTTACCCCCTATCCCCTTGTGTCCTTACCCCTACCCCTCACATTCTACACCCTTCCCCCACCCCATCGCACTCTATCTCCTCACAACCTTACCCCCACCCCCTCACATTCTACACACTTTCCCCTCCCCATCAAATCGTACCCCCTACCATCTCATGTCCTTACCCCTACCACCTCACATCCTACCCCCTCATGGCCTTACCCCTACCCCCAAATGAGAATACCTCTGAATCAAAGAAATTAACAAAAAAGATATCCCAAGTTTGGACATAATATATTTCCCAAATTGCCTGTCATGAGTACGTTGTTGAAACTTCTATACATATCACTGATGCAATGTCCAGATGGCAGCTCCCATCCAACATAGTATCCCTTTGACCAGATTTATGACTTAGGGCGCTAATTACATCGATAACGTTTCCATGATTCAGTGATGTATTGTCAGATCACATTCATGAATAGAAATGCTAGCTTCCAAGTGACATACCATCATTCTATAGTCACATGAACTGAGGACTTGGTTTACTCATCTTCAGAACACGTTACCCCCAAACCAAAATTTCATTACCGAGGAACCAACATAAATAAGAGAAGGGAAAATCCCCATGTACAAATAAAACCATACAACTGATATTTTTTTATTCAGGTGACACATTCATTAGCCAAGTTTCTCCTAAGGGTAGAAATTAGTCGCCATTGCGACTGCGACCCTGAACGACCTCTGGAGCTGGAACCCCTATAGCCAGTGATTCATCACACCTGAAGGAAATTCCTGACAGAATGTTGATGGTAGTACACCATATGATTCACGATACGTTCTCGAGAGGTCTTAAGGGTCATGCCCCTTGACTTAAAGAACGATGTAGAGATCACTGGGTTGTTGTTTGGGCCCTCTGGGCCTTATAGAGGACTCTCTTGGGCCACTGATTCCTACTTGTGGGTCTCGTGAGATCCCTAAATTGTTTTGTGACCCCCTCAAGGCCTCCCTGATGTCAGACGGAGACAGCCAGGATTGTCTTTGAAGAATGGTTCCATCACTGATGCCACTTTTGTCGCCTGTTTGAACTTGGCTTTAAGCATGGGAACATGTGGTGTTTTATTCAGAACAGTTTTCAATTAAAGTGTATTATTCTATCTCACTTTTTCTCACACAACAGAAAGAGTGTGATGGTGGGTGTTACAAACTTTCATTCTAGATTTAAGATTTTTGTTTTTTTTAACTGGCACATGTGTTTGTGTTTTACAGACGCAGACATAAACATCAAAGACAAATTTGAAGTTTTGATTCTTTCTGAAGTAGAACTAAATACGTTATTACTATTGTAATAGATGTCCTGGATGTATAACTTTACATGTTATATAAGAAATAAAAACAGGAAACTCTCCATTATATTCTGGACAAAGACAAATTTTGAATGTGTGGAGTGCAAATTTCTTCTTAGTATAAAATACCTCTAATTTAGAAATATTAATCTTCACTTCTAAGAAACGTTGGCCTTGGTAACATTTTGTAAAGATTCTGAATATACAGTAAACTACGTTTATAACAAACACTCTTATAACGAACTGACTTATATAACAAAGTTATTTTTTAGTCCCAGCCATTTGTTGTATATATGCTGTATATACGCTTATAACGAACTACAGTTATTACAAACTAAAATTAGTGGTCCTTTTGAGTTCTTTATAACTGTAGTTCACTGTACATGATAATCCTTGGATCAGTTTAAAGAAAAGTGCATCGTGTATGAATTACACATATATCACAGGGGTGTGGGTAGTTGTTAAAGGTGGACCAATTAACTGTGGAGAATTGCATCCTTTGGGAAAGCCTAAAACCTACGATCATGGGTTCGAATCCAAAATTCCTTCTATAATGTTCTTGGTTTGTAAACATGCTTGCTTGATGGTTTCACCAAAGTGGTGACCATTAAAAAATCTACCGGTACTACACTTCGTGCTTTCCTCACATATCGATGAAGCTGACACCCTGGAATATAAAGAAATACTATTCAAAGTGGTCGTGAAAGTAAACCAAAGACACTCACTCACCCACATGTAAAAGGTCATCTTAAGGTGGGGGGAAACAAATGTCTTGGGGGAGGGGCTAAGGGGGGATGTCGCCATGAAGAGTATTAATTTTAAGAAATATGTTTCAGAAATTTCTTTGCCTCCTCCTTTCAGAGAACAAAATTGTGTCTTGAAGCAGTGATAAAATAATAATCTGTCTGTCGCAAACAAATACCCCAGGCGCCTATCAGAATATTACCTGGATTCACCCTAATGATGAATGGAATTTTCTGCGTTGAATTGACATAAGATTGGGCTTGAACCTTTCGGTAGATTACTTAACAAGGTCTGATGTCTAGACTTTCTCAACGACTTTCCAAATACTTACACCATTATCCTGAATTAATGGTCACCTAAATCCGGCCATTTTATCGGAATATCCCTGATAGCGATACGCCATCAGTTTAGACTTGGGTCTTCTTGACAGAAACATTGTGATTGCTTCGTTAAACTGTGAACCCGAGGAAAATCAAGCAGGGAAAGTTGGAGGAGAGTATGTTTTACGATTATCATGCTTTCCGGACAACTATTTGATATTATTGGTATTTGTGGTGGACCTGATAGGATTTGGTTTTTCCTTGGTTTGTTCTGGAGAATGTTGGCAAGATTTTTTTGTACTGTAGGGGGTAGGTGGTAGGTGGTAGGTGGTAGAGAGAATTATAAAGAGAAAGATATGTTCAAAAATCACCTGAATTAGTAGAAGGATTTTTTAGTGTCATATTTGCTGGAATAAGAGCCCTGGGCACTTAGAGAATTGATAAGGAGAGTGCTTCAAAATATAAACCATACATACACAAGTTAAATTTCTTTGTCAGTGATCTGACAGTAGAGAACAAATTCTATGATAGGTCACTAGTAGCCAGCTATGTCTGCTTTCTTGGTTTAGAAAATATGGATAGTAATGTGAGTTTTAGGTCTTTGTAGGGAGTGCTTATAAAGATTGCGTACAAAGTTGTCTAGAAGTTGGTCATATGGTGCTTATTGTAGCAGGGCACTTAATGTGGCGAATATGGTAAATGAAAAGTCCCTCTTAAGCTATTTATATTCTGTGATTTGCATAGAGTGAGTGAGTGAGTATGGTTTTACGCCGCTTTTAGCAATATTCCAGCAATATAACAATCGGAGACACCAGAAATGGGCTTTACAGATATGCATAGAAATAAATTGAGAACAGACATGTACTTAGACAATTGGCATCGTTGTAAGGGTAAGGAAAGAAGTAGGCATGCATTTTGGAGAGTTGCCAATACAAATGACAGTAGGTAGAGGGACTTATTTTGTTAGCACACAGATAGATGAGAAATCTCTCTCTAAACAATGATAATTAGTTGTTTTCCTTACAACGCTATCCTGTCCCACCCCGCCCTGTAAAACTTGGTGCCATTTTGCTTTTTTTTCATCATATAATGTACCAACCCCTCCACATCCCATTCCTTTAAGTGGCAGAGCATCTGCCGGGAGAGCGGAAGGTCCTGGGTTCGATCCCCCGCCGCGTCATACCAAAAGGTGTTAAAATATGGTACTTGTTGTTACCCTGCCTGGCATTTGGCATTATGGGGCTAAAACAAGGACTGGTCGGCTTGGAGTCAGTATACAGTGTCTGAGTCGGGTATTCATGTTAAACTGCGGCATGGTATCTCAGTGGGCTAGCACTATAAATTGGCATCAGTCCGGACTAGTACAAGCAGCCATACACACACATACACACACACACACATGTGCATGAACCTTGCTATATAAGTGCAATAATCTTGAACAGGACGTTAAACCCCATTTCACTTCATCTCACCTCAAATACTGTCCAAAGCGTTTAACCAAACTCACCCACTCATTCACAATGAATTATTCTGGATACTCATATCTGAACCCGTATCTCAGAAAACTGCCAATTAAAAAGGGTCCCCTATTTTTTGACACACCATTCAACTCCAAACAAGTGGATTTATGTTAACCTTCGTCCATCTTGACTGCAATAGCAGAATACCCAAATCAATTAAAAGATATCATTTCTACATTTTCAATTTTGTCCGATGGGTATCTCTATAGTGTTCTAACAGACAGCATTTGCTTAACAGCTGACTGCAAGTCGATCTGCTTAGCCTGCAATAGATCGGGCCAATCACTGTCACTTGGACATGCATCCCACTAATCAATTTCACATCCCTTTCCAAGTGTTAAATGTGTTGGGATGGTCTTGTATTGCCATTCTTTAATGGATAAATTCTGTTCTTTGACTTCTCAGACAATGGAAATCGGAATGCTTTATTGACCAAGCTTGCATAAAGTCCTCAGTTTTAACATATTTTGACAGCTTATATAGATCTTGTGAAATTTCAGACACTCGGCTTAGGGATGGTTTTCGCTTGCATAAGAAATCCATATTTTGTGTTATCGATTCTGAAGGATTCCTCAGAACTACTTTAGCTTCCAGACATATAGATTGCATCTTAGGTCATAAATCTAATAAAAGTGGGGTCCACTTGTCCAGTTTGAAATGTGTGTGCAATTAACACATTGTTTAGTGTACACTGTGTTTTTATCCGGTTTGACGGATGGAATATAAATCTGGAATATTTCTATAGGCAGACAAACTAATCCTGGACTATTGGATATCCATAGATATCTCATGGAATATGCATTTCTGTGTAGTCTATTTTATCCTGGAACACATTGATTTATCCCTCCAAGATGTTTGGAATGTTGAAATCTTGATTTACGTATTCGTGACATGCTCAAGATGAGCTATGACAATTTACCAAAGTGTCTGTATGTCATGGAATGTTTGTTTGTTCGTTGTTTAACGTTGCACTCAGCGATATTCCAGCTATATGATGGCAGTCTGTAAATAATTGAGTCTGGAGCAGACGATCCAGTGATTGACATCATGAGCATCCATCTACACAACTGGGATACGATGATATGCATCAAGCAAGTCAGCAAGCCTGATTTTGTTAGTTGCCTCTTACGACAAGCATGGGTTGCTGAAGACCAATTCTTACCTTTAGTTTCTTGGGGTCATGGTATGTTGTGCCACAATACAATGTGTCATGAGGTCAACACCACTTACGATTTTTGATGTCTTTTTGTACAGTGCCACAGAGAATAATATTGGGAGACCAGGGTTTGGCACCCAGTGTCTCATCATTGGCTTAAAATCTTGCTAAAAACTAGGGATTAGGGTTTCTGGATGTGTGACCATCAACACTGGTTCATATGAACCTCAGTATTTACAAGCTATTAGTTGTAAAAGTGCTGACTGCGGCTTTAAACATTTACTCACTCACTCATTCACCCTCTTGTCAAATGACATCACTTATCTCTTTGCCACTGAAGCTGGTCAGCTGTGCTGTACACTCAAGACACTGGTTATTACTGTTTACGAACTGAAAAAGGCGCAAGAATGATTTTGGATGATAAAAAGAATCTCACCTTGTGTCTTTTGACATCAAATATATGAACATTCATCGATAAAAGTTGAAAACTTGGCAAGTCCCGGAGTTATAAACTTTAATGACTTGTGTTGATTATTTGATATCAAAAGACATCTGATTGATATTCCCTGTATATACTGATTGAAATAGATAGATAAATATTGGAATGGGGAAGCAGGGCTCTCACATGAAATGTTGTATGCATCCTTGCCATGATTGTTGTGCTCTGTAATACAGTTACCAACATCTCCCACACTGAAGTATTTTGTTGTCTTGAGGCATGTTTACAAGGCTACAGTCAACACTACAGTCAACACTACAGTCAACACTACAGTAAATGCTATAGTCAATACTACAGTCAGCACTACAGTCAACAATACAGTCAACACTAAAGTCAGCACTACAGTAAATGCTATAGTCAATACTACAGTCAGCACTACAGTAAATGCTATAGTCAATACTACAGTCAGCACTACAGTAAATGCTATAGTCAACACTACAGTCAACACTGCAGTAAATGCTATAGTCAATACTACAGTCAGCACTACAGTCAACAATACAGTCAACACTAAAGTCAGCACTACAGTAAATGCTATAGTCAATACTACAGTCATTACTACAGTCAGCACTACAGTCAGCACTACAGTCAACAATACAGTCAACATTACAGTCAACACTACAGTCAGCACTACAGTCAACACTACAGTCAGCACTACAGGCAACACTACAGTCAACACTACAGTATAACGCTACAGTCAATACTACACTCAACACTACATTCAACACTACATTCAACACTACAGTCAATACTACAGTCAACACCTCAGTCAGCACTACAGTCAACACTACAGTCAGCACTACAGTCAACACTACAGTCAACACTACAGTAAACACTACAGTCAATACTACACTCAACACAACATTCAACACTACAGTCAATGCTACAGTCAATGCTACAGTCAACACTTTTGTCAGCAGTCAACACTACAGTCAACACTACAGTCAATGCTAGAGTCAACACTACAGTCAGCACTACAGTCAACACTACAGTCAACACTACAGTCAACACTACAGTCAACACTACAGGCAACACTACAGTCAACTCTACAGTCAGCACTACAGTCAACAATACAGTCAACATTACAGTCAACACTACAGTCAGCACTACAGTCAACACTACAGTCAGCACTACAGTCAGCACTACAGTCAACACTACAGTCAACACTACAGTCAGCACTACAGTCAGCACTACAGTCAACACTACAGTCAGCACTACAGGCAACACTACAGTCAACTCTACAGTCAGCACTACAGTCAACAATACAGTCAACATTACAGTCAACACTACAGTCAGCACTACAGTCAACACTACAGTCAGCACTACAGTCAGCACTACAGTCAACACTACAGTCAACACTACAGTCAGCACTACAGTCAGCACTACAGTC